>NC_133618.1:619130089-619483443 GCF_048593235.1 Sminthopsis crassicaudata | reverse complement strand
AAGTTTTAAATAAAGAGTTTATGCTTATTTTTTATTATATTATATTTCTAAATCACTAAAACAATTTTCTGTATTAATGGAGGAATGAAGTTAATCTTCTCTTCTTAGAATATCTTCTCTAAAATGAGCTTTTGTGGGGAAGTAGGGAAACAAAACTATTTAGATACTTGGAAAAATGTAATTATTGATTTTTTTAAAGAAAGGTTTTTTTACTTAATTTTCAGACTAGCTATTAATACCAAAGTACACTAATGCCATACATACAACAGAATACAAAACAGGGTTGTACATAAAGTCATGACTTCCATTTCAGAGTGCTTGCTTTAAAATTTAAGAGTATCCAATGAATTCCATAATTATTTTCAAAACTATCCTGCTTGTATTCTATCTTAAACTCATTCTGTCCTTTCAGTCTTTTAAAAATTGCTTCAATATCCCTTCTTTTTTTGCCATTCTAACCTCTTTCCTTACAATATGCCCAAGTTAAAATTGAAAGAAGAAAAAATGCATAATAAATAAAATATTTAAATAAAATTAATCTACAGAGTTTTATGGCCAAAATACCTATCTTTTCTGACTCAATCTCATCCTTCCTTTGTCAAAAATATATATAATATGCTCATGATAGAACCATTGCAAACATTTTCAATCATTGCTTTGATTGTATTTCCTTAGTCTTTTAAAGTTATTTTGCAAGGGTGTTATCCTTTAATAATTTATTCTGCTAGTTCTACTTACTTTATTCTGAATCATTTTTGAATTGCTAAAATTCTCTAAAATTATCATTCATCAGTTCTTCCCATATAACAAGATTTCATTACATTCATATACTCAAATTTGTTCATCCATTTACCAACTTAAATTGTGGTTCTTTTTTCCCTTTCTAATTTACACTTCAGCAATTTGTTTTGCTTCCAACTACTCCTAATCCTTATTATCTTCTTTATACCTTCCCATGTCCACTTTTTTAAAAATGACAATTTCCTTATGAGGAAGTGTTTAGAATGAATGTGTGTGTATGTCTCTGTGTGTGTAACATGTTTAGGTATATGTCTATACATACATGTATGTATATATGCAAATTTAGATGTGTTAATGTCTCTCCATGTTTATGTTTGCACCATCTTACATATACATGTAAAATATGTCCACACATGTGTGCATAAAAGCTGGTGGTTTCTTTGATTTGTTCATCTATTTGATTTTACATACTAAATTGATGCTTTGTGCTAGGTCCATATTCTATATCCCTCCCCCATTACCATTGAACTTTTGTGGGAATTAAATGTTTTTTTTTTCCTCACCCAAGATACTTTGCTGCTTTCCCCACAGTTTCACAAAATGAGATATCATTGAATATTGGAGTTCAGAGCCCTGGATTTTCAGGGCTTTCTACAGTATCTCAGGACAGATTAATAGGGCCTTTCCAGTCCCTGAAATATTAAATTCTTCCATTCTGAGTCTTGGTATGCTACTCTGGCCCATACTGTGAGTTTCTGAGGATTTATAACTTCATCAGACCTTTTTTCAGAGGGCCTTCCAATCTTATTGCTTCTGGACACAGAACATTACCAGCTCTACTTGCCTCTGGACATTCTCTAATCACATAAGACTTTGGGTAGTATGCCTACAATGACACAGCCTTTTCAGGTATCCCATATACCTGTTGCTTGTAGCTTAGTGGATGACTTTCTGTTGAAAGAGAGAGACAGAGACAGAGACAGAGATAGAGACAGAGAGAGACAGAGAGAGAAGACAGAGACAGAGACAGAGAGAGAGAGAGACAGAGAGAGAGACAGAGAGGCAGAGAGAGAGAGAGAGAGAGAGAGAGGAAGAGAGAGAGAGAGAGAGAGAGAGAGGCAGAGAGAGAGAGAGGCAGAGAGAGAGAGAGAGAGAGAGAGAGAGAGAGAGAGAGAGAGAGAGAGAGAGAGAGAGAAGGAGAGAGAGAGAGAGAGAGAGAGAGAGAGAGGAGGGGAGAGGGAGAGAGAGAGAAAGTCATTATTGGAGTTTTTCAATGTTTTTAATCTTTACTTAGTTCTTCATCTAGAGCAAATTTCGTATTTTCCGGGAAAAGATATGTGAGATTTGTGATACATGTATATGTTTAATTACCTTGGTCATGAGTGTAAATTAACAGTTTCTAATTTTTTTTGAACTTGATAAATTTGTAAGTCAATAATTATTTAATGAGTCCTACTAAAGATATAGTTAGATGTCACAGTGGATAGTATGCCAGGCTCAGAATAAAACAAGATTCTGGTTCAAATCTGACTACAGACACTCATCAGCTGTGTGATCTTTGGTAAGTCACTTGATCCTGTTCCCTTCAGTTTTCTCTTGTGTAAAATGAGATGAATATGGAAATGACAAGCCAACATCTTTACTATGAAAATCACTATTTATATTCAGTTACTTTAATCATGTGTGATTCTTTGTGACCATTTTGGGGATTTTCATATTCTACTAACCTAGCTGCCTTTAAACAGAAAGCTAACATTCCCAAAAATCCAGAAACTATAGAACATAATATACAGTAGATCAAGTTTTCTTTGCTACTCGATTAATCAATGACTGTATTGATGTGGCTATTGTTTTTAACTAGAGCCTATCACAACACATCAATACCGTTATTCCTGTGCCATTCTTTTCCATATCTTTCCATGGAGGATTTAGTCTCAATAAAATAATTATACATGAACTATATAATGTGCTAAATACGTTCATCTTAGTCTTTTAGTCTTTTTTATTTTATCAGCAAGTACTTTATCTGTCCATTTACCATCTCTCATCTTTGTTACGTTATGGTCAAATTTTATTTTCTGGTTACTTATTTCCTGGGTGCCACTTTTATGTAGCTTTTGACATGTAAGTCATCATTAGTAACAGGATGGTAGCAAAGGGAATCCGAAGGAAACAGAAGATAAGAGCTTTCTTAACTATAAAATGTGCAAATAAATTAAAGAGAATTGGAGAAAAGAAGATTTGGTGGCAAGTGGGATATGATAGATTTCTTTGAATATTTGAAGTACTGTAAAAAAGAGAAGGGATTAAACTTTTTTCAGCTTGGCCTCAGAGACAGAATTAACATGAACATGCTATGGTCTCTCTAAAGTCTGGCAACCTATGATTCCAAGTTTCAATGAGACAAATTTAAAATGAATGTAAATCTTAATAACTTCTTACTCTGTGTTAATTTAATAGTGAGATAAACAATGGGATAAAGACACAGGGTTACTTTCAAGAAGAAAATACTCTTGCTGAGAAGGAAATCAGCATGATGTAGAAAATGTTATTTGGGAGTTGAAAAAAGAATATAACTCATTTAAACATCTACTACAAACTATTTAGTTAAGTCATGAACTACTCTTTTAACAATACCTGACAACCCAAAGAGAATAATCATTTAAGAGTCCAACCGGTCCTTCTACACAGCATCACTGGGCTGAAACAATTCTCAATTTAGGTACTGGCATATGTAAGTTACAGCTTTTCCTAGATGCTGGTATTTTCCATATTTGTCACACCATTCAAAACCACAGGATGCAGTGTTTTTGAGTGAATTAAATCATTCCATAATGATTGTTTTACCCATCTGTTCCAAAAACAAACAACAGCTCAGGATGGTGCTGAATGAGAACTCAGCTCCTCCAGAAACAGCAGGAACAACATCTGAAATGTTGATTCCAAAGCAATTTCCCATTTCTCCACTTTACTCATACTATATCCCAAATCAAACTTGTATATTTGACCTATATATTCAATTTGGTTAAAAACTCCAAAGATAATTTTATTTTATTTCATCAGTTCTATCCAGAATACCAGGGTCACAAAGGTCAACAAAGTTGCTTTCAAAACATACTTGGCAAATTCATTCACTTTTTTTGGAATTTTTTTTTTTTGCTCATGACATTGATCCTATATTTGGAAAATAAATCTCCTTAAGAAGTAGCATATGGGTAGTAAAAAATGATGTTTTGTTTGATATTTTTTCTCCATTTGTTTCCTCTACACATCACCTAATACTTGTCATACATAATATATATCACATACATAGTAATATAATAAAGCAATAATATAGTGATATATGATATTATATTAAAATTTTATGTATATACGTATGTGTGTGTATAAATTTTGTTGAACTAAATTGAATTCCTCTGACTAATGGCAGTGGATGGTGCAGAAGCCTTAAAGAGATCTTAGTGCAGGTAAAGATCCAAGTGAAGCATGTTTAAAGAAATAGGCTGGCGATCCTGGTAAATAGTTAATTTTATGGAGCCATTTTTTATGGAATAGCTTGATGTCTATTTGCTGTAAAGTAGACCCTGATCTGAATCCTATTTTCCTGTTTGGCTTAAGTTAAATGTTTTTTGTCCTCCAGAAAGTAAAGGTACACATATATTTTCAAAGAACAATGAGATATTTTCCCCAAAATACTACCTTTGAGTTCAGGATCACCTGTTGGTCATCAGAAATTTTTGATATATTAAGAGAATTGCTTAAATATTTCTAAAGATATGAAGTAAAGTTACCAATTTGGGCATGTAAACATTTTTTGCTTGGGTATATTTGCCATTTATATCCCCTTTTAAATTTCTTAAGAAAATTGGATTATATAAGACTATAGTCACTTGGGAGTCACACTTTTCACCCCTTCTTTCTTTGATGCATGGTAGTATTCAGTATTCAATAGATAATAACAAATGTTGACAATGATTTCCAAATTACAAAACTGATCTCTTGATTTCCTTTCTATCTCAGTGCTAATAGGGGCTTCTGTGAACTTTGTCTTGGATGAGCTCAGTGGGGTGGCTGGACATCATGAGAAGTAGATCCCTGATGAATAATCTTTATTTTGCCTTCTTTTCTACCTACATACTAAAAGTCAATATGTGCATGTACAGTAAACAAGATAATAGGAAATGATGAGAAAGGCAAATAGGAGTGATAGAAGCTGAAGTACTACATGTAGCTGATGGGAGTTACTTCATGCCTAACTGGTGAAGATTAAGCCAAATAGCTCAAAGATATCCCTAAATGACTGAATGGGGGCTACTCTTGTTTAATAAAGCAAATGTGGCTTTGGGAGCTCACTCATTTCTGTATCTAATGGTTCCCACTGTCAAAACAAATGATGTGATATTTGAAAAGGCAGGCTTCGTCCTGAGTCAAGCAAGTTGAATTGTAAAATATGAATGTGTAGGAAAATGAATCTTGCAGTGTTGACTGAGTTAATCAGTTTTAGAGAAAGAAAATGGCATTTAAGTTATCATGAGCAATACTTCTAACAATATTAATGAAGCAATAATAGCTACATCTTTATATGTTTACTGCCCTTTCTTTTCTCCATTATTTTTGATCTGCTAACAGGAGTCATAAATGTGTTCTTGAGAAAGTGGTACATTATTTCCATCAGGGAAAATCAAGGCATGAATTGCCTATGGCTCTGCTTGAAACATTGTATTTTTGTTTGTCTGATTTATGCACCTCTCAAAGGATGGCTATGTCTGAGCCTTTTCAGACCATGGGATTATGAAAGGTGAGGACTGTGGGAAACAATAAACAAATGGTAAGTACTCTATCTGACTCCAGGCCCAGAGTTCTAGCCACTGGGCCACCTAACTGTCTCTAAATCTGGCCTTAAATACTTACTGGTTGTGTGAACCTGTATGAGTCACTTAAACTTTGTTTTCGTCAAAGGCAAATTATTAGTCCAAATCTAGTTTTGGATGCTTACAAGCTGTATGATCCTGGGCAAGACAGTTAAACTTTGTTTGTCTTAATGCACTGGAGAAGAAAGATTAAACCACTCCATTATCTTTGCATTGAAAACCCCATGGTCCTCAGCATAACAAAGAGTCATATATAACTGAACAATTAAACAACAACAAAACACCTCATATGCTGCTATGTGCAACAGAAGGATACCCTTCCAGTCTTTACTTTTTACTTAATAACATGGAATATTCAACATAAATCAACACTGATTCTAAAGATACATTTAAAAAAGCATTTCTGTTTCAGAACCTTTCTTTCTCCTTCTCTCAAATGCAAAGATTTCTTCCCCATCCTTGCTTTTGTTTTTGATTTTCGTATCCCCATTATATTTTAGGTGGGGACAAATTGAGGAAGGGTCCAGATGTGTGAGCTCATCTGTATGGAAACTCTCTGAAAATTTCCAGATTATTAATTTATTTGTACATGACTAGACACGTCAAAATCAGGGTTGGAATCAATTGCACACAGTAGACAAAACTTACAAGTGGTGGGAAAAAACATATTAAGTACCAACAATATAATATGCAAAGCACCAGGATAAAAATATGACATTGAAATGGTTTATTTCTTTAAGAAATGTAATTATCTAAGGAGGAAATAGTATTGATAGAAAATATATACAAGATAAATACAGTGCTATTTTATAATGGAAAAGTCAGTAAGATAAAAAGGTATCACTGTAACTATGCTTAAAAAAAATATTTTAAGAAGCAGATTTAGGGAGAATTTCTTTACAGAACATAGTAGACAAGCCTAGCCAAAGGCACCAAGGAAGCAATGGATAAGAAATAGGGAGTAATTCTGTTGAGCCGTAAGGAAGCCTTTATGAGGTGAATTGATGTGAGATACACCTGGAAAGATAGGTTGGGGACAATCAATCTCTAACCAGTTCTATAAGACTAGGCCAGATAGAGGAATTTGTATTGTATTCTTAAAGGACATAGAGAGTTTCTGAAAATTCTTGAGCTGGAGAGTCAGGAATATATTTGTGCTTTGAGAAATGCCATTTTGACAACTCGATAAGTGATGCTTCATTAAAAAGAGAGATTAGAATAAGGCAACCAATTAAGAGACAATTGAATAATCTATACAAGATGAGACAACGGTTTTTAAGATCCTTTTAAAGACCCTTCACAGCATGAGCTCCAAATATCTTATTCCTTCCCTTTTATTTCCTATTATATAAATCAAAGTCGAAGAATTCTAAATTGGTCACTATTTCCAAGACTTGGAAATTTACCTTGTTTGTGTACATTTGTTCAAACTATCCTCCTGCTGAAGACTGAACTCAAACCATTTTCCATGTCAGAAATATATTCCCTTCCCATATCAGGCTATCAGGATTCTTATCCTCTTTCAAAGCTCCAGTCAGATAATCTTTCTTGAATGCTTGCTATGTTCCAGCCACTAGACTAAGGCTACCTATTAGTATTTTTTATCATGTGGCTTTATAGATCGTACAAATATCAATATTGACACGATTCATTTCTAATATTATGCAAATTAAGAAACATAAGATTATCTACATCATAAGATCTTCATTCTAGAGTTGGAGCACACCTTCGAAGCCATTTATTCCAACTCCCTCATTTTAAAGTTGAAGAAACTGAGTGCCACATAAATTAAATGACTTATTCTGGGTCACAAAGATAGTAAGTGACATTCAAATGCAAGTCCATTGATACCAAGGTCAGTCCTCTAAGTTAATCAGTCTTTCCACTGAACTATATTGATTCTACATTGCTATCACTCAGTTGCAAAAGATGCTTATATTTATAATTTAGGGAATGTGTGGTTCTTATCACTTTTCCCACTTTTTTCTATGTAAAACTGTTTCTAAAGAGTAAGCTTTTAAAAAAAGAATAAATTTTGCAGCTAGTTTACTAATAACAAGCTGTCCATATTTAACTTGGTTGGTACTTGGGCAGCTGGTTTAATATGTTGTTGAGAACTTTCTCAAAACCTTTCCAAATTGGAAAAATCTACTGGAATTTAAATAGTAAGGTAGGTAGGGCACCAATCATGGAATCAAGAAGATCCATGTTCAAATCCAACCTTGGGCTCTTACTGGCAGTGTAATCCTGGGGAAACTACTTAAACCCATTTGCCTCAGTTCTTCTTCAGTAAGATGGGGACACAGTGGATAAAGAAATGGCAAACCACTCCAGTGTCTTTGCTATGAAAATCCCACAGGCAAAGCATATGGGATCTCATAGAGTTGGATGTGACTAAACAATAGCAACAACAACAACAACTGGAATTTATGCTCTAGTGGCCTAACATTAAAGATTCTTAAGATCCCTCACTGTTATAACACATTGAAATAGTACATTGTAGATATGACACTTAATAGCCCTTCAAGAGAATGACTCCATACTTTCTCATTTTTTCATGACTTTTCTCCTTTATATGCTATTTCTTGAACCAATTCAAGATATGAAATGGGTTAGTAACATTCTAGAAGAAAATTCCTTAAATTGTGGGTCAAAATCCCATGTGGGATCATGTAACTGAATGTGGGGATTGCAAAATTATAATTTATTATCAATAAATGTTCTATTTGTGTATATATTTACCATACTTATATACCTGGAAATATCTTGGGTGAAAAGGAGTAATGAGTAAAAACTTTTAAGAAGCTCTGGTCTAGAAAATCTAAATCTAATTCTCCAGAATCAACAACTGTTTGCTTTTCTTAAGTTCCATTCTTTTCTAAGTACTTACTTTTGCTTAAAATCAATTGAATGTCAATTCCTTGAGGGTAGCAATTATCTATTTTTTATGTTTTTATTTCTATGCCATGTTGACATATATTAGACACTTAATAATGATTGTTGATTGATTTTTTAAAGCACTTGTTACTTTCACTTTCTTAACTGCGGGCTTCTTTGATTTCTTTTTCCTCTAGGTTTTCACAAGAGCAATAGCAATAAGTGTATGGAAATTATGACCTTTATTAAGTTTCCTATATGTTTTATGTCATTTGTAAGTTCATTGAGCATATTCCTACAGAGTACTAGTTGGACACTTTTCAGAACAGCCTAGAACGCTGGGTTGGATTCAGGAAGATTTTGTTTAAAATTCTGCCAAGGACACTTATTTGGTTGTGACCCTGGGCACGATGTTTCACTTTTCTCATCTTTAAAATGAGAGGTTTGGACTGAATGGTCTTTCAGGATCATACTAGCCCTAAATCTACAACTCCTGTGATAAACAATGACTTGAACGGCTTCTGTAGAACCACAAGCTAAAAGTAGAAAGGATCTTCAATTTTTCTAAGGGTAACCTCCTCATTCTACAAAGAAATTGATATTTGAACCCATGTCTTCTAATGCCATTTCTGTGTTCTTCTTGCTTAAACCATGATTATTCCTTTCTTCCTCTGATATATTCTGCTAACCAAGGTCTTTATTCTAATGTATGTTTACCTGTCTCCAGACAATCTGTCAATTTTCTTTTCAAATAAAAAAGAATACTGAATTTGTAATTAGAGCATAATTCAAAGCCCAAATCCAACACTTACTGGTTGTTGATCTTTATAACCTCATTAATTTCACACACACACACACACACACACACATGAATATACCCACACAGATTTCACTTATATTTATCTATAAATATAATATGCACAATAAGTCATATATATATATACATGTGTGTATGTATATGCATATACATATATGCATATGGAAAAGATTTATATCACAACAAAACTCAAATATGATTGATTTATTTGCGTGCAAATTAGAGAGAATTTGGTTTAGAATTTACCTTTTTATTCCCCCATTGTTAGAACCAAGATGCATAATTAGGTCTTAGCTATATATTTTGTTTTGTAATTGATTGAAGAGCAATTAGGTAAATGATTTTGAAAGTGAGATATATTACATAGCATAATGATAGTCATCTGAAAAAATTTTTATATAATTTATATTTAAAGAATGGGAAGCAGGTGGATAAAGTTCTGTAGTTGGAATTGGGTAAATCTCAGATCCTATCCTGTTTCCACCAATAATTGTGTGGCTTGTCAGTCTTTTTTGCCTTGTTAAGACTTTAACTTAAAGAAATGTTGCAATATCAATTGCTGGAAGGAACTCTAACATCAAATTTATAATGGTTTTTATACACCTAGATAAAATAAAGGAAATTTTATAGAAATGTATAATATGAGGACAGGTTTACAACTGTCTTGTGGATGTCATTAAAATGAGGATTTTTCTAAAATATTTTATCATAAGTTAAAATTATTAGTTTTAGAAAGGGCCCTCAGATTAAGTAAAATAATTTGCCTAATGTCACTTGGAATGTAATGGCAGAAACAGGAAATCCAGATACTCTAGATTCTCAATCTAGATTCCCCATTACTTTGCCCTCCCAAAGCAATGAAATGGTTTATTTCTCCAAATTTAGAAAGATATCAGTCTAGGAATGAATATCAAGAAAGGGAGCCATTTTCTTGGTAACTCAGCTCACAAATATTTTCTATGAACATATATTGTGTATTTTTTTTTTAGTCTTGTATACTTTTATTTCTAATGTAATAGATATATGTTGTCTATTAAGCACTTGTTCTTGCTGTCATGTTTATTTGCTCATTTTCTTCTTTAAAATTTATAATTTCATCATTTCTTTTTTTGATCTAAAAGTTATCAGCACTTTATTTCACTATCTTGATCTTGTATCAGACAACTGCCTGTGATGTTTATTGTTATCCCCAAATATAAGCTATATGACTATGCCTCTAACCATCAGCTTAAAGCAAAAAGGAAAAAAAAAGAAAAGGGGGAAAAAAAACCCTCCAGATATTCTCAAACAATCTTGTAATCAGTGCTATATTTGGGAAATCCATTAAATTGTTGCATTCTTGTAAAGTTCTTTTGGTTTTTTGGAGGTCTTGGGAGCAGCCTTCATTTTGGTAGATTAATCACCACAAGAATAGCCAGGTGTTAAAGTCCAAATTCTTTATTGTCTCTTTGCCTGGGGCCCAGTTAGCTTCCTTGAGAGCCTTTCAGATGAGCTTTGGTCTCAATGGGGGAAGCTGGAAGACAGGCCAGCCACCACAAGGCTGATGAACATGGAATGAATCTGTCTCTCCTTGGCTCCGAGAGCTTGAGCTCCCGCCTGCAGTCCTCTTGTCTTCTCTGGCTGTGAATGAATCTGGCTCTGAGTCTGAGTCCCAGCTTATATGCACCACGCTGAGTATACACCAATCATTATATCACTAGGTAACCATTATTTGTTGTAAGATTAAATCAATCATACTGAACTTAGAGAACTATTAATCACCAGGCTAAACTAGATAATTATTGTCTTATTGATTCCACTTACTTAGCACCTTGTAAGAATCCTTGTTTCAGAGTTCTGGCCCATAACACATTCTCAAATCCTTTTTCACACAAATAATGAAGCTT
Source organism: Sminthopsis crassicaudata (assembly GCF_048593235.1). Classification (NCBI taxonomy): domain Eukaryota; kingdom Metazoa; phylum Chordata; class Mammalia; order Dasyuromorphia; family Dasyuridae; genus Sminthopsis; species Sminthopsis crassicaudata. The sequence continues at coordinate 619,472,251 of NC_133618.1, read as the reverse complement.
CCTTTTAAGTCTATTAAACATATCTTTACTACGTGATAGGCTCTGTTCTACAAACCAGAGATATAAGAAAAATGAAAGCATAAATACTAACAAAAATAGGCAATTCCTGGAGCGTAGCTGGTGCCTGAATAAATTGAGTAATGGGTTTGGAATCAGGAAGACCTGAGTTCAAATCCAGTATTACATACTTCCCAGCTGTGTCAACCTGGGCAAGTCACTTAAAAACTCTTATTTGCCTTACAAAACAGACCCACTGAAAGGGAAATGGAAAATCTTTCCTAAAAAAACTCCAAATCAAACACAAATAAAAACAGCTGAGCAATAAAAAGCATAGTAGAGGTAAAGGAAATTTTAAAAAAGTGGGTAAGAAATTACTCCCATGGTGATGTGATGATGAAATCTGGAGAGTCAGAAGCATTGCAAGGGGGGAGTGCACTAGGTGGCACAGTGGATAGAGCATCAGCCCAGAATTCAGGAGGACCTGAGTTCAAATATGACCTCAGACTCTTAACACTTCCTAGCTGTGTGACCCTGAGCAAGTCACTGAACTCCAATTGTTTAAAAAACAAACAAACAAAAAAAAACCCTGAAGCATTAACTCCCTAGATAGATATATTGATATATATCTATATATTGATATTGATATAGATATAGATATATATCAATATATTGAAATATATTGATATATTTTATTTTCCCTCACATATTTCTTTTGCAGTATCTGGCTTTAGTGTTTTCTGTTTACTATACATATTATACATTTACTATTTATTGCAGCAGATTACAAAATTTTGAAAGTCTTATAGGAGGTCTCTTACAGTTTGTCAGACATGTAATAGAGGGAATTTCTGTTTGGATTAGGGTTTGACTAGATAGCCTCCAAGGGCTATTCCAACTCTGGGAATTAGTGAGAAAGAGATGATAGTAATCCTTTGTTAGAATAGTCACCTTGTTGAGTGCCCTGCTTTGGAGCTCTGCCCTGGGGCTTCTCTGTCATAATTAAGCAGCCCTTTCTTTAGTTTGTGTTCAGTCTGAAAACAGTCATCAAAATAATACTGCCATTGTTACTGGCAAAAGTATAATCAACTACTCTATGGCTGCATCTATTATTCCAGAACTCTGGAGACCAAAGTATCCTTCCTAGTTCATAAGTGCTCTACTAATATAAAATCATCTTGAAATCAAGGGTTATCACTTTTTTTTTTTTTTTTTTTAACATTTTGGTCCCCAGTGCTTAACCTGAGATTTAGTAGGAAATGAGTAAAAGTTATTTGATGAATGAATCCATTGAAAACAGATAATTTCCTTGAAAGTTGTATATTAATTAGATTTCAATATGTAGAATTATAATTAGGTTTATTAATGCATAATACTCAAATGAATCTACAATGGCTAATCTTTTTCACCAAAGCATCATCACCAATTTAATCCAATAAATATTAATTTTACATCTACTATGGACAAGAAGAGAGGCAGCATGAGAAGGCTATACCTATGGCTAGAAAATAAAAATCTGACTTCTGATATACATCTGTAGACTAGTCATTTAAATTCCCAGTGCCTTCTATGTCCAAATCTTTAACAATATAAAAATTTACACCTGAGAAGTCTTTATATATTGACTCAGAAAAAAAAAAAAAAAAAGTTAAAATAAAACAAAATGAAGTAAAAATTGTAGTAGGTACTCTAGGGTACTGTTGAATAGGAATCTGGACTAAGATGAAAATCAGTATTACAAAGTCCCTATGAGGGCAGGGAATTTGTTTTAAAGATAAGAATTAAATTGTAATACAATTGTCATAAGAGGAGATATGATTAGATACAAAATTAGGAGCAAATAAAAAATAATATATGTGTAGGAAGAAAGATTTAATGAAGCTTGGGCTAGTAGAAAAGGCTTTATTGAGAGAAATAAATCATCAAAAACTTAAAGAAAATAAAGAACAGGTAAAGAGGTATATCCAAAAAGACAGTATAATAGGAAGAGAGAAAACAAACAAACAAACAAACAAACACATATATATATATATATATATATATATATTTTAAAGTGAATAAGCATTTTATAATTTATTTTTATCATAAATACAAATTTTCATGTGTCTACTTTGCTTAAGTAGGTCCATATATTAAGTACCATAAAAGATAGGGCCCATATAAAGGTCAAATATCAGTCTTTCCACATGAGGATTTCATGTTTTAGATAGCTGTGAGACTCTATCAAAGTGATCCTAAGCATTAGAATTCTGTGAGCAATGTAAAAGTACAAGCAACAATATCCTCTTGAATTTAAATCACTCATATATTTATGTATAAGAAATTATTCTGTTTATTGGATTTTGATTGCATAATTCTTAAGGGTTATAACTCTTATAAATGAGAAACTATTTAGAAATAAAGACAAGGAACATTTTACAGATAAAGAAAATAAGGCCTTAGAGAAAGAAAATGAGTTGTCCATGGTCATAGTAACAGCAGAAAAGAGATTTAAAGTTTGAAGCCATGACCACTTATTTCACATGCAGTAATCTTTTGACACAGCATTGTCCCCTTCTATAATTTAAAAAATCAGAAACTGTAACAGAAGTACTTGAATTGATACTATTGTTATAAACCTGAATTTTGGTTGACGACTTTTTATTGCATTCATGACTTTACTTTGCCATTCCTACAATAATTCTGTTCTATGATGGAGGACAGGAAACTACAAAATCAGTTATGTCTGAGTAAACTTTTAATAAACACTATTTCTATTATTTTGTGGTTACTTTGAGCTATCAGCAAAAGATAAAAGATAAAGATGTTATTTCTTCAGTGATAATTAAAAAAAAACACTTTTATAAGTTTCATGTAATGTCCTCACTTTTTGACATTTTATTTTTTATAATCTCCAACTTTTTGATTATTTGGGTTACCACTCTGATGACATTTCATCAGCATAATACTCATGCCAGGAATGCGTTAGTTTTAGCAATTGAAATAAGATATGAGTCAAAATGTCATGGCTGTGTGAATGGCAAGGGAATCTTATGAGTGGTTAATGAATAAATGGAAAATCTAACTAATGCCCTTGGGGCTTACATAGGACTTAAGTAAAGCATTAGATCTCAAGCTATGTAACTAGGACATAACAAGGGCTATTTCCCAGGCTGCCAAAAGTTGATAGTATTATATTATTTTTATAATTATATTTATATTAGTTTTAGTGTTCTGGGGCCATAATTTCTTATCCCAATGATGGTGCTATCATTAATTTCTCTGCCTCCACCCTCACTTTTCTATCCCAAGCCTTACTTCATGTCATTTCTTGCCTAGCCTACTTCTTGTTGCAGGAACAAACATTTCTAGTTACAACTCTGGTTATGACTAAATAACTTAAGCTAAAACATAGCAAACAAGAGGAGAAAATTATTAGTACTTTGGTCACTTAGGATCCCCTTTAGTTTATTACTTTGGGTGGAAGAATAGTGCCTCATTCTTTTGACTTTCAGTGATTTCACTGGCTATTCCCCATTACTGGAATTCTCTCCTCCTTCATCTCCACCTCCTAATTTTCCTGGCTTCATTCAAGTCTCAACTGAAGTCCAAACTTCTTCTAGAAGTGTTTCCCAGTTCACATTAATCTTATCAATGGTAATGGCTTCCCTTTGAAACTCCCTTTGATTTTTCCTGAAAATGTGTGTGTGAATTATTATTTCCATAATGTCCTCCCCATTAGGCTGGGAGCTCCCTGGGAACTCTTTATATGCCTAATTTTTAGCATAGTCAGCATTTACTAAATGATAATTGACTGTTCCTTCCCATGAAATACTGTTTTTAATCAGCCCCATTACAAAATAATATCAAAAATGCTGCAAGATTGGGGAGGAGGAGAAGAGATACTGCTTTTAGACAAAATTTTGTTAATATAGCATGGAGTCTCTTAAAGGGTCAGATTTAAAGTACTTCTTACATGTCTAGTAAATATTATTAGATGACATTAGCTAGCCATTTATAAAACACTTTAATACTGTTCTCCAGTTTCTTCAAGGTCATTTCTGCTTGTTCATGTCTAGAGTGTTGAACTAAAATCAAAATCTAAGCATATCAATGCTATTTCCTCTCTAGCTATGTTTACAATTCAGTGTTTGAGGTATGAGGGAACAATGTATTGATAATTAGTATTTATAAAGTGTTTAAAATTTACAAAGCATTTTATACACATTATTTTATTTTATCTAATCAATAAGCCTCAAAGGTAAATGAAATTATTATTCCCATTTTCCAAATAAACTAACTAAGATAAGCATAATTGATCTGATTTGCCTAAAGCCAAACTAGTAAATATCTATGCTGGTGTCTGAAACATGATTTAAATTCATATTTTTGTGATTTCAAGTATAATCAATAAAGATTTCACTTTATCTTCTATCCCTACTATTTACCTCTAATATTTTTCATGATAGTCATTAGATTTAAATAATTGATTTGATATAATATATTATTAAATGTGATAGTGTTTTAGCAATGACTAAAAAGTATAATTATATAATTAATTTCAACTAATGTACAAAATGCAACTTCATATGTAAGAGAAATTGGTAAAAATCTAGTATTGAAAATAGCTTTTTGTTTTAATATAGAAGTGATGGAGCTATGTGTTGTGACATCTTAAAGCTAATTTTCTTCTTCATAGAATTCAAATCAAAATGGAAAATATGTATGTGTCACACTGCTCAAGGCAAAAATGCAAAGAACTATCAAATATAACCTCTTCAGTGAAGGAGTTTAGAATCTATTTGAAGAATCAAGACATAAATAAATCTTCTCCAGCTTTAAAATTCTCTCATTGTATGATTCTTGGTAAATATTAAATGATATTTAAATAATAATTTGAGACAACAATAGGAGACATGTCATAGTGTAGTAAACAATTATTTGCCAATATGAATTATATATTTTATTAGTTTTGCAGATAGACTGGTCTGTGATGATCATTTCTTAGAGCATGCACAAATGTTCTCTACTTCATTCACTTCTTGTAGAATCTGGGGTGAGGGTAAGGGGTAGAAGGGACAGTTGCCAATATGCAATTAATAGTTTTGTACATTATGATTGCAGAATCTTCCAAGTGATTTTTGGGATGCAAAAGATTATGGCTCAGAAGTTTGCAATAGGATATTGTCAATACTTTCCTTATTGGCTTCTAGCCCTCTCCTATTTAGTCTCCAGAGATATTTCAAACCAGTCTGACCTCAGCAAAGCTAAAATAAATAATGGAGTGGATTGCTCCTTTTGGTTATTAACTTATATCTGGCTCAGCAAACAATTAAAGAACCCTTCATCTCAGTCATTTCAGACTCTTGAATAATCAATTCTTCTGGTTTAAAGAGCAATGGGGGACTCTTTGTTCTTTACCAGTTCAAGCCCCTCCATAATGTACATTTAGAAGGACTTTTTTTTTTTTTGCAATTCTCCATGAGAAAGACTGAAATCAGGAAATGAATATGTATACGTATGTATGTGTGTGTATATATATATATATATATATATATATATATATATATATATATGTATATATCTACATATATATGTATGTATACATGACCCACTCCCATTATAAATACACATGTACAATCATAATGCATACACAATTATGTATATTGATGCTATGTACATCCAGCTGAAATAAAAAAAAAAAAACAACAGGGGTAGCAATTCTGATTTCAGATAAAGCAAAAATTAAATCACTTATTTTAAATTGATAAAAAGATAAAAAAGAAAGTACATCTTGATAAAGGGTAACATAAGCAATGAAGTAATAAGGATGCTAAATATGGAGGCAACAAGTGGTAAAAGAGCCAAATTCCAAGAGATTTTGTGCAAGTTATAGGAAGAAATAGACAGCAAAACTATACTACTAGGGGATTCCAAACTTCCCCACTCAGAATCAGATAAATCTAACTACAGAATAAACATGAAAAAAAACTGGAAAGGTTAATAGAATCCTAGAAAATGTAGATGTGATAGACCTCTGGGGAAAATTGAACAAGAACATAGATATACTTTTTTCTTGGCAGTATATAGTAACTACATAAAAATTGGCCATGTATTTGGACACAAAAAACTCACAATCAAATGCAGAAAGGCAGAAATAGTAAGTACTTCCTTTTCAGACCACAATGCAATAAAATTTATATTCAATAAAGGGGAAGAGAAAAATAAACTAAAATCCAATTGGAAATTAAACAATATAATTCTAGAAATTGAGTGGGTCAAACAACAAATTACAGAAACTATCCATAATTTTATCTAATGACAATAATGAGACAACACACCAAAATCTATGGGATGCAGCCAAAGCAGTTCTTAGAAGAAATTTTGCATATCTAAATAGCTCCATGAATAAAATAAGAAAGAGGAAATCAATGAATTGGACATGCAACTAAAAAAGCTAGAAAAAAAACAAATTTTAAAAATTAATACTAAATTAGAAATTTTGAAACTCAAAGGAAAGATTAATAAAATTGAAACTAAGAAAACTATTGAACTAATAAGCAAAACTAAGAATTGGTTTTATGAAAAAAAGTAGAAAAAATTTTGGTTAATTTTATTAGAAAAAGGAAAGAAAAGAAACCAAATCACCAGCATCAAAAATGAAAAAAGGTGAACTTACAGTCAATGGAAAAGAAATTAAAACAATAATTAGGAATTATTTTGCCCAATTTTAACGTCTGAAAATCTAACTGAAATTGATGAATATCTACAAAAATATAAATTGCCCAGATTTACTCAGTCTCATTTTTAGAAAAAAAATTAATACACCATTAATGAATTCCTTAAGAAAAAATCTATAGGGACATCCAATGGATTCACAAGTGAATTCTACCAAACATTTATTGAAAAATGAATTCCAATACTATGTATACTATTAGGAAAAATAGATAAAGAAGAGGTGCTGCCAAATTCTTTCTATGATACAAATATGGCATTGATACTTAAGCAAGAAGAGAAAAAGCAGAGTAATAAGTCTACTATTATTTCCAAAACATGGGATAACATTTTTGTAATTTATACAGTCATAAAACCTCAGAACTCAGCAGTGATTTAAAAGATCACATAATATGATTGAAAAGAGATCTAAAGACCAGACTATGAAGTTTGTCCTTGTTATATGTGAAAGGAATATTAAGAATAATGAAGTACACATATGTTGATTTAAATGGTTTTCTTTCTTATTCTTTTTTTTTTTTTTTTTTTTTGAAATGGTGAGGATTTACCATGTAGGGATTTGTGAGCCGCTTTTGAAAAAGAGAAAGAAAAATGAAGATGAGAATGTGGAATAGTGGAAAGTACTGGCTACAAAATTAGAAGACCTGGTTTCAAATACTGTGTCTGATTCTCACATGTACCACCTAGGGCAAGTCATTTACTTTCTTTGAGAGTTTGTTTACTCATCTGTAAAATTAGTGTTTTAGGCTTAATGTTTTCTGAGTTCCCTTTGGACTCTTGAACTATGATTCTTTGAATCCACAGAAAGCAATTGCTTTATAGAAAAGGCAAAACTGGTAGCATTACAAGATTTTAAAGTGGAACTAAGTTGCCCAAGCTAGATTTAATATGTTTTTTTTTTATAACATTTACTACTATGTAGTAACCCATCTTTACAGGTATGAATTTATACCCCAAATATAATTAGAAATCATAATCTATGCAAAGATTATGATAAGACATCATTGTAGAATACTTTACAGTTAGTTATGAAAAATGGACATTTAGATGGTGTAGTAGATGAGTGCTGGGCTGGGAATCAGGTCCTCCTGAGTTAAAATCTGGCCTTAAACATTTATTAGTTGGATGGTTCTCAGCAGGTAACAACCCTGTTTCTTTTAGTTTCTAAATCTATAGAACGAGTTTGAGAAGAAAATGACAAACCACTCCAGTATCTTTGCCAAGAAACTTCAAAAGGGATCATGAAGACTCAGGCATAACTGAAAAACTAAACAATGACAAGGAAGAATGAATGATATGCTGATGCTATCCTAAAAATTTCACAAAACTTGTTGGGCTAGTAACATTGAGCCAGAGTGATAGAAAGAGAAGAAAGAAAAAAAAGTAAGGAAGAAAGAAAGAAAGGAAGGAAGGAAACAAGGAAGAAGGAAGGAAGGCAGGAAGAAAAAGGAAGAAAAGAATAATATAAGAAAAAAAGAAACAAAGAAAAAGAAAGAAAGAGAGAGAGAAAAAAGAAAGAGAGAGAAAAAAAGAAAGAAAAAATGTGAAGGGAAACAGTCATGAGCACATTGGTTTTATATGCTGAAACATGCTGAACAGCGAATTGTTCAAAATGCAATCAAGATTTTAAAATATGAGTAAGATAAATTTGGGCATTGTCTTGTAAATGAATAAACAGTCTTAAGACTCGTAGAATCAGAGATATAAATAAAGAAATTGGAGAAATACAGCTTAGAAAGATGTTATATTATTTTTTTTATAAATCGAATGGTTCAGATTTTAATGTATTTCAGCAAAGATAGGTGAAAATGATGGTTTTAAGCAATAAGATGAATTGTGTGATGTGTAATTTATACCCTTTGATGTCACTAGAAATACAAAAATATCATTCATATATCTGTGTGGATAGACTACTGGGTCTGCAGTAAAAAAAAAAAAAGTTAGAATCTAGTCTCAATTAATTGGCTGTGACATGCACCAACAGTGATAATCAGAAAATTTAAATTTGATTTTTTTTTTTTTTTTTTTTTTTAATCTTTTTTTTTTTTTTCTTTTTCTTTTTTTTTTTTTTTTTTTTTTATTTTATTTATTTATTTATTTTTAATTTTTTATTTTATTCTATAATTATAACATTTTTTTGACAGTACATATGCATGGGTAATTTTTTACAACATTATCCCTTACACTTACTTCTATTCAGATTTTTTCCCTTCCTCCCCCAACCCCCTCCCCCAGATGGCAAGCAGTCTTATATATGTTAAATATATTACAGTATAATTTAGATTCAATATATGTGTGTAGAACCGAATTTTTTGTTGCACAGGAAGAATTGGATTCAGAAGGTAAAAATAACAGTTTACATTCATTTCCCAGTGTTCCTTTTCTGGATGTAGCTGGTTCTGTCCATCATTAATCAATTGGAATTGGATTAGCTCTTCTCTATGTTGAAGAAATCCACTTCCATCAGCATACATCCTCGTACAGTATCATTGTTGAAGTGTATAATGATCTTTTGGTTCTGCTCGTTTCACTCAGCATCAGTTGATGTAAGTCTCTCCAAGCCTCTCTGTATTTCTCCTGTTGGTCATTTCTTATAGAACAATAATATTCCATAACATTCATATACCATAGTTTACCCAACCATTCTCCAATTGATGGACATCCATTCATCTTCCAGCTTCTAGCCACTATGAAAAGGGCTGCCACAAACATTTTGGCACATACAGGACCCTTTCCCTTCTTTAGTAGTTCCTTGGGGTATAAGCCCAGTAGTAGTATGGCTGGTTCAAAGGGTATGCACATTTTGATAACTTTTTGGGCATAATTCCAGATTGCTCTCCAGAATGGTTGGATTCTTTCACAACTCCACCAACAATGCATCAGTGTCCCAGTTTTCCCACAGCCCCTCCAACATTCATCGTTATTTGTTCCTGTCATCTTAGCCAATCTGACAGGTGTGTAATGATACCTCAAAGTTGTCTTAATTTGCATTTCTCTGATCAATAGTGATTTGGAACACTCTTTCATATGAGTGGAAATAGTTTTAATTTCATCATCTGAAAATTGTCTGTTCATATCCTTTGACCATTTATCAATTGGAGAATGGCTTGATTTCTTATAAATTAAAGTCAATTCTCTGTATATTTTGGAGATGAGGCCTTTATCAGAACCTTTAACTGTAAAAATTTTTTCCCAATTTGTTACTTCCCTTCTAATCTTGTTTGCATTAGTTTTGTTTGTGCAGAAACTTTTTAATTTGGTGTAATCAAAATGTTCTATTTTGTGATCAATAATGGTCTCTAGTTCTCCCTTGGACATAAACTCCTTCCTCCTCCACAAGTCTGAGAGGTAAACCATCCCATGTTCCTCCAATTTATTTATGATTTCGTTCTTTATGCCTAAATCTTGGACCCATTTTGATCTAATCTTAGTATGTGGTGTTAAATGTGGGTCCATGCCTAATTTCTGCCATACTAATTTCCAGTTTTCCCAGCAGTTTTTGTCAAATAATGAATTCTTATCCCAAAATTTGGGATCTTTGGGTTTGTCAAAGATTAGATTGCTATTTTTATTCACTATCTTGCCCTGTAAACCTAACCTATGCCACTGATCAACTAGTCTATTTCTTAGCCAATACCAAATGGTTTTGGTGATTGTTGCTTTATAATATAGCTTTAAATCAGGTACACTTAGACCACCTTCCTCTGACTTTTTTTTCATTAGTTCCCTTGCAATTCTCGACCTTTTATTCTTCCATATGAATTTTGTTGTTATTTTTTCTAGGTCATTAAAATAGTTTCTTGGGAGTCTGATTGGTATAGCACTAAATAAATAGATTAGTTTGGGGAGTATTGTCATCTTTATTATATTCGCTCGGCCTATCCAAGAACACTGAATGTCTTTCCAATTATTTAAATCTGACTTTATTTTTGTGGCAAGTGTTTTGTAATTTTGCTCATATAATTCCTGACTCTCCTTTGGTAGATATATTCCCAAATATTTGATACTATCGACTGTTATTTTGAATGGAATTTCTTTTTGTATCTCTTGCTGTTGGATTGTGTTGGTAATGTATAAAAATCCTGAGGATTTATGTGGATTTATTTTGTATCCTGCGACTTTGCTAAAATTCTGAATTATTTCTAATAGCTTTTTAGCAGAGTCTTTGGGGTTCTCTAAGTATACCATCATGTCATCTGCGAAAAGTGACAATTTGATTTCTTCATTTCCTACTCTAATTCCTTGGATCTCTTTCTCGGCTCTTATTGCCAAGGCTAGAGTTTCTAGTACTATATTGAATAGTAATGGTGATAGTGGGCAACCTTGTTTCACTCCTGATCTTACAGGGAAAGGTTCTAGTTTATCACCATTACATATGATGTTTACTGAAGGTTTTAAATATATGCTCCTTATTATTTTAAGGAATAGTCCATTTATTCCTATACTCTCAAGCGTTTTTAGTAGGAATGGATGTTGGATTTTATCAAATGCCTTTTCTGCATCTATTGAGATGATCATATGGTTTTTATTAATTTGATTATTAATATGGTCAATTATACTAATAGTTTTCCTAATATTAAACCAGCCTTGCATTCCTGGTATAAATCCCACTTGGTCATAGTGTATTATCCTGGGGATGATTTTCTGAAGTCTATTTGCTAATATCTTATTTAAGATTTTAGCATCAATATTCATTAAGGAAATTGGTCTATAGTTTTCTTTCTCAGTTTTCGATCTACCTGGTTTAGGTATCAGTACCATGTCTGTGTCATAGAAGGAATTTGGTAGGACTCCTTCAATCCCTATTTTTTCAAATAGTTTACATAGCATTGGAGTTAGTTGTTCTTTAAATGTTTGGTAGAATTCACCTGTAAATCCATCTGGTCCTGGGGACTTTTTCTTAGGAAGTTGGTTAATAGCTTGGTCTATTTCTTTTTCTGAGATGGGACTATTTAGACTACTTACTTCTTCCTCTGTTAATCTGGGCAAGCTGTATTTTTGAAGGTATTCTTCCATTTCATTTAAGTTATCGAATTTATCGGCATAAAGTTGAGCAAAGTAGCTCCTAAGTATTGTTCTAATTTCCTCTTCATTAGTGGTGAGTTCACCCTTTTCATTTTCAAGACTATCAATTTGCTTTTTCTCTTTCCTTTTTTTAATCAGGTTTACTAAGGGTTTGTCTATTTTGTTGGTTTTTTCATAAAACCAACTCTTAGTTTTATTAATTAATTCAATAGTTTTTTTACTTTCAATTTTATTAATCTCACCTTTTATTTTTTGAATTTCAAGTTTTGTGTTTGTCTGGGGGTTTTTAATTTGTTCCTTTTCTAGCAATTTTAGTTGTAAACCCAATTCGTTGGCCCTCTCTTTCTCTATTTTATGCAAGTAGGCCTGTAGAGATATAAAACTTCCCCTAATTACTGCTTTGGCTGTATCCCACACATTTTGGTATGATGTCTCATTATTGTCATTTTCTTGGGTGAAGTTATTAATTATGTCTATGATTTGCTGTTTTACCCAATCATTCTTTAGTATAAGATTATTTAGTTTCCAATTATTTTTTGGTCTATTTTCCGCTGGCTTTTTATTAAATGTTATTTTGATTGCATTATGGTCTGAAAAGGATGCATTTACTATTTCTGCCTTACTGCATTTGATTTTGAGGTTTTTATGCCCTAGTATATGATCAATTTTTGTATAGGTTCCATGAACTGCTGAGAAGAAAGTATATTCCTTTCTGTCTCCATTTAGCTTTCGCCAAAGATCTATCATATCAAACTTTTCTAGTATTCTATTTACCTCTTTGACTTCTTTCTTATTTATTTTGTGGTTTGATTTATCTAATTCTGAGAGTGCAAGGTTGAGATCTCCCGCTATTATAGTTTTGCTATCTATTTCCTCTTGCAGCTCTCTTAATTTCTCTTTTAAGAATTTAGATGCTGAACCACTTGGTGCATACATGTTTAATATTGATACTGCTTCACTATTGATGCTTCCCTTTAGCAGGATATAATGCCCTTCCTTATCTCTTTTAATTAGATCAATTTTTGTTTTTGCTTGATCTGAGATGAGGATGGCTACTCCTGCTTTTTTGGTTTTGCCTGAAGCATAATAGATTCTGCTCCACCCTTTTACTTTTAGTTTGAATGTCTCATCCTGTTTCAGGTGTGTTTCCTGTAAACAACATATAGTAGGATTCTGACTTTTAATCCAGTCTGCTAACTGCTTCCTCTTTATGAGGCAGTTTGCCCCATTCACATTTATGGTTAGAAGGACTAATTCTATATTGCTTGCCATCCTATTAACCCCTGCTTATGCTTTTCCCCTTTCCTTCCCTTTTACCCTCCTATCCAGTATGCAACTGGTAAACACCACTTGCTTTTCACAGCCCTCCCTTTTTAGGATCCCTCCCCCACCTTAAAGATCCTCCCCTTATTTTACCCCTTTTCCTCGAAATTACTGTATTCCCTTCCCCTTAGCTTACTCCTTCCCTTTCACTTTTCAATGAAGTGGAAGAAGTTTCACCATAAATCGAATATGTCTATTGATACACGCTATGTTCATCTCCCTCCTTTCTTTCTCTCAGATATAATAGGTTACCTTTGCCTCTTCATGAGATATAGTACCACCACTTTATACTTTTTTATGATATAATCTCCTTTCCACCTCTAGTTTCTAAGACAAATTGTACATATGTTCTTTACGTATTTTTTTGACAGAAGTATAGTTCTCAAGATTTCTTTTTACCTTTTTTAGAAGTCTCTTGAGTTCTGTATTTGAAGATCAAACCTTTTATGTAGGTCTGGTTTTTTCATCAAAAATAGATGGAATTCATTTATTTCGTTAAATGTCCATCTTCTTCCCTGGAAAACGATGCTCATTCTTGCTGGGTAAGTTATTCTTGGCTGCATACCAAGTTCCTTAGCCTTTCGGAATATCATGTTCCAGGCCCTGCGTTCTTTTAATGTGGACGCTGCTAGATCCTGTGTTATCCTTATTGTGGATCCTCTATATCTGAATTGTTTTTTTCTAGCAGCTTCCAATATCTTTTCCTTTGTCTGATGGTTCTTGAACTTGGCCACTATATTTCTTGGCGTTTTGATTTTAGGGTCCCTTTCAGTAGGTGATCGATGAATTTTTTCAATGTCTATTTTACCCTCTGTTTCCAAAACGTCTGGGCAGTTCTCTTTGATAATTTCCTCGAAAATGGTGTCCAAGCTCTTTTTTTCCTCCCATTTTTCAGGGAGTCCGATTATTCTCAAATTGTCTCTCCTGGATCTGTTTTCCAGGTCTGTTGTCTTTCTGGTAAGGTACTTGACAGTCTTTTCAATTGTTTCATTTCTCTGGTTTTGCTTGACTCCCTCTTGGTTTCTCCTTGAGTCATTCATTTCTACTTGTTCCAGTCTAATTTTCAATGATGTATTTTCTTCACTCACTTTTTTTATATCTCTTTGTAATTGTCCAATTGAGTTTTTATCTTCTATGGAATTTTTTTCCATTTTATCCATTTTATTTTTTAGAGAGCTGATTTCTTTTTCCAGCTCTCTAATCCTGTTTTCCTTGGAGTTGTTTACCTTTTCCAGCTCACTAATCCTGTTTTCCTTGGAGTTGTTTACCTTTTCCAGCTCACTAATCTTGTTTCTCAATGATTTGATTTCTTTATCCATTCTTTCTTTGAATGCATGGGATGACTTCTCCAGGCTCTCTTGCCAAGCTTCCCTTTCCTTTTCCCATTTCTCTTCCAGCTCTCTTGTGAGAGCCTTTTTGATTTCCTCTATGAGGTTCTTCTGTATTGAGGAGCAGCTTATATCCCTCCCAGGGGATACATCTGGGGACAGTCTGTTCCTAGTCTCCTCAGCATTTGAAGTCTGCTCCCTCTCCACACAGAAGCTGTCAATGGTTAGAGCCCTTTTGAATTTTTTGTTCATTTTGTCAGAGTAGGAATCAAAGAAAACAAACTGACAAGAGAAACAATTGGTCTGTTTTGCGGGGGATAGGGCTGGATGGTATTAATGGGCTTCCTCTACAGACTGGAGGTAGGGCAGCAGAGAGCCACTAACAGAACAGCAATGACTGTACTGAGTCTGCGCTCTGAGGCTCTGAGAACGCACCAAGTCAGTCCAGGTGGGGGTTGGGGGTGGCCAGGCTCTGAGAGACGCTGGCTTTCTGGGGTTTTAATCTTCACCTCCGGGTTTACACCCTCTCCACCGCTCCTGGCTTGCTGCCAAGACGGAGCATCCACACTGGGGCAAAAGCCCTTTTGCAGAAATGGCAGAGATCACACCCCTCCCCCTCCGGTCTGAGCTGTGTGAGCTGCCTGTCTTGCTCTGGCTGTCTGCCCTCAGTCTGCGCCCAGTCTGATTGACCCTCCCCCGAACAAACACAGACCTTTTCTGGCGACTTTCAAGGATGTCTTCTCTTGGTGATAATTTGTGGATTTCTTTCTGGGTCAAGCATTAAGTCAGAGGCTTGTCATGAAGTAAGTTCTGAGAGAAAACGAGGAGCTCAAGCAGCTGTCTGCCTCCACGCCGCCATCTTGGCCGGAAGTCAAATTTGATTTTTAAAAGTATAACTTTTAATGTTTTACTGTATACAATCCTAGAATTTCTGACATTCTATACCTTCAAATTTCCATAACCCCTAAATCTGATTTCCCCATGTCTTTCTGGTAATTCTTTTCCAAATACAGGAAAAAGAGGTGGAACTTAACTGATTTTGTCTATCTGTTGGTACAGTTCCTTTGCACCCAGGATTTTACCCGAGAAACAAGTAGCAACTCAACGTACCATATGATCTAGGGAAGGTAGCCAAGAATGTCTTCAATAGGATATGAATTAAATGTGGTCAATAGATCTGAGAACCAAAACTTTTTTAATGGAGTAGAATTTCCTATTGCCAATCATATAAATTTATATTTGGAAACTTAATATGTTATGTGAATATGGGTTTATATACATTCAAAAATTGAACCCAGTCAATATTCTTGGGAAATAAATTAGAATAGCCTATTCCAGCAAGTACTGGAATTAAGAGTGGAAAGATAAATAATAATAATAATAATAATGAATTTTTTAAAAAGAGTGGAAAGATAAAGGCCTACTATAAAACCTCTTTAATCTTATTTAAAATATCAATTTTGACTTCTCTAGAACATTTTCCTGTAGCTGTATTATATTGGTCTTTGAAAGTTGGTTAACTGGTCATAAAATAACCTTTGACATGACCAATCCAAACTATCACAGATTAATTTAACTCATCACAGATTACAAAACTGCAGACTTTCAAATGCACATACATGTCATATGGCATAGAATTTAGAAGTTTAATAATCTTTGAGAAGATTAATGGAAATATTGAAAAATCAAGTTAAACTTCTGGGAATGACTAACAATGACAACATGTTATAATCCATTTCTTCTAAGTACAAGATGGATAAGAACCAAAGAAACAAAATCTCTATTTGGGAAAGTGAGTAATATCAGCTTTGTTTTATTTGCTTAGGCTCATGTGTTCCAATTAGTACTAAAACTGATGCATTCAACTTTGATGTTGGGAAATCACTGAAGGAGATCATAAGTTAAGTATGGATTTTGAATTAGAAGTTAGTATATTTTTTAAGTAAAGTCTCAGATCTTTCTCTGGAAATAAAGCAAAATGAGCCCATTATATTTTAGCTTTAATATTATGCTCTAAAATTTCACCAGTATGAGCTTATTATTCTCCAAAACATTTGCTGTAATTCTCCTCATGCTGAAATCTAGACTTTTTGAATCCATCATTAGAAAAATGCTCATTATCTTGCATGAAATCTGTAGATATATTTGTGCCATGTTTCAGCTTCTTTGCTCAACGTGACTTTAAATTTGTAGTTCAGTGACAAGTTTCCATAGATTCAAAGTAAATGGCCTGATTTTCCAATGTGTTCATCACATATTGTGGGCCCACACCATGTTTGTTTGTTTGTTTTTGAACTTTTATCAAATCAGTCTCTGTGCTGTAGTGAAAACTTTTGTTCTGAAAATATATATTTACATATGTTCTATTGAGAAATATACACATACACATCTTGTGTCAGAGACAGAACATTTTCTTGATACTCTTCTGATACTCTTCTGTCTGCTTCACAATGGTTGGACTTCAGTAACTGATAGTCTTGATATATTAAACACACACACACACACACACACACACACACACACACACACCCCAAAAAAACTCCTAAAGGTTAACCATAAGGTTAATGAAAACACTTATGGAAGATTTAAGAAAAATCATGATTAACATCAAGAGGAGATCTGAAAATGCCAATAAGTATTGTTACTTTAGAAAGGAAAAAAAAACAACACACAGATCATGGGACCAATAGATATAGACAATTATACCTAAAAGGAAGAAAAGTTAGAGACAATACATGCTAAAGTTGAAAAATAATATTAACTAGCATTTATAGGTGCTTTAATGTGTACAAAGCACCTTGCACATTATTCCATTTAATCCTTACAACAACTCTTGGAGGTAGGTGATATTATTATCCCTCTTTTAATGAAAAGTAAAATAGACAGTTCAAGTAACCTCCCTGGAAACATAACTAGTAAGTGTCCAAAGCATAATTTTAACCCCAGGTACCCTCTTCTATCTATCATAATGTTCATGGGTTTCAAAATACTATTTCTGATGGAAGTCTGGGGAATGAAACATTATCCCCTTTCAGAAGAAACTGTAAATACATCTCAAACTTCATAAGCATTCTTGTTGAACAGTTCCTTAACCTGCATAAGAAGAAATTTTATAGATAAAAAGGAGATTTTTTTTTTTTGCTGCTATTGCATTTTTAAAGGGCAGCAATTTCTTTCCAGCTAAGATAATATTAATAAAAGTGCAACTGTTTCATAGCTTCCACAATAAAGCTTTTTGTTAATGCCTAGCACTATACTATTCATGATCAGATGCGCAATAAATTCTTTTTGACACATTGGAATCCAGGGATTCTTTATAATTATCTATTTACACCTTGTTGATCAGTTTTATACACCTTGTTGATCAGTTGTACAGGAACCACAAACAAATCCACAAATGCTATTTTTAGAGATATACTTATTTTGTAATGTATGGGCAGACTCTTCTATCATTCTGAACTCTACAAATGGCTGGATTCCCAATTGCAATATTAACAATTATCAGAAGAAATGGAGATCCTCTTAAAAAATATATTATATCTAAGACATAATTTGTTATATTAGAAAGAGAGCCTCCAAGGCAATCCCAATAGATTTTGGATAAAAAATGCCATCTGTACCCAGAAAAAGAATTATGGAGATTGAATATAAATTAACACATGCTATGTTATTTTTTTTTCCTTTCCCATATTTTTTTTTCCTTTTGTTCTATTTTTTTTTCTCTCTCAACATGTTCATAAAGTAATGTGTATTAAAATTAATAAATAAAAAAGAAGTAAAATTAAAATCCAGGAGTTAAAAGGGATATAAGAGGTAAACACAAACAGTAAAAAAAGGAGCAGGAGTAGAATTTATTAGAAAAAATTAGGGGTAATAATTATTGATCTCCATAAAGTCAAATTTTAAGATTCAGCCAAGAGAAATTTACATTATATGTAAGTCATATTTATATTGATTTAGATGCATGTCTATATATATATAGAAATGTGTGCATGTATGTATGTATGCATGTGCTGATATATGAGTGTATATTTACTTATGTATATGTGTATATATTGATATACCCATGCTTAACTGTAAAAAAAAAAAAAAAGGAAAAAAGGAAGAAAGAAAGCCTATAACTAAGAAAAGGAACAATGAATAAACAAGGAGTTCAAGTGATCATGCTAAAACATAGATACTTAGGCTGTTTCAGACAGGAAAAATCTGGAATATCTGTTCTCTTAGTAAAGTTAGCAACTTTCAAAGTATTATCTGTTTTTCCCTTTATATAACCTAGTGTTTTATCCCAATCCCTTTCTTTGGGAGAATACTGTATGTTCCGTTCCTGGATATGCTCCATTGTATTTTCACAGACCTATATAGGTTTGCCCTGACTAATATTATATTTTTTTAAGTTTTTAAGAGGTTTATAACAGTACAGATAATAAGAAAACCAGCAACTTCCGCTTAGTCACATTATCAAGATGAGTTAACAAGCAAAGTGAATTTAAGATGAGACATTTGAATCAATATTTGTTAAATATTTGTAAAACATTTCTTATGTGCCAAATACTGTGCTAAGTAAGCAAAAAGGATACAAATGCAAAAATGAAAGATAATCTCTCCCCTCAGTAAGTTTAGATTCTAGGATAATACACCAAAAAAAGTTATGAGGAGAGCTGGTTCTGGTTACAGGGGCATAGTGGAGCTGTCCAAAAAAAAAAGAAGTCCAAAATGAGTGTTGTAAGAGAAGTCTAAGAATCAAATCTGTGTTCAAATCCTATCAATTTTCAGCCACTACCTATGGAATCAAGGTCAAGTCCCTTATCTTTTATGAAAATGAAGTTTTTACATCTAACTGAAATGGAAGCAGATAATCTCTGAAGTTCCCTGCAATTCATTTGTGAACCAATGACTAGCAATAAATTCCCTCCATTGTTCTAACCTATTAGAATTTTTGTAGTTTCTGATTTTATCTACCACATTAATCATTCCTTTTAGCTTTATAATCTACAGTCTGATAATTTGTGATCTCTTCATCTTATTAAATAAATACAAGGGGAAATTGTTTCTTCTAAAGGATATAATTCAGAATCTTGAAATATATTAAAGCTTTGTTATTTTAAAAAATGTTTCCTTAACACCTGAATCTCATGAATATATCATCAGCTTTTTCTGTTAATCTAAAAAAAAAATTTTAGAAAATTTACATCATACTTAAACACATGCTAATATATACATACAGATGTTATTTGGTAGACCAATGCTCCCTTCATTAGACTCTAAGTGTGGTATTTCTGTGGTAAATGTGAGCTTCTTGAGGGTGAATGCAATTTCACAATTTCACTTCTTTATTTGCAATCTCAGTACATAACACATGTTGGCAATGTAATAGATTTTTTGTTTGCTTGTTTTTTAAAAAATATTTGTTGATTAATTGTTATCCACACAATAGATATTTAAATAAAACAATAATTTATAAAGTGGATCCTAAAGACCAAAGATGGGAAAAAGTTAAACACATTTTAAAATTTTTATACATTAGGAAAGGTTCAAATTCATCTGGCAGGTGTGGCTTAGAAGGTAGCAAAGCTGCTTTTCTAAAGACTATTCTCTGTCTTTTCAAGGTCTGGCTATTGTTTATCAGGGGCCTTGGTCAAATTTTTCTATGTATTCTCTGCACTTTCAAGAGTTAGTTTTTGTCAGCTGTTCTCAAAAGAGAACCATTCCTAATGCCCTGCTTAGGAAGTACTGAAGAATATCAGTGCAAAAGAGGTAAACACATAAAGAAATGTCAGACTCTTTCTTTGGTAAATTCACAGTGTTCAGCACAACGAAAGGATGCAAGCTCTGTTCTTTTCTTGACCATATGATGTTACTATAGCTGTGAAGGCCATTTTACCTCCCTCCTACTCCCCATATTCACAACAAGTACTCCTCAGGAGAAATAATATGGCATTCTGCTTCCCTGAAGCAGATAGTGGAGTTGTAGAGAAATATTAGCTGGAGACCTTTGAAGAATTTTTAATCACTAGCAGTGTTCTGATAAAGTAAAGAAGAAGGTCAAATAGCCTAAGAGACAGGTTTAATGATACACCAAAGTCATTCATAACATTATAGGAACTCAGTCATGTTATAAACATTACTCTTTCCATTACTCAAATGACTTGGGTTGTTTTTTAACTCAACATTTTTCTTCCTAAATTAGATGATTGCTGAGTAAGTCAATCTGGCAGTTATCACACTATGTTTTTCTTTTAATGGTACTTATTTTATTTATAGACACTGTAATTAATGTCTTCTGATTTGATGATAATATAGAGAATCTCTATGCTAGGTTTCCCATTTATTTCAGTTTTAATCAAATATATTGCAAAGTTATAAATGTCTGTCTCTTTCTACATATATACATATATAATATAAACACATTTAAATGTGGATTTCTATATTTTTAACGGTTTAAAACTTCACAAAAAACTTTTGGAATAGCCTGTATATATTTGTGTATATGTATATGCATAGTAATTATATCCACAAATATCCTCCACATATGTAAAAATTTATGCAATACATATACATGCACACATCTATGTATGTACTTGTTTTTATGGGAATATTTTTGACCATGTCTGTGATTTCACTATTCTAAGAAAGTCTCTGTCAAGAAATGTACTCAAACTAATGAAAATTGTCATTTTACTTTTACTGGACTGCTTGTTGTCTTGTGGGGGAAGGAGGAAAGAAAAAATTGGAATACAAAGTTTTGCAAAGGAGAATACTAAAATTATATTTGTATATATTTTGAAAAATAAAATATTATTTTAAAAAAGAAAATAGTCATGTACTCTATAAGTAATGATCTTAGAATTATCTGAGAATTCAAGATTTTTATCATGGGAATTTAGAAATCAACTTTTTTTTTTTACCAGTTATATCTGAATAATTAATATGTTAAAAAGAATTTTGCATAAAATTCAAGAATGATATGGACTTGTGTTCACCTAGTCATACCTCAATGACCTAAATACTTCAAGCATAATTTTTTTATGTTTTCTTTTAATCAGAAATTATCTGATTTTACCAGAAGAGCATTATAAAATAGCTACCAAGAATTTCAATAGGTTTCCAAAGTTCTATTAATCTTAAAACCAATCAGAACAAAGACACCTTCATTTCGTTGTTTCAATTCAGTTCAATAGCATTCATGAAGTGTCTAATATATGTAAAGCAATTAAATTAATCCTCATTAGATAATAAATTCCTTGCAGGCAGGTCTTATGTTTTGCTTCTTTTTGTATCCCCAATACTTAGTATAGAGTCTGGTGCATAGTAGGTATTTGATAATTAACAATAATTGATTGATTGAGACAAGACATTTTTCTGATCTGAGGGGGTATATAAATAAAACCAAATTATTATGACTAATACATCATTAATCTAGGAGAGCATAAAAGGCAGATGTAAATCCAATCTCCTTTTAGAGATAAGAAAACATATCCCTGGAGATTACAGGATTTGTTTAAGGTCTCCTAAATAGCATAATTAAAAGTCAGAATTTGAACTCAGACCATCTGGAGTTAGATCTTTCTATTGTCATTATACAAACAGATAAATAAATGAAGATAACTTAAGAAGGGAAAGAGGATAATTAAAAAAAAAAAAGAAAAAGAAAAAAAGAAAGGCATCCTGATAAAGGTGGTGTGAAGTCTTAAAGGAAGCTAAGGACTCTCAAAAGAGAAACAATGATTAGGGTATGAACTAGCATGTTGGCAACATAAATGAAAAAAGAGGAGTAGATGGGAGGAATAGTATATGAGGAGAGTTAATAAGAATAAGCCATTGGTTAAATAAAGGGAATAAGATCCAGAGAAGAATTAAGAATTACTCTGAGCTTATGATTTTTGATAGCTGGAAGAATGATGGTATTTTCCACAAAGATAAGGACATCAGGAAGAGAGGAAGAAGTTTTGTGTAGAGAAATTGGGAAGAAGTGGCTATATTGAGTACTGTTTTACTTATATTGAATTTGAAATGCCTACAGATGCCTTGTAAAGTAACTGGTGTTAATGAAGCATAGCTAAGGGGAGAGGAGGTCTGTAGATAAAGATCTGTCAGTCATCTGCATAGAGATGATACTTTAACTCCTTGGGTTCTTATAAGATAAATAGGAAGAAATCATTCTTAGGTCATTATCCCTATTAAAATTGGAATTGGATACCTAATTTCCTTATTTATTTCATTCCTCTATACAGGTGGATGGCAATCTACTCAAATATTAAAGACACTTCTGTTGCTTTCTCCAGTGATTTTCATCCAAAAGTTCTCCATGAGGATTTCCCTACTTTGTTTCCTGAAATTGTTCATGAGTACATGTCCTTAATGCCTAATGCTAAGATGTTATTTTTTCTTTCCCTCCTCCTTTCTTTCCTCCCCCCGCTTCTCTCCAATAATTCATATCTTTACAGAGACGTTTTCCAGTTTCAGGTCCCATCCAATTAAACTTCTGTGATATTTGTATAGTCAACTTGCCCTTTTGAAATAGAATACATAATTCACCTTACTTCTTTCCCATATGTTCTGCATTTGTACATAAGGTATTTGAAGCCATTGGTTTTATTGCCCACTCCTTTCTTGAGTTTTTTTTTTTTTTTCTGATAAATACTGAAAGTCAGTTGTCCATGTACTATAAATGTGTGTGCTATATATCATATATCTCAAATGTATAAATGATTTCCACAATGCACAACAACCTTTTTAATTTAATATACTTTTATTAGATTCATTAGATCCTCGGTAAATATATATTTTACCAGTTATTGTTGAGTGTTTTCTCTGAGAATCTTTCATTCTACTTTTAATCTTTCCTTCAGATATTAGTCAAATCTAGTATCTTTGTCAGATACTAGAGACCAATCAATAAATACAAAATGTTAAATGAACATTAGTTTGGATAACACTGAAAGAGGCAATGTATTACTGTAGGTGGGACATGAACTAAAAATCAGAAACATGGTTTTCAGTACTAGCTTTGCCAATAATTATTTGCTGAACTTAAGCAAAGCACTATAATCTCCTTGTGCCTTAGTTTTCTCTTATAAAATGAAAACTTCAAACTAGGTGATCACTAAGGTATTTCCATGGTTTAACTTTCTGTGACTCTAATGGAAGATGTCCTAAAGCAGCAGAGGATTTTGCAGGATCCTTCTACCTTTTTTTTCCCCCATCCAAATGCACAAACTTAACTACAGACTTCTAAAGATGGTATATCTTCCTTTGTGGTTTGATGTTAAGAGGAAATTCTCACTTGGAATATTACATACCAAATAGAAGAAGAGAGATAGTATCATAACAGGTTGGTTTGAGGCCCTCTTGGTGTCCCTTAAATGGAAAATCATACATTTTAGGCAAGAGGTTACTATTTTTATCTAATTAAAAATAATAATTTAAAATAGATTTAGGAATTCATTTTTATTTGAAGGAGAGAGCAGATGAATAAATCATCTAGGGTTATAAATCTCGAACCTTCTTTTTGGTCTTGCCACTTCTTTGACTATCCTTCAAACTGGAATAATGAGATTTTTAAGTAGCCAAAAGCTGTCACAGAGCTCTGCATTTGTTTGTGCTGGTGTTCACAAATGGGAAAGTGCCTGAATATTTATATGAATTTTCTTTCCCTGTTCTGAATTGCTATGTTAAAAGCTACAGATGACTTGTTTTGATGGGAACCTGTATGACCTTGGAGGTTATGGCTTGTTGCTGTTTACAATCGCATGGGAGAGCTGCTGAAAAGCAATATTATTTGTGAATTTTAGCTTAAAAGAATTCAACACTGCAGAATAGAAAGTCATTTCTGGCTGTACTCTTTCCTGTTTTAGGGTTGTTGGACAGGAGCAACAATAAGAACTGGGCAGTAATCATTAGAAAATAAATAAGATAATAGACACAATATCATCTCCCACCTTTGACTTCAACATTTTTGTTGCTTTTTGTAAATGTCACTTCTTGATGTTTTTATATAAAATACAGCTCATTTCCCATCAAAGTTCATATTGAGAAGATGTCCTTGAAAGTATAATTTCTGAATTGCTTAGAACAGTAAAGAAACTAGGATTAAATGAATTTCATAAGAAAGTAAGGAGTGTAACAGAGAGCCATTGTTTTTATTTTTTTCTTTCTTCTCTGAAACTCAAAACTAACTTTGGAGAAAATGTAATTCTTTTTGATTCAATATTTATTAAAAATTTTTTCTTCATTCTTTTTTCCCTCTCTTTTCTTCCTAATTTTTCCTTCTTTCCTTTTCTTCTTCTTCTTCTTCTTTTTTTTCTAGAAGACAACATGACTTAATGGATAAATATATCACTTGAATTCCTGTCCCATTTCTGTCACATACTGGTTATATAACTGGACAAGTCATTCCATTTCTTCATAACCTAGTTAACTCAATGAGAATTCTTAACCTGAATTTAAAATGTATAAACTGTATTTTATTACACTATTTTAACATAATTGTGTTTCTTTGTAATCCTTTTTTAATAAACTATTTAAAACACTATTCTGGTTAAAAAAAAAAAAAAAAAAAAAGGTTCTATAGATTTCACCAGATTGCCAAAGAGTTCTGTGTCACAAAAATGGTCTTTAATTCCTGCTCTAAAGTTGCTGTTTTAAGTGCTCATCTGCATTGATAGAGGGAGTGAATTCATCAGGGAATTCAAGATGTCACTGAAATCACAAGTTCAATTCCTATTGCTAAATGTCTTTTAGGGAAGATATTGACAAGTTGGAACATATCTTGAAAAGGGTGACTTGGAGAATGAGGGACCTGGCAACAATGTCAGATAATTACAGTTTGAATAAACTAGACATTTTCAACCTGAAGGCTTGAGACAGTCATGATAATTGCCTTCAAGAAATTCAAAGAGTTATCATAAGAGTAGAATGGATTGATTTATTACCTCAAGAAGCAGAATAAGAAGGAATGGGTGTCAACTGCAAAGAAGATTTTATCTTCATGTCAGGGAAACTTTCCTAGTTATCAGTTGTTTCCAAAAGTACAGTACATCTTAGGAGAGAGTTTTCCTTCACTGGAGATATTAAAGTCAAAGCTGGACCACCTTTTATCAGAGAGAAGGAACCACTTTTTGGGTACATTTGGCCCTGTAGGGCCTCTGAAGTCATTCCTAATACTAAGATTCTCTGTTCCATGTGTCAGTCCTAACTATTGTTTTGGAAAGGGCCTTTTAAAAATCATGGAACACTTTATCAATCTGGTGAAGACTCTGGAGTCAACCTTAAAATAATGATTTTAAATGCATAAAATGAAACACATGAATTAAATAGGAAACAACTTATACTAAAATGTGTTATCACAGTCATCAAAAATAAAATTAAACAACTTTATTGATCTCTAAGAATTCCTGAAAGATTATGAAAAGGCTTAGAAGGCCTTTTAGGAGGAAAACTTGAACCAACTCTGAAAAGATATAACTCACTTAAAAATAATGTGATTATATATACTATATATATATATATATATATATATATACTATATAGTATATACATAGAGATTTCAAATAACCTCTTCAAAAACTGGTAGTGAATTGAGAATTAGCTTGTGAAATTTTCCCTAATTTTTTTTTCTCCCCCCTCTCTTAACAAGTCTGCACAATAGGAAGTCAAAGAGTCAAAATTCAGCTGTTTGTCACCTGGCTCTTTAGGTAAATTATTTAATGCTCAAAAGCTTCAGTTTCTCATTCAATATATGTGTGTCTGTATGTATGTGTGTGTGCACGCATGTGTGTGAGAGATTGAACTCTCTCTCTCTCTCTCTCTCTCTCTCTCTCTCTCTCTCTCTCTCTCTATATATATATATATATATATATATATATATATATATATATGAGATTTAACTAAATACACACAGACACGTAAGAGATTGAACTAAATGGCCTTTAACGTACTTTTTCAGATCTATTATCCCATAATTCTTCTTACAGAGGAGTAAACTGAGACTGGGAGGGATTAGTAGTATTCAAACAATAATCAAATCCCCTTGTCTTCAAATCCTGGATTTTTCTCTTGTTATATTAAAGAACTGTATTTTAGGTTTTTGAAGTTCTCAATCTCATTGTTCTTAGTGATGTAAACATCTAGGAAGGAGGTTCTTAGTCCAATCATTATTATCAGTCTAAAAATAAATACACTTCTATTCATAAACTGTCTTCTCTCTCAGGCTTAATGCCTTAATGTGTCTCCACACTTTGAATTTTGGTTTTATTTCTCTTTACATCCTATTGGCAAACCCTTCTCCTTCATAGTAACCCACTTAGAATGACTATTTAAATGGCCTTGAAATTATAATATCTCATTTATATTACAGTTAATATGAAGACTTTGTAAGATCCTCTTCTAAAAGATTCATCATTCTTTGAGCTAAAACTGCATTAAAATTCCCTGATTTGCATGATTCTCATAATGAAATCTTATTGTTAACTCTTTGAGGCATGTGGCTGTTATTTAAATCTTTTATCTTCTTTCAAAGTTTCATTCACATCTTGATCAATCTTTTATTAATCAGGAGAGTTAATGTTGACTCAGCCTGTCTAGAAGCTATTAAAAAGTATTAATAGATGGCAAGAGATGTTAATTCCTCATGAATCATTTAAATGGCACCATTGCTCTCACTACAATCTGTATTTTAACATCACTAGAACTTTAGGGGATTTATGGCTGCTATTTATTAGCACTTACTTAATCTCATTAACTTACTTTGTTTTGAAGGGCTATTCCCATCTTAGGTTATGAACCAGTGTGATCCATCTTCAATTCAATGAGCATTTATTTATCACTTACTGCGGGACAGTCTAGTATTCAGAACTGTAGGGAAAATTCAAAAGAAATAGGCTCTGTGGTCCCTGCCTTAAAGGAATCATAAAAGATAAGTACCTCTACAGTGTGTAAGTTAGTTATAGATGATATAATATCAGTTGTAGAAAAGTGTTGCTCTAAAAGCAAAGAGATGGATTATATGGGATGAGATCAGTCACCAGTCACAAAAGTCTTCTTAGCAAGAAAACCTGAGCCAAGTCTGAAAGAATGTAATAATTCACTTCCAAATAATGTGTTAATGTATATTCAAATCCTTGTAGGTATAGATTCATAGGATACAAGATATAGCACTGGAAGGGATGTCAGAGACCATCCAGTACCACTCTGCCATTTTGTAGATGAAGAAACCATTAGACTCAAGAATCTTGAGTTTTATCCAAGCAAGATACTTCTAAGTTTATTGGTTTATTTTTCACTGTAGCATCAGTAGCATCCAGAGATCCCCTGCATAGAGTACACTTTAACTCGCATTTGAAGGGGCTTTGTAGATTTGTACTGTTCTTTTCTGGGCATATCTGCTAACTTATCTACCATTGCCCTTTCCTATCATTTTGCAGGTCATCGTGTAGAAAGATGTTTAGTTTGAGTTACCAGCTTTTTGTTGCCACATGCAAGTCATCATCTATTACATATTTTATTTTATTTTATTTCATTTTGTTTTTTCTGAGGCTGGGGTTAAGTGACTTGCCCAGAGTCACACAGCTAGGAAGTGTTAAGTGTCTGAGACCAAATTTGAACTCTGGTCCTCCTGAATTCAAGGCTGGTGCTCTATCCACTGTGCCACCTGGCTGCTCTATCTACTACATATTTTAAATAAGCTACTTTCCTTCCATCCACTTAGTTCTTCATTTTATGAACCAACTTTTTCCCCATAAAGGCAGGAGTCAAAATTTTTTCTAGCTTATAACATCATAGCTTTTAAGCTAGAAAGAACTTTGAAAATCATCTCTCCCAATCCCTTGATGTTATAGACATGAAAACTGAGGCCCTAAAAAACTGTGGCTCACCTAAGATCATATAAATAGTAAGTGGCAGAGCCTGTATTCAAACTGAAATCCTAAGACTCCCAAGTTCAAAGATCTTTGTATGAAGCTGGTTATGCAGCAGATAGAGCATTGGGTTTGGACATGTCACCAAGACATGAGTTCAAATACACCTCTGTGAGCTTAAACAAGTCACTTAACCTGTTTGCTTCAAGTTTTCTCAAACTGTAAAAAGAAGATAATAGGGGCAGCTAGGTGGTGCAGTGGATAGAGCACCAGCCCTGAATTCAGGAGGATCCGAGTTTAAATCTGGTTTCAGACACTTAATACTTCCTAGCTGTGTGACCCTGGGCAAGTCACTTAACCCAGCCTCAGGGAAAAAAAAAAAAAAAAAGAGGATAATAATTGTACATACCTTGCAGTGTTTTTTTAAGGATCAAATAAGGTATTTGCCTCCTCCATCGCCCAAATTCCCACACAAATTCTAGCACAAATAAATGCTTATTCCCTTCCCTTCTCCTTTTCATCCTTCTTTCTACTGAAACAAGCTGTCTGGCTTTCTCAAGTTCAGGAGCTGTTTAGTTCACTTGTATCTAAATATCTGCAAACTAACTAGAGTGCCTCTTCAATATTGCTTTTTGGTTTGTTTGTTTGTTTTTTGTTTGTTCTTGTTATTTTTGTTTTGTTTTGTTTTTGGTAATCCCTTTTCTCTCACCATTATTTGTGGAGTTTCATGGTTTAAATTCCTATGTAAGGTAAAATCTTTTGATCTGGTATTATATATCTGAGAGATAACCATCAATCCCCTTTCAAATGATCCCATGTATTCCCCTTTAGGAAAACAATGAAGTCACTTTATGAAGGTTGCATGATATTCTTTTCAAACCCTGGAATGTTCATGGTTGCCATACAAGTCAACCTAGAAGAAAGAATGAATAGGATTAGAAGAAGCTTTTAAAGATGTCAGTCAACCCTATTTATACTTTAACCTCAAAATATGGAAAAATGCATTTTATTCTTAGATGACAAAATGTAAGATGACATAGTCTTATACAGAGATTCAGAATTAGCCTTTGTTGTGGCTTCCTGAAGGATCAGTCAATCAATTAGCATTTATTATGTGCCTACTATATGCCAACTACTATGCAAAGAGTGAAACAGGCCTTATTCTTAAAGTTCAAAATACCTAATAAATGTAAAATATTTATTTTCAAAAAAGAAACTCACAAAAATTGTTATCTGGTACAATTGCAGTTTTACATCTGGATTTTCCAGATGATTAAATCCTTTACTTGCAAACCATTCCAAGTCCATGTGCAAGGCCTAAGGCCAAAGCCACAGTGGGACATCTGTCATGAGACAACTGGGGATGCAAATACTGTTCTGCTGTTGGCAACAGAAATAACTTGGTAATAAGAAATATGGATATAGATTTGAGACATTAATTCCTTATCTTTCTTATCATGTGTATAAATCAACAATTAAGAATATTTACCCCCTAAAAAGAGGAAATCACTATTATATTATCTACTTATTGCAATATATCTTGACCTGACAAGAAGATGGATTAATCAATCTGAAAAGTCTCAAAATATTCTCCCTAGCTCATTTGGGTGAGTGAAAAAGCTTAGAAAGTTTAGTAATTTATGGCTGTAAATTATTGTGTTATTCATTAGTGCTAATTACTGCTCATTACCAAAATAAAATGGTAATCAATGTGTTAAAATGAAAACACTGTCACTGTCCATTTGCTGTTCATCTGCAAGTCTCTGTATTAGATGTAGTGTTTTTTGTTTTTTGTTTTTTGTTTTAATCCAAAGGTGACACAAAGGAAAGAATGATGCATTCCTGAGAGGAAATTGCAGCATCTGTGAGATGTAAGCCTGAGCCACATTTGATATCAGATTGATATCAGAAGAACACACAATTAAAAAAAAAACAAAAAAAAACAGAGACAGACTGAGAGTGGGAATAGAGAGGAGAAATAAGGGGAGAAAAATAAGAAGAGAGGGTGTGTGAGAGGGAATGGGGAGCACACTTTAATGATACACATGTTTACATTTGGACCACATCCTAGAAAACATTGTTTTCAGTGATGAAGCTGAGGGAGGCAGCATATCGGGGCTAATTGTCCTAGGGACCACTCTATCATTCCAGCCTCATGTTCAAGCTGGGCTATGATGGCTTGTTCTTTGGAACCTCAGGGTGTCTAAGCAGCTAGCAATCCTGCAGAGACAAGTCTTCACTGTTTCCTCTGAACAGATGGCAAGAATATTATGGAAAGTTCACTTATTTTTATGATGCAGTAAACATCTATGAAGTGTAAGCTACTAGACAAATGAATCCCAATTTCATTACTGTCACAGTAGTTACCTGGGATAGAAAGTCTTTCATACAGGAAGGGGGGAAAAGCCTTCTTGGATTTGACATATTGGCCATTAGGAGGCTTTTACAATGCTACCTTATGAAAAGCTCTATAAGAGCAATTTTAGTAGTATGTACCTTGCAAAGTCATGATCAATTCAAAAATTAAGAATGATGGTGAAGTATTTCTACCACTTCATGTCGGAGACAATAGGAATTCAGATAGCAGTCTACTTCCTATGCAGATTGGACTATTGAGAGCCATCTATCAATCTTGATCACAGTTCAAAATTACTATTAATAACAGCAGAAATTGGACGCTTGTACCAATATAATTTTATTATCCTATGGACAAATAGGTGAAAATGTTTCCTGAATTTTTTGTGTCACTGAAAATTAAATATAGGGAATGCCAAAATATTTTTAAATGAATATGAAGGTTGTAGAGGAGAAAGAATTCTTTCCAATCAGGGGGCAAGGTGGTATAGTAGTGTGAATGTTGGAATTATAATCATAATTGATGTGATGTAACATAATTACATACAATCTAAATACAAGTTCTGGTCTCCTGTGTCTTC
This sequence comes from Sminthopsis crassicaudata, assembly GCF_048593235.1. Lineage (NCBI taxonomy): Eukaryota > Metazoa > Chordata > Mammalia > Dasyuromorphia > Dasyuridae > Sminthopsis > Sminthopsis crassicaudata. The sequence goes on along the minus strand of NC_133618.1, from coordinate 619,441,072 downwards.
TTCCATTACCTTCAATTTGTGATCTCAGGCAATTTCAGATATCTCATCTATAAAATTAAGGTCTTAGACTAAGTGACCTTTATGGTATATGATGCTTCTGAAAATATGTGTATTGATTAAAAGCCTGAGATAGTAAGTTATTGTATCATTTACATGGAAGTTAAATGAGGGCCAAAGCATCCTTCTATTACTATAACCCTGAATTAATTTTCTCCTTATGAAAATAATTACCAAAATGTTATTTAAATTTTGGAGGTCAGAGGGAGCCAAGTTGGCAGAGTAAAGGGAGGAACTTGCCCAACTCCTTCCCAAACAGCACCAAATTTCTTAAATAATGGCTCTAAATCAATTTTAGAGCATCAGAACACCCCAAAAGATGGAATAAAACATTTTCCAATTAAAGGCAACTTAGAAGCTCATCAGAAAAGGTCTGTGATACAAGAGTAGAAGTGCCAAAGTAGTCCAGAATCCAGCCCCAACCCAGCCTGTTTCAGATTTCTGAATCAGGGGAGGTACTGGTGGCTTCCAGATCTTTCAACCCAGAGACACCAAAGAGGATCTGGAAGGTCAGCAGAAAAGATCTGTGGAACCAGCGTGGGAGTCCAGCGTGAAATCCTAGCCCAGCCCCAGCCCCAGCTGGGAGCCCAACATCTGAATCTGCAGCAGTGCTGGAGGCTTCTGGACCTCTCAGCCGGGGACACCAGGGAGGACACAGAAGGTCAGAAGAGAAGGTCTATGGTAATGGGGTGGAAGTCTGGTGTGCAATCCCAGTGCAGTCCTGTCAGTGGAGTCCCAGCCCTAGATAGCACACTAGATCTTACAGCTACAGTTGGGCAGGGACACTCCTAACAGCACTAGAGCAAAAAAGAATGTTTGTGGTCAGATTCCTAGAAGAATTTCTGAAAACAGTTGCACAAAAACCCCTGGAGTTTGTTACAGGGTACCCTCCACCCTGGAAACAGAGCACTACTTTAACAGAGTTAAAAGCAGAGTAATAGGCTAGGGAAATGAACAGAAAACAAAACAAAACAAAACAAAACAAAAAAAGTTTCTGATCTTTAAAATTCTAGTTACAAGGAAGATCAAAATACACACTCAGAAGATAATAAATTCAATTTTTGTACATCCAAAGCCTACAAGAAAAAAAAGAAAAAAGAAAAAGAAATGGGCTCACAGGCCATGGGAGAGCTCAAAAGGGACTTTGAAAATCAAGTAAGGAAAATAGAGATAAAATTAGTTTGGATGATAAAAATAAATAAATAAATGTTATGGGTTAATGGTTCAGAAAGCCATAGGCAATAATTTTGTGTGTAAAAATGTTTGTTTGAAAACAAGTAATGGAAACAATATTTTGAAAACAAACAAATGTGTATTTGCAATTAGACATAGTATTGCATAACAAATAGAAAAGTAACCTCAGAGCTAGAAAGGCTTGGACTTAAGTCTCAACCATACCAATCATTGGCCACATGAGCCTAAGTGAGACATTTACTTGCTCAGTATCCTAGTCATCTCCCTAAAATGGGAATTGCAAAAATAGTGCAGACCTAAGAAGAAAGATTTTTATTAATCTGGGAATTCCCTATACCAAGAAAATCATAAGTTCAATCCCCATTTGTATACAGTACAAATATGGCATTAATATGAGACTTCCCTTCTCTCTGGCTTATCCACAACTACCTGTCCTTTTTTGGCCTAGTCTAAAAGGGTAATTAATGTGATTGTTTGGGGAGTGTGGGAGTGGATGGCTATAACTATTCTAATACAATGCAAACTTTGACTCCTAAAATAACTCAAGTTTTTCTGTCTGTGTGTGTGTGCAAGCATGTGTGTGCTGGCAGAGGAGGAGCGGTACATTTATTTCATATATCCCAATTTCTAAAGCTTCTGAGCCCCCTCTAGGATGTTTTCCATTTATACAAAATTATCTGCAGTGACACAACCTATGAATCTTAAGCCTGAAATATTTACTAAACAATTAAACAAAAACCAAAATAATCAAGAACATCATTTATTAGTAGGCAAAACCAGGAAATAGCATAAAACTTATTCTTTATTTATAAAAAAAGTAGAAATAAGCAGCATATCACAATCCACTCAATAATATGGCTTACTGCCTCCCACCAATGCACACAGTGTCCACAAGTGACAATTGACACAGTCACAGAAACCAAACAGTGATACACAATGCCTGCACATTGTAAGTTCTAAATAAAGACTATATCATTCATTCATTCATTCATGGATTCATCCTTTATCATTCATTCAATGAAACACAATAATAAACACAGATGCCTAGAGTTATGTGTGCCTTTGAATGGTAGAAACTCATGGACCTGATTTCTTCAGTGAACAGTCAGCAGCACTAAGTAGCACCTCATGGTCATAACTACCTCCCTGACATCTGTGCCCTTTATGGACCCCACAAATCTCCTGCAAGGGAAGGGTATCTCTCTGCTACTTTGGGAACTAAAAGCAAAGTCAAGCTTTATTAGCACTACCCTAACTAACAGTAACTAACTGAGTAACTAACAGTAACAGAGTGTCTGTTAGCAATGAATGCAAACACACATGTACACACATAAACATATATGGATTTATTTGCTTATACATATATCTATCTATAGATAGATATAGATATAGATATAGATCTCAGTATAGCTTCAAAGCAAACAGCTTCATTGTTCTTCCCTTTCTTCCCTCTCTCAAGTTATGGAAGGCAAAAAAGTACAGACATCCCTGAAATGTTGCCCATCTCTCAGTCTACAAATGATGCCAGAGAACAATAAGCACAAATAGTTCATATTCGGCATTTCTCCTATCTGCTTCCCAGCAGGTACAGTTCTCTATTCCAATCAAATAGCTCCCTACTTTAGCTACAGATTCTGCCTGTCTGAAGTGCTCAGATCCTGTCAGTTTATGTGTCCTGTCTTCTGAAATCAGCTTCCCTCATCATCTCATATATCTTTTGTCCTTGGCATCTTCTGAGTCTTCCCTGTCCAGTTTATTCTGTTTTCAATTTATTGTCTTATTTCTTTTCCTATCTTCATCCTGTTTTCTCTTTTGCTCCTCATAACTCAGATTAATGCTTCCTTGTGTTTAATGACTCATCTATGCCTTCTGTTGTTAAAAATGTAAAAATCCACCTTTCTGTCGAGCATGACCTTGATAGTCTTTGTATAATGATTTCATAATTCCAAAACAGCTTTCTTTTTACTTTTTTTACTTATAAGTTTTTAGTTATAACTATCAAAAAAACTGAGAAAACTCATGTGTAAATAATCCAATAGAATGAAAAGCATTTCTGTCAGTATTTACCTCAGTCAGTGATCTATTTTCAAACAAATTTTCTTGGCATACAATTTTCTGTCAGGTCTTCTTAAGTGTTTTAGTTTCTGCTTAAGAATTTTTATCAGACAGGCTCTGTTTCTTTCTAATTGATTTTATCAGAGCTTCTTCCATAAAAATTCTGGGTTTTTTCTTTCTACAACAAAAACATTCATATAACAAAAAGACTAATATATATATATATATATATATATATATATATATATATATATATATATATATATATATATATATATATATATATATATGCATATATATACACATATATATGCATATATATATGCATATATACATGTATATTTGTAGGTCAAGAAATAGTGATTTATTAGTTTATTAAGTCAAATTGTGGTGTGTAATTGTTTTGTATTATTGATGTTATTGATATTATTGCATAATCTTTTTTTTGTTGTTGTTTTCAATGAATTTTAGATAGCAACATAATGGGACAAGTCACTACTCTGTAGTTGTCCTCTTATATTTATGGGCCTGTGACCAATTAAGGAGGTTAATAAGGTGTCTACTTAGATTTAATAGGCATCTTCAGGACATCCCCATTAGTAGAGAGATTGATGCAAATAGTTTGTTCATTATGTTACCACATAGTTTTTATCTCTTGGAATTATCTATAGTTCAAACTTGTTTCTTTTCCTTTCATTCAGCTTAAAAATTATGGTTACTAAATATTTCAGAACATATTAAAATGTTAATATTAAATAAATGTATCATCATGGGATCAGGTCATTATAAAGAACAATTTTATCACTAAATATGTTTACCACCCTATACCTAGTGTTTATTTATTAAATTCTCAAAAATATTTGGTGATCTGCCTTTCCAATGTGGAGATTTATTGTTATTATTATCTAATTTCTTCAGGATATTTAGGTTTTAATTACCTAATCAATTTTTCTAGGATTAATATATATTCCAAATTTTTGCATTATAATACTTTATTTTTTTGTCTTATAATATATAATTTCTTCTGTTTTACTGAATAATTTGGTTTGGATATCAATCCTAATTTCTTTATAGATAAGTTTTCTATAATTTCTGGCAAATATATAAATGTTGATGATAGTCATTTATTTAATGTATGTTTAGTTATTAATAGTATTCTTTTATCCTTAACCTTTTGATGGAGGTCAGATAGGACAAATCCTGAAGTAGGTCTCTATTTTATTATTATTCTTCTCATTGTTTTAAACTTATCAACCTATCAACAGCAATTCACTAAGTGCCAATTATGAGCCCAACACTGACTAAGCTAAGCACTAGGAAAACACAGACACACAGACACACAATCTCTAGACTAATTTTCTCTAATACTTACTGAAAGCAACTTGAAGACAAATCATTAGAATAGGAGATAGTATTGTGGACATGTTAGGCACTTTGCCTTTTTCTTATAGATCTTTGCTTTTTCCTGAAATATCTCTAAATATACAGTGCTTAATTGTTTCATATGGTATAGAAGTTGATGAGGATGAGGATGAAGATGAGGATGAGGATTGTCCCTGCTATACATCATCCTTGCTGCCATTGCTTTATATTACTACTGGTCCAATTTTACAACAAGACAATGGAATATGCTTTGAAATAATGATTGCTACTATTGCTGCTGCTAATACTACATTTGCTGCTGCTGCTGCTACTACTCCTACTACTAATGCTATTATTTCCCCTTCCCTAGAAAAAATACACAGTAGGGATAATATCAGTCAATAAAATAAAATCAATAAGAACAATTCTTAACTAAATAAAATAATTTTATGAGACTTAAAATGAAAATCCAAAGATAATATTAGGTTGAATTTCTTATGATGGAGAAATATAAGTCCTCCTTAATATTTATTAGGAAATAAGAAATTTGGGGGGTGGGAAAGAATCAGGTTATAGCTCAACAATATTAATGAAGTTATTGTCATGCTATTAAAATGAAATGAGAACTATTAAAAAAAAAAGAAAAGATGTAAACTTTATTTAATTTTAATATATTGTATGTTTATTAATTCAGTGATATATTCATAAGCCACTACAAATTCAAGTATTGTAATGATTTAATACTTAAAACATACCATCTTCTTTCATCTAAAAGGAAGATGAGAACTTGATAAAGAAATTCTGCAATTACTAGAAAGAAAATCCACCTCATCAAAATCTAGGATATCCTTGTAGGATTTTGACTTACCTAAAGAGATTAGTGTTGGAAATCTTTTTGGAAACAATCCTGTTTTTTTTAAACCTCCTCTATGAGTACATTAATTTACAAAATTAAAGTGTTAGAAATTTGCATTGATTTTTTTTTTTTTTTCTGAATTAGGAGCTTAGTAGCACAGTGGATAGAGTATCAGCCTTGAATCAAGATAACAATCCAATCAGAGATACTTAGTAGTTTTGTGATCCTGGATAAGTTACATATCCTATGTCTGTCTCAGATTCTCAATTATAAAAAAAGGATAATAACTATATCTCTCTCATAAACAGAAAATTTTCAGATCAAGAAATTAAGCCATTTTACTCATATGAAAAAAAAAATTCTCTAAATCACTATTGATCAGAGAAATGCAAATTAAGACAATTCTGAGCTATTACTACACACCTCAAATTGGTTAAAATGACAAGAAAAGATCATGTTAAATGGGACAATAATACATTGTTGGTGAAGTTGTGAACTGATACAACCATTCTGGAGAGCAATTTGGAACTATGACCAATGGTTGTGCATAACCTTTGATCTAGCATAGTTTTACTGGGTCTGAATCTTAAAGACAGCATGAAACAGACAAAAGGACTGTATGTACAAAAATGTTTGTAAGCAGCCCTTTTTGTAGTGCAAGGAACTGAAAATTGAGTGGATACCTATCATTTGGAGAATGGCTGAATAAGTTATGGTATAAGAATATATTGGAGTATTATTTTTCTATAAGAATCAATGAGCAGGCTGATTTCAGAAAAAGCTGGACTTACATGAACAGAACACTGTACATAGCAACAACAAGAATATGTGATTATGAACTGTGATGGATTTGATTCTTTTCAACAATGAGGTGATTCAAGGCAGTTCCAGTAGATTTGTTATAAAAAGAGCCATCTTCATCCAGAGAGAAATATGGAGACTAAATGTAGTTCAAAACATAAGATTTTTACCTTTTTGTGGTGGTATTGTTTGTTTACTTATTTTTGCTTTGATTTTTTCTCTTTCTCAATTTTTTTCCCCTTTTAATATGATTTTTCTTGGGCAACATGATAAACATGGAAATATGGAAACATGTTGCACATGTTTAACTATAGTGGGTTGCTTGCTATCTGACCTTGGGGGAGGGAGAAATTCTAGAACACATGGTTTTGCAAAATTGAATGTTGAAAACTATATGTGCTTGTATTTGGAAAAATGAAAAGCCATTTTTTAAAAATCTATGCCCATCTTACTTGCAAACTTTGATTTGTGAGATTCAAATGAGATAACATTTGTAGAGCACTTAGTACAATGTATATCACATAGTACACCACTATATAAATGGTTATTTCCTCTCTATCCTTTTTCTTCACATAATGAATCAATACAGCATTTATTTAGTGTTTATTATGTGCAAAAACACTATCTTAAGAAGTAAGCACAAAAACAGAATGTAAAATAATCCCTGCCCTCAAGGGACTCAGATTCTAATGGAGGAGACAACACATATGGAAAGTTTCTACCATAAGATTAAGGGAAAGTCCCCATGTTTCTTAGGGAAAAATAGAAAAATAGAAAATCAGAAGGGAATGCAAATTTAATCCCTTTTCCTCTGATGAAGTAATATCCAGTTCTGATGCTGAACTAGTTAATAGTTCCAAGGACTATGGTGGAAAAAACTTTCTTTTCCAGATCTTCACTAGCTTCATCTATAGAATCTGTAGGAACATTTGCCAGGCTACAGGATGATGGACAATGACACTAGACTGTATTGGGTCCTAAGTCCTCAGTAATTCGACCATGAGCTGAGGAAAGTTGTTAGTCAAAGTAGTAGTAGTGGTTTGACTTTCACAGAACATGCTGCCTCTTATCTCTCCCTAGAGGTGCTTGTCTCAGCCAAGTGGCTTATCTATCATGTATTTGAAAGTTGGTTAACTTAATAAAAGTTCTTTTTTAAAAAAACTAAAGGAATTTGGTGGTAGAATTATGCATCCAATTGTATTTATTAATGTGTCATTTAATTTGATTAAAACTATTTGACTAATTATCTTATCTTCTATTGTCCTTAGTTATTTAGAAAGAAAAAATAGAGAATTAGGTGTACAAATAAGAAAACATGACTGGACCTGAAGACATTATGTAAGTTTGAACTTACAGGCCTAGGAGATCATGGGCATAAAACTGGAATACATAATGCTAATTATAAGATAGACTTCTAAATTCTCTTTTCTCTTTCAACTTTCTTTTATAATATTGTTGTAATCTAGAATGTCTACTAGTCAAGTGTTTAGAGGACAAGAAGAAGCCTCTGTGAGAATTAGTTATTTAGTTTCATGATCAGGAGATAAAACAGACAAAGAGATTGGGCTACCACAAATCTCTGAAGATAATTAGTCAGAAATGCTAAGATTTATTGTTTGAGTTATGGGTTAAAGATTCATAAGAGTCAGAAAGTTGAAAAGCAGAAAAATCTTGAGTTAATGTCAAATTCCCTTTGGTTGGTTATGAAAAGGAATTAGCTCATTCAGAAACTGGAATTGGTCAACAGTATTTATGCATCTGTATTGAATTTTACTATTTTACAAAATAATTCACTTCTATATACCTTTTATAGAATAAATATTTTATAACAGGATATTATTCTTTAAAAATATTGTATTAGACTCAACATTTTCACAACAGAAATTTCTGTAAAGAGAGTGATGTCCAGGGATTAATTGCCCTTTGAGAAATTTTACCAAGCATTTCTATAGAGACTGGAAGATCTCTTTTTAGTAAATTTTATTTCACTTTGACATAATATGGAAATGGCAATAGCACCAAAGCATTGGTCATGTGGTCTCCACATTTGTCATTAACACACATAACTTTAGATCATTTCTTTTTCTCAAAGCAAGTTAGTCAGAAAAATCATTAAGTAATGTCAACATCATAAAAAATGAATAGTTTTAGTAAGTTTGTGTTTCTCCAAGGGCACTGATTTGGAAAGAAAATAAACATTCATATTTAAACAATGAAAACATAGAACAGTATATTTTGGAGGGGAAATGATAGTTATATGAGATAGTTTTATATGAGAAGAATTCATCCCAGAAGGTCTACTAGGTGTTTCCTATTCAAAAATTTAAATCATTCTTTAGAAAGCTTATATGAATATGTTTGCAGGTAAAATTTGGTCTTTGGCCTGACTTTTAAGAACCAGTTTTGAGAAGAGATAGAAGCCCATAGAATGAATATCAGATAGGATGCTACTGAGAATAGCACAAAAAGTTAATTCTGTCTTAAGCTGAATTGAATGAACAAAAGTTTACAATATTCAAAAAATATCCAATAAATATTGATTGCTGAGACTACATCTAATCAATTATATTACTCCACACATGTCTGAAGATAAACCAGAGAATGTCTATATAAAGGAGACTAGAATCATCAAAGACTTCAATACCATGATGCCATATGAAGGTCAGCTGAAGGAATTGAGATGCTAAACCTAGAGAAGATTAGAGTTGAGATAAGCAGGGCTTTATGTATGTGCATATGTGTGAACATAATTATATTCACACATATGTCTAAGAAGGTATAGACATCAGGTGTTTGCATAGGACAAAATTAGGAGCAGTAGATTGAATTTTAAAGTAGATTACATAGTAGTACATTGCCTATATGATGAGAATGTTTTGCTGATAAAAGCACAGATCCCAGATTTCAAACTTTTTCACAGAACCAAAATCAGACTGAAACTGTTGTTGACTATCTGATTTTAATTTATTTATGAAATATATGCAAACATAAGCACTATTTCTAGTTGTTTCCATGAGTTTGAGTGGGATTCTGAAATAATAGAAGCTGTATTGCAAACTTTTAGGACCATGAAAAACAGACATTTGCTGAATGAGACCAATTTCCAATGAAAATGGTGAGGGGATAAAAAACTTTTCTTATCATTTTCTTTTTTTGTTGGGATGCAAGGTTTAAATGAATAGTTGCTATATAACTCAAAACTAAGAAAAGAAGTAGAAAAAGTAGTCTGATTCCTAAGGTACAACATATTTGGACAAGGTTGGGTAAAGGCAATGCCCATTTTATTCTTATAAGAGTACATATATTTTAATGCAATAAAATTCTGTTGTACTTGGCTCATAGTCATTTATTTTGTGTTTCTTACCAAGTCCTGTTTATTATAGTGGAAGTTAATAGCCTCTAGTTTACAGCAATATAAAGCAGGTATGATTATCAAAATTTGTCCAAAGACTACAAATGTTTGGCTCTGATTCTGTTGTGACTTTTCTTTTAATTTAATGCCTTCAAAGATTCAAAAATGTTATTTGTCCTATTTTCATTTTGAATTTTTTTCAATTCTCTGTGTGCAATAGATTTATAAGGAAGTGTAGATATCTAAAAAAATCAAAACATATGCCCAATGCATATGGTAACTATGAGGTAATTTAAAAAAATAAATTAAGCCTTTCCAATAGATTTAGATTAGATTCAGTGCTAGAAGGTACTTTATATATTCAAATGAATTCAGTCTATATTCAATACCCACTAAGTGTAAAGCACTGAAAAGTAAAATGGAAATAGAACAATTCCTCTTTTCAAGTTTATATTCTTTTAGGGTGAAAGAGTACCATCAGTTAATAGTTAAGTAAAGGACTTTTTGTCAGCATAGTAGATAGAGTGCTGGGCCTTGAGTAAGAAAGATTCATCTTCATGAGTTAAAATCTAGATTCAGGCTCTTATTAACTGGTTAACTCTGGGAAAATCACTTAACCCTGTTTGTGTCAGTTCCTCATCTGTAAAAATGAGCTGGAGAAGGAAATAAAAAGCCACTTCACTACCTTGCTAAGAAAAATTCAAATGGGTTCACAAAGACTTGGATGCAAGTGGGGAAAAAAAACAAACAAACAGATAAGCATATGTATAATTTAGACAAAGTAACTATAAACTTATTTTAGGATTCAGGAAAATATTAAACACTAAGTGTATAGTTGATCAATCGATGTCCTTTGGAGGAGATGGCAAATGACTTGAGCCTTGAAGAAAGCTAAAGATTTTTCAAAACTGAAGTGAGAAGGGAGTACATTTTAGACATGGGGAACTGATCAGGCAAAAACATTGAGGGATAGATGAAATACTACAAGAGAGAAATCATATATAAGCAAAATTAGTTTGCTTAATTTAAGTTTGCTTAAAAACAATCATTGACATCATCCAATGCAATAGATTTGCCCACTTATGTGCTTTTAAGATATGCTGATATATTAAATCGAGGAAAGAATGACAGAAAATTTTATCAGTGTCATTTTGTGAATTTTGATGAAAGTAAATGTTTTAGTTTTAAAAAATTGTTTTCCTTTGAATCCAAGTGTTTATTCAGAACAGAATGCATTGAGAAACTCTCCATTTGCACACAGAGCCAATGCTTATGTTGTCCCTAGGGTAAGTAATCCATATTGCTGAATTAATTGAGCTTTAAAGGACTTTGTCAGTAAGGAATTTGATAAGGTGGAAGCAAATTAAATGTGGGTCTCCTATTAGCTCACTCGAGGAGAACTGAAATAATGACAGTGCAATGCTACAATGAAGTGGCAGCTCAGCTCCCGGCCAGTTTCTCAGAGTAAGATTTTTTTTTTTTTTTCTAAGTCAGGGATCATCAGCTTTACTTAGCATCCCTTTGGAAATTATTGCATAGGTATAATCACAGGAACTACCTGCTGAAAACTGCCTATTCCATTAGATGAATACAGAAGGTAGAATTAAAGCATTAAAAAACGCAATCTGCTTCATGTTTTTATGTGCCTGTGTTTGTATATGTGAAGCTTGCTGTGTTTACTGTCTCTAGAGATGGGCTTTTTTATTTCTTAATCTTTCTTTTGATCCAGTCAATTAACAAATTACTTAGATTTAATATAATAAAGATCAAGTATAACTTTCTCAAAACCAAAAGCACAATGATGTCTAGAAAAGCATTCATGAGCAAACGCTCTTAAAATTATGTTTCAAAGAAACAGCCTAATCTGCTCCCAGCTCTCTACGGACAGAAAGTTGGGTGAGTCTATCTAATTCTGGTCATGAAGTCAAACTAGAAAAGCTGGACATTTTGGGGTAAATAATTTCTCAAATACTATCAGAATTGGCATTTGCAAAAAGAACTTTGCTATTATTATAAGGGAGAGGTGCTATCCTGTTAAGGAGAAGATTGCTTATCAAGTAAAGTCATGGGTGGAAATGTAGCCAAAATGTTCATTACAGATAGGTCTCAGGTACATCCTTAAAAATGCCATGACCTGGAACTTAATAAGATGTTTAATCACATTATGGAAACAGGAGAGATCAATGCCAAAATACCCCAGATACAAAGAATACAGCTCACACAAGTTCCTGGCTGCAAAAAGTTTTCCTTTTCTCTAGAGCTGCCTCTAAGTTCTACACTTATTAACAAATCTTTCTATTTTGTGCCCATGTTCATTTCCAATGGAAAGCTGCATCTCTGATCTTTTTAATATATCAGATTAGGGAGGATCTTGCATGTACATGTATTTTGATGCTTTTTTTAAATGATAATTTTTTTGAAAGCAGGGAATATTTTGTTTGGTATCATGGTATAATGGGGGAGAGGAGAGGAACTGGACTTGAAATCAGGAAAGACCCAAATTTAAATTTTACTTATTATACCTGTTTTGTGATATCAGGAAAGGTTTTTGAGTTTTCTGATCCTCAATTTCCTCATCTGGAAAATAAATAAAATAGTGCCTGTCTCATAGGAATGTTGTAAAATAGGATTATTGTGACAGTATCTATATTTGATGCTTTTCAGTCTTCTTGATCTTATTTGGGATTTTCTTGCCAAAGATATTGGAGTGGTTTACCATTTCCTTCTCCAGCTCGTTTTATAGATGAGAAATTGAGGGAAATAGTGAAGTGACTTGTCCAACTAGCAAATGCCTAGGGTCAAATTTGAACTTAGGAAGTGAGACTTCTAACTCCAAGTCCAATATTATCCACTATGCCATTTAGGTCCCCATAAGTGTCCCTAAAGCACATCATGAATCTTAAAGCACTATATAATACCAGTTATTATAGTTGTTAAATTTCTATCCCTAGGGTCTGCCATGGTGCTTTACACACAGCATGTACCAAATAAATTTTTCTGACTAGATTTTAAGGTACATTATATTTTACTATAATCTTCATTGAATGTAGTACTCATTCATTTTTCCCTACTCACTTCCTACCAGCTATTAAAAATAATAAAAGAAGGAAACAAATTTATTTAGATAAGTAATAAAAGGGATTTTATTGTATTGAGATAAAAATATGCCTCTTCATTGTTTCTATTCATTTGCCTCATTACAGCCTCCCAGGGACAGGTGGATGTTGCCTTATTTCAGTTAACTATGCTCAACCTTTAAAATGGATTAAATAGATTAGTTGACTTCCAAGGGCACTTCAAATATAAAATATCTAATCCTATGCATATCTTTATTTTCTCCTCTTGGTTTCTTTTTTTTTTCCCTTACTCTTTCAACCATCTTAAGGTAAAATTAGTCTTTGGTACCTCCTCTTTTTAGCACCTCAAAAAACTAGTGACTTGTGCCTTTGAGAGGAGCAGGTTCCCTCGGCAAGATGCCCCACTAAACCTAGATAACTTTTTATTCAATATCTTTCAAGCTTTCCCACACCCTCATCAAAACTTATTAGTCCTTCATTTAATTCTTGAATATTCCTGCTCTCTGCCAAATGAAAATGTATGATATTGAATCTAATGAATTCAAATATTTGATAGGTGGTGTTTTATATGCTTCAAGTAATAGTCATTATTTAAGTTCAAATATCGGATTTCCAGAAGAACATTTAAAGAACACATACCCAATAAAATAGTAGGCTTTCATATCATACAACATAGCTAATCACTTATTCAATCTTTGAGTGGGCTAGCCCCATTCAGAAAATAGGTTATAATATAGTAAGAATAGAATATCCTGAAATTATAGAACTTTACAATTGGGAGGAATAATTAGAATGATATTATCAGAATAAAAAGACCTTAGTATTTAAAGGATGTTATAGTGCATAGAATGGGAGTCAGGAAGATTCATCTTCCTGAGTTCTAATCTGGCCCCAGACACCAAATGAGTGACTAGAAACAAGTCTTAACCTTGTTTACCTCAGTTTCTTCATCTGTAAAATGAGCTGGAGAAGGAAATGACAAATTACTACAATATCTTTGCCAAGAAAAGGCCAAATGGGGTCACAAAGTATTTAAAGATAGAAGACGCCTTACAGAGATAATCTAGTCCAAAGTACTAAATTTATAAATGAGAAGACTGAGGCACAAAGATGAAAGATGCCTTTCTCAAAATCCCACAACTATTTTAATGATGGAGCAATACTATGATTCAGGGGTTTATGATAATATTTAATTGTCCTTACTGTAACCAAGTATGCACTAAATGATTTGTATTGTTAATTAGATGCAGTTTATATCTTCATGTAGTTAGAACTCAATTGTATTGTGGGGTGTGTACACAAGGCCTCACTTGCTCCCAAGATCTCAGGTTCTCAGAGAATGGGAAAGCAGCCTCCTCCTTGATATGCCATGTTTTCTTGAGAATCAGGCAGTAGCCCTGCCAAAAAATCAGCTCAGCAGCTTTACATTGTGCTGAATTGAAAAAGAAAGTTAAATTATTTTAGAAGGTTTTTCAGTATATAGGAAGGAAAAGATCTGGAGTTTGGCATTTCTTCCTGAAATACAGTCTAATCATCAGAAGCAGATTCAAAAATAAATGACTGAGCTATTTAGCTTGGCAAGATTTCATGCTCAGAATCCACTTTCATAAATATTTTAACTCTTCATTTCCATATTTTAAACATGGCAAACATTCTTACACTATATGAATATGCCGGCTATAAATATGAGGCTATTTTTCATGTTCATTCTTCCTGAAGTCACAGCTGCTGTGGTACTTGCTGATTAGATGTCAGACCACTGAGGCATGTCTTTTCTGCTCCCAAAGAGCAAAGCTGGCCCAAGGGGGCCTGAACCTTCAGGCCTGGCTCCTTGCACTTCTTCATTCACCCCGTGTTTGTCTCATTTCCAAAAGCTCTGATGTCCTTGTGCATTTGATTCTAGTAAGCTGTGGACCATTAATAGAGAGCTTTGTGCCAAAGGAATTAGTTTGCTCTTTTATAGAGGCTGGAAGGCAAGAAAGATAACACTATGGTGATACGGTATAAAAGGTCATGGCAAAGTGATTATAAAAATTACTAGATTTGTAGAATACCTTTTTTGGAAAGTATAGTAAAAGCCCAAACTAGACTTTATCAATTAGGACTTTGCTCAAAGATGTTTAAGTTAGACAACAAAACTTGTTGTCTTTCAGTAGTATGGAACTTAGAGCCCACATCTCTAGGTCTCCGCCCTTACATCTGATTGATGTTACTGAGCAGATTCACAGAACTGAGGGGGAGAGATTTTAGGGGGAGGCGATCCATAAATAATCTAGGTACTTTAGTCTCCATTTTATGAATCATAAGGACATTGAGATTAGATTAGAAAAGCTCTCTTACTTTATATGTCTAGAGTAGATCAAGTTAAATAACTTGATTACTATCAGTAAAGCCTAGTATTCATTACCCAAATATAGCTGACTCTAGTAGGATTGAACATGTACAAATATTTCAGTACATAGGAGGATCATCAGTGATCTGTCATATCTCTGTCAGTTAGGGATTAGGAATAATCCAATCCTCCAGTAAATTTCAGGGCCAGGACTAGAACCCAAGAGAAGTGATTCTACCATTTAAAATCAATAACTAACTATTATAATGACATTAAGGTTTACAAAGCATTTTCTTTACAAAACTATAGGAAGCAGATAGTACAATTATCATTGTACTATGGACAAATGAAGAAATGATGTCCCTGAGAGATATGGCTAAACATCTGTTAAATGACTGTGGTGAAATTTGCACCCAGATTTGTACTTCAGATTCTTTTTTTCCCCCACAATATCTATGGCTTTATTGTTTAGAAGATTATTTCCCATAATGACCCTAAGACTTAGATAGGTATTATTATTTTCTAAATTGCAAAGATAAAGAAATTTAGACTCATGGAAGTTAAGTACTTTAACCATGACCAGAGAGAGCTAGGGATTTCTGACTACATTTCCAATATTCCTCTCACTATATGGGATACCCACCAAGAATATTTGTATATGTGCCCATGTCTCCGATTAAAGTCCTATCTTGAGATAGAAACAGAAAATATTGACTCATCTTGCCCAGTGCAGTCAAGGAAGCCTTTAATGTGATGAAACTATCAGCATTTGCCTTCAGGAAAATAGTGAAGTAGTTGAGATATTATCTTCCTTGCCATTCCATACATCTCTATAAAACCTGTGATTGCCTCATCCTCTTCTCATTCTCCCTTCAAGCACCTAGCACCCTATACTATCAACACTTGTTTTCACACAAGTCTCAGACATCAGTCATTTATGATTTAGTGGGAATTAAATCACTGAGTTCCCTTACAGGGATATCTGCACTTTAAAACTTATTTGTCACCGTCAAATGAAGGTTTTGGTTTCTTGCTGAGGAATTTCAAAAATAATTACTTAAAGGACAATGGTATTATTATGTTTGGGGATAGGGAGCTTTAGAAGACTCTACCCGAATATTTAAAATCCTACTAACCATTTAGATAGCAATCCAGAGCCATACCTCTAATGAAAACACTTGCCCTTTGCAAACAAATCCTTGATTCAATATCAAAAGACTTAGATTAAATCCTGCTTATGTCACATGCTACTTAAGTAATGTTGACAAAACACCTAAGTACCCTGGATCTCAGTTTCCTCAATTATATAAGGGGTTGGATTAAACAGATTAGAAGATTCTTTGTAGCTCTAAATCTTTCTTCTTATGATTTCTGTTACTTTCCAATTCCCTTTTTCCCAGCCCAGTTGATTTTATCTTTGCCCACACATTTATTAACCCCTATCCCAGAAATGTTCCATTTTTCAGCATCCTATACACTTTCCAGGGTCCTAGGGAATATCTCTTCACTTACATGTCATAATCAAAATAAAGCTCTCCCTGGATTGCAGTTTACCTGAGTTGCCAAAAAAAAAAAAAAAAAAATTGTGGTTATGGTGATGTAACAATCCATAGATAAGTCAAACCTCCTTGCCTGATATATTATCTTTAGCAACTTAGATAATAATAGTCATGTGTTTGTATAGAGCTAAGTGGCGATATATGTATCAGAATACTATGGACATGATTAGCACTTAGAATGAAAAAAAAATCTTCTAATATGATAATATATTTAAGATCATCAGGAAGACATAATATATATTTTTATTAACACACACACACACACATACACACACACACACACACACACATACATATATTTTTGTTGTACAGAACACTAAGCATCCAAGACTGAAAAGATCTGTTCTCTCTGCTCTAGGCACAGAGCTGCTCTGGCTGATAGCTGTTAAAATAATGCTTCTAAAATAAAGGTACTTGGAATACTCTTTAGAACCTCCTGATTGAATAGCTTCACACTGAAATGACCAGGTGATTTAATATGTAAGGAGTGAAGAAACACTTTGCAAATGTATTTGCAGTGATTTAGATCCCTCATTTTCCTACCAGCAAGCATGACTCAATACTTTTGTTACCTCCACCCACTGCCTCTCCCCAAATTCAAATTTTTTTTTTTTTTTGGAAGATCTTTGTAAGGTATTTGTTGAAAGCATCAGCCATTCAAAGTCCTCACTTCAACACAAATGTAGCACTCAGGTCAAGGCCCCATCTGTGCATTTCATAGCAGATATACCAGTGGGCCCAGAAAGAAAACATTTTATGCTGAAATATCTGTAATTTTGAAACAAAAGTGCTGAACACCACAATCAGTATTAATGTCCATCCCTGGGGATAGGAGACTACAGTTTGATTAGTTTAGAATCTCTTGAAGTTTGCTCAGCTAGAAATGAACTTGACCTTTTGAGAAAATTTTGCAGTTGACAGAATGCAAATTTCAGGGCTTAAAAGAGGGAACACAGACTTCTTCAACTGCTCTCTTGTGAACATTTGAGGCAAAAGCAAACATTTCTATATAGCTAGACCCTATTGCCAGGAAAAAAAAAAAAAAAAAGCTTTCATTGAGGGAACAAGTAATGCCATTCCAAACTGTCTCCTTTCTCTCTAGTTCCTGTAAAAATAATTATATATATAATAATTATATATATATATATATATATATATATAATTATTATTATTATTTTTATATATATCAAATATGTCTATTTGTGGTCACTAATGTTACTGTTAGTAGAATAGCATGCCATAGGTGACAAATACTTAACTTGCAGACTAGAAGACCAGCTTAATCACCTGATAGTTAAGTGACTTTGGTCAAGTAATACAATCTCTCTGAGACTCTGTTTCCTCATTAGTTAAAAAGTTGGTAAAATAAGAACAGCATCTATTCCACAATATTATGAAGTGTTATTATTGTTGTTATCATCATTATCATTAAATTCTCTTTTTCATAGGATTCAGATGAAAATGTCCCTGGGATAAATTACTATCCTGTCATGGTTACTTTATATTTCTTATTCTACAAGCTCTCACATGGATTGATAAAATAACATTTTTTTTTCTTCAATAAAAGTAATAGAATTCAAGTTCATTATCTTCAATACAAATAAAGCAGCAGACAGTACTTAATCTAATCCCTATGTGATTTTGCTCTAAATTGTTTCTATATTTTGAAATATTTTTAGTTCACATAGGTTAAAAATTATGGATATCTGTATGGTGGTATCTATTTTAAATTTCTTAATTTTTATGAATAAATATTATATTTTAGAGACTGTGATTAAAGCCTATGAAGATAGTCTGTTTCTAGTATGGTTTATTATTCGAGGCCTCCAGGACCTTTTGAGGTTTGTATTTATTATATAAGAATTTATGTATATGTATTTGTATTTATATAATCATCTACTGATCCATGAATGATAGTGAGCTTCCATTGTAGAAATTTATAGGTATATGGTAGAGGATAAATTTATATTATATATTAAGAAGATTCTATGATTTGTAGCATAATGTTTGTTGTCCAGTCATTTCATTTATGTTTGACTCTCTGGGACCCCATTTGAAGTTTTCCTAGCAAAGATACTGGAAGGGTCACCATTTCCTTATATACATTGATCATAATATTTAAGCCCTTTTGTGATTTCTGGTTGCAAGGACCTACCCCTGAATAGAAATCATCACTACCTCCATTTACACAAACAAATCTTTATGATCCAATCATTTGTTCAACATTTCTCTCTGGATGTCATCCATGGAGGGTCTTCCTTTACTATTCTTAGATCACAGCCTTTTTACAGACCCCATCCAAAGGTAAAATTCTCATTTCATTCAAGAACTCTGACGGCATATATCCAGCATAAACCATTACTGTTACTTGATGAAGTGCTATCTCTGTATTCTAAGAGTGAATCTCTTTTTTATAGCTATTGACTTGTTTTCCTTGTGTTCTAAGAATGCCTATGACATTGTCCTTCTTTGAGGAATAAAATTTTAATCTTTATAAATGGTACAGACTATCTCCCTGTTTCATTATTTTTGAGTAGATTGTCAGAATATTTTCCATGTACATTATGATCTATTATTATAATTTCAAAACTGACTATTGTTATTGTTTATTATTTATTGTTAAATGTTATTTGCTTTTAAAAATGCTCACCAAAAAAAAATGCTCACCTTTCCCTCATATCTTTATATTTTATCTTTGTCACTAGAATACAAAGTACTTGATAGTATATCTTTCTTGCTTATATTTATTTGTATCCTCAAAAATTAGCCAGTGTATGACACTCAGTATGTACTTAATAATTAATTTTTCTGACTTCTTTTTTGCCTGTCTTTTAGCTATCTAACATCTTTCTCTAATCTCTAGCTGCCAAAAATTCCACTCTGTTCCTCTTAGAAACATCCAGACAGAGATCTCTTTATCTCCTTTGGCTACTTCTTAAGACGTCAGACAATCTTTATTATAAATAATTATTCCCACAACTCATTGCACAATTAAATATGCCTGAAGATGGAGAATATCTAGATAGAATATTCTTTACCTTAAATCTTCACACAATCAATGAGAAACTGTTTTCAAATCCTATCACAACTGACTCTTTTCTCAACAAAGTACACCAAATTCCTTTAACTATTAAATACAAATTCTATTTAACAAACCCATCACCCAATGTCTATCCTTTTGTTTTCTTTTTGATTGCCAATATATTTCATGAGAACACTTAATCCTGCCATTATCTTACTACATAGGGCTAAATTAGGGATTAAGCTTTATAAGTCTCTAAAGATATCTTAGTAAATATAAAATATAAGTCCTAGAAAAGAGACTGATGCTTGAATTCTTCTATGCCTTTATATATTTGCTATATTTTTAAATTTCATGCCCTTTATTTAAAGTGAATGTTTTTCTCACGTAAGATAGAGAAATGACAGGATGATCACCAATTTCAGGCACTTCTACTTAGGCATAAGATTGTACTGAGTATCAGAGTTATGATATTCTTTTCTTCCAAGCCTATAAGATGCCTAAATGATGGAAAGAATAATACAGTATTATTCTTTTTTGTCAGCTGTCTTAACTCTGTTATATTCTCTCCTAAAATGAAAGCCGTTTCTAAGCTCCTGTTTATAAAATTTTCCTGATGCGTCTGTGTCCTAGGGGAGTTCTACCACCATTTTACTTTTCAAACAGCAAATTTTAAAACCATCTTGAGGTGTTCTATTTCTCATCCACAATTTTATCTCTAGGAACAAATGCCCATGGGTTTGTTTACTGGATAAATTTTATTCCAGCTGTGAGCTACTTACTCTAAACCTCCCAAGAATTGTTCTTCTTTACAAACTTTGTGTCTCTCACTCAGTTGATTTTTTCTTCCTATCTGTCATAGCTATCAGTGAGATATTTGGTTTGAACAGATGTGAATCTTAGCTGTCTGTGAGAAAACAATGTGTTTTTTTATGTGATTTCATCTGATGTATACCCCCTGCCTGAGTGTTCTAAACTTGGAGAGGCAAAAAGACAATGAAAATTCACTTCTTCCCTTTGCTTAGTAATGAAAGAAGCTTCCACATGTCTCCTCTTATATTTCACAAACTTTCAGATTTTTCATAATTGATATTTTCATCCATAAATCAGTTTGTGGATTTTTCTTCCCATATTTTAAATTATTCTTTTGCATGCAAATTTACATTAGGAAATGAGAGAGGAGAATAGAATTTTCGAAAACATAACTACATCATAGTTAGCAGGAAAAGATACTTGTGTATTCCCCTTATGTGGCATTTTGTACATAGTGAGAAATGATTATTTCAAAATTAATACATTACTTTAACTGTTAAAATGTGATTATTCTGTAAGTTTTTTTTTTTTTTTAAGACGGAATTTTATCTCTCATATTTAACTCATTAATTCTAGCATCTTAGAATGATGATGGAGAAGATTTGGAGTAGGACTTCTTAAACATTTTTCCATTCCTTTTCATTTGAGAATTTTTTATGTAACAATGGACATATAGCTACATGAAATATGTATGCAAATCAAACATTTACTCATAATAAATCATAGTTTTACAACATCTGCATTCAATTACATGACCATGACCCACAGTTTAAGAATCTTTGCTTCAGAGGAGAAAAGCTTCAAAATATTATATGTTTAAGGTGGGCTCAATCATTTAAGGTCACCCTTGTCAAGATTTTTTTTTTTTAGTGACTATCCCTTTTTAATGGCTAATTTAATTACTGTAGAAATACTGTATTGACTTGGAAATTGTTAAAAAAAAAAAAAAAAAAAGAAAAGAAATATTGAAAAGGGAATTATACTCAGTGTCTCAGTGTGACTAGATGATTTTTTTTTTTTTTTTTTACCATCCACTTATGATCAAGTTTATTACTTTTTAAGTTTCATATAATCAGGGAAACTTGGATGGGTGAAATAGAACTCTGAAAGTATAAAAATGAGAAAAGAGGAAGTCATTTTATAATAACTGCTGGTACCTAGTACATTGTTGGTGCTTAATGAATGCTTGTTGAATATCAAGACTGATTAAATGATTGAATAAAGATACTGAGACCCAGAGAAAGAAATTAAATCACTTGCCATGGATTCCAGATCTAATAAGTGTCTGAAAACTCAAGTCTTCTTGATTTTTTCAGGAAAGCTTAGAGATCATTTAACAGTTCATTTAGCAGAGAACAATTTAGCAGTTCAATCTGCTTATTTTGCTAATATAGAAATGAAGACAGAGGGAAAATGACTTGCATAAAGTTGCATAGATTGCTAGTAGTAATTTCAGTCATAATTATATCCAGTTCTAACTCTCAAATTCAAGCTCTTTCCAGTTCACTACTGCATTTCCTCTCTCCTCCAATCTATACTCCAATCACCTTACTACTACTTGCTTTCCAGGCAGGAAGAGGATGGTGAAGGATCATTGTTTTTCCATAATCACAGCTTCATATATTGTTCTACATCATTAAGGAAAATAATATTCAGGGGAATTTGAAAACAGACTATCAATAATGGTCTATTATCAATAAGTAATTTTCCAACAAGTATTTTGTGATTTTGAAATTACTAAAGCAAAACCCTAATTATAGAGCAGTTTTCTGAATAAATGTTTCCTTATAGATGACTTCAAAGACAACCTGATCTTCATAGTATCTATAAAGTTTGATTGAGATGTCAACTTTAGTTAGAGTTCTCCTTATAAATTTAAATACAGTATATCAAAAAATGAGAGCCATGCTCTAATGCTTAGCTGTAAGTCATCTGTTCTCTGATATGGTATTATGATTTTGACCTTTGTGTTTTATCTCCTTGAGAACTCAGCATCTGGGGAAACCAATATTTTCCTTCCTTCCTTCCTTCCTTCCTTCCTTCCTTCCTTCCTTCCTTCCTTCCTTCCTTCCTTCCTTCCTTCCTTCCTTCCTTCCTTCCTTCCTTCCTTCCTTCCTTCCTTCCTTCCTTCCTTCCTTCCTTCCTTCCTTCCTTCCTTCCTTCCTTTCTTTCTTTCTTTCTTTCTTTCTTTCTTTCTTTCTTTCTTTCTTTCTTTCTTTCTTTCTTTCTTTCTTTCTTTCTTTCTTTCTTTCTTTCTTTCTTTCTTTCTTTCTTTCTTTCTTTCTTTCTTTCTTTCTTTCTTTCTTTCTTTTTTCTTTCTCTCTCTCTCTCTCTGTCTCTGTCTGTCTGTCTGTCTCTCTCTCTCTCTCTCTCTCTCTCTCTCTCTCTCTCTCTCTCTCTCTCTCTCTCTCTCTCTCTCTTCCTTCCTTCCTTTCTTCCTTCCTTCCTTTCTTCCTGCCTTCCTTCCTTCCTTCCTTCTTTCCTTTATTTCTCTATTGCTCCCTCTGTTCTTTCCTTCTTTATTCCTCCTTCTCTCCTTTCCTCCCTCCTTTTCTCTTTCTCTCTTTCTCCTTCCATCCTCCTCCCTCTTTTTCTCTAATAGGCTTCCCCCTTCCCCCCCCATTATATTCCTCTTAGCTAGAAAGCAAAGTAGCTTAAAGGAATTTTATCATTAAGGAATAAAGGAGTTTACCTGCCCTGCAACATAGGAAAGTAGCCAATGACAGTTAAATTTTGGCTTAACCAGATCTCATGTGAGTCAGGGCAACAATCTAGAGAGATATATAGAAAGCTAGAATAGTTCTTTACCCAGTAATGAGCCAAGTTAATGACTATGTCAATGCCAGAGTTTCTAGCCAAATTCAAGAACTATAGGACAAAGGTGTGGCAAGTACAAAAGAAAAAACAACAGAAGCTATTACAAAATTCTGAGTCAATGATTAAATTGGATCATGTGCTTAAAATGCAAAGGGCTATGTAAATGTTAGCTATTGTTAACTTTGATAAAAATAGAATTTTTCTAAGCCAGACAGAAAAAAAGGAAAATCAATTGGTTTCAGGTTCAAAATTATCCCAGACTAGTCAGAAATTTTAAGAATGTTTTCCTTTTAACAAGCTCTGAAAAGCTAAGAGAGGTTCTGTTCTACATGGACCTTAAATATTGGCATATGTATGTGAAATTCCGCACTGAAGAGCAAGTTTAGTCAGATGACCAAGGAAAAAAGTATATAAATATTACAGGAAGTATCCATTTGCATTTCTTCTTTCCAATTTAGGAGATTACCCTGAAAAACAGCTTTATTCCAACTGTCTAATACAACCTTAGGCTTTTTTAGGTATCACAGAAAACAGGAATAGGCAGATGATAGTCCTTTATCCTTTGCTCTTGGCAGACTTCCTTAGAAGTACTGTGTTCAGTTTTGAGCTGTGATTTAGGAACTAAATTAAACTGGAGAGTAGGGCAACCAAGATTGTGAAAACTTTAAGTCCTGTAGATACACAAACAAATACATGCACATATATATGTACATAGACATGTAATGATATCATAATCTTCACATATGTTAGATACATATATGTCAATATACATACATATATGTGTATTTATGATGTGAACTTTATATATATATATGTGTGTGTGTGTGTGTGTATATATATATATATATATATAATATAAGCAAAGAAGCAGATGGCATTTGAGTTTTAACTTAAGAGGATTTATTATGAGTTGGTGAGGTAAGTTAGAAAGTGGTACAGCCAGCTGGCAAAGATCAGGACCCAAGAGGAAGATAAAATTATTACTTTCTGCCAATACTGTATTGTCTAGCCAAATACAATAAACAGGGGGCAACTGAGATGGCAGATGCAAGATATCTCTATATCTTAAATACATATATATGAATACATACATATGAATCTCTATCTATGCATGTGTATATGCATATATGTGGATATAGGATTAATGTGTATATGTTGAGGGAGAGACAGAGAAAGAGCAAGACAGACAGAGAGGAAGGAGGCATGAAGAAGGAAAGAGGGAAAGATGGAGGGAGAGACAGGTTATTTTTATCTTCAGAATCCAATTCTTCCTGTACAACAAGAAATTTGGTTCTGCACACATATTGTATCTAGGATATACTATAACATATTTAACATGTATGGGACTGCCTGCCATCTAGGAGAGGGAGTGGAGGGAAGGAGGGTAAAATATAGAACAGAAGTGACTGCAAGGGATAATGTAAAAAATTACCCATGCATATGTACTGTCAAAAATTAGTATAATTATAAAATTAATTTAACAAAAGAAATTTAAAAAAAAAGATGGAGGGAGAGAGAGAGAGACAGAAAGGAAACTATATATTACTTGAAATACTAAAGAATAGGGCATATTTATCTACAGGGAGAAAAAAACTTGAGGGTCACATTATAATGGTCTTCAAGTGTTTGAAAGACTATCATGTGGCAAAAGCATTGGAGCTATTTTCTTTACACTTAGAAGGCAGGAGCAATGAGAATATTAGAAATAGGGAAATATGGGTTCAATGTGAAAAAAATACTTATTAACAATTAGAGTTGTCAGATCTTTGGGCCAAGATGGCAGAAAGTAGTCAAGCATCTGGGTGATATCCTTTGAGCTTCCTTCAAATTAACAGTAGATTAAACCTCTGAACTGCTTTTGGAGTAACACAACTCACGCATATTTGGAGTGTAAAAAATTTCCAAAAGAAGGTACTTTGGAAGAACTTCAGAAAAGGTCATTTTCAATCAGCAGGGGGAAAGGCTGCTGAGCCCAGACTGCAGCACAGGAAGCCCGGAGTAAGGAGTTAGGGTGTGGAGCCAGGGCATTGTGGTGTCAGCACACTCTCAGGAAATCTACTGTGAGACTCTTAGGCTATTCTGTCTGAGTTGCAAGCGGCTGGTTCAGCAGATTTTCTGTAAGACACCCAAAAGTAAATACAAAAGGCAAATTTTGAGTCCCTGAGCCCTAGAAGCCCAGGAAGTCAGTCAGCAGAATTTCTTCAAGGCAAACTAAAGCTGCTACTGCCCCTTAGCTTTAAGAGCAAACCTCAAACTTTAAAAAAAAAAAGTGAGCAAAAAAGCAAAAATAATTCTGACCATAGATAGGTTTTATGAAGAAAGAGAAAGAGAAGAACAGACCTCTCACCCTGAGGATCCTAAATGCAAATCAACATTAGATGAAGCCCCAAGGGACAATATGAATTGCTCTCAATTTCACAAGGCTCTTTTGCTAAAAATTAAAAAAATATATATATCTTAAAAGAGAGTTGGAAGAAAAATGGTGAAAGGAAATAAGATCTTTGTAGGAGGACATGGAAAAGGGAAAACAAATTATCTGAAGAAAACTCTTTATCAAGATAACTATATAAATATATATTATATATATATAATATAAAAACATGTTAAAATATATGTTAATATCCAATATATCCAATAACATATATTTTAACATATTTAACATATGTTACATATATTTAACATACTTAACATTAATTGGACTACTGTCATCTAGGGGATGAGGTGGGGGAAACAAGGGGGAAAAACTTGGAATAGAAGGTTTTGCAAGGTTCATTGTTGAAAAATTACCCATGCATATGTTTTGTAAATAAAAATCTTTAATAATAATATAAAAACATTTTAACAAAAAAATTAGATTTAATGAAATGGAAAAAAAACATATAACTCCTTACAAAATAGATATGAAAAAGACACCAATTTGTTGAAAAACAAAAATCTGTGAAATGAAAAAAAAAAAAAATGCAGTGAACAAAACACTTCATATTCAGTTGACCAAATACAAAAGGAGATAAAAAGCTAATTGAAGAAAATCATTCACTAAAAATTAATTTTGAACAAATGGAAGTGAACAAACCAATGATATTTCAAGAATCAGTCAAACAACACCAAAAAAAAAAAAAAAAAATAGAAGAAAATGTAAAATATCTCATTGGAAAAACAACTGACCTGAAAAATAGATCTAGGAGAGACAATTGGACTTCTTGAAAATCATGATGAAAAAAAAAATGCCTCAATATCATCTCTCAGGAAATCATCAAGGAAAACTTTTCACAGTGCAAGAATCAAAGGATAAAGTAGCCATTGAAAGAATTCACCAAACACCTCCTGGAAGAGTCCCCAAAATAAAAATTCCAAGGAATATTGTAGCTAAATATCAGAATTATCAGATCAAGGAGAAAATTTTGCAAGTAGCCAGAAGGACAATACCAAGGAACCACAGGCTAAAAGATAGAAGAGCATAGAATCTGATATGCCTTAAGGAAAAGGAACTTGGATTGCAGCCAAGAATCAATTGTCCAGCAAAAGTGAGCATCATCTTTCAGGGAAAAAGATGAACATTCAATGAAACAATTTCTGATGAAAAGACCAGAGCTGAATACAAAATGTGATCCTCAAATGCAAAACTCAAGAGAAACATAAAAAAAGATAAAAATGAAAGAAAACATAACTTTCTTTTAAAAGTTAAAAAAATTTTTATCCTGTTGTATGAAGATAATATGTTTAACTCTTGAGATTTGTATCTCTGTTATGGGTATAATTAGAGGATTCAGGGATAATTTGATTTTATAGTGATGATTTAAAAAAATAAACTAGAGAAAGAAATTCAGTGAGGCCAAATTACATGATAATTCTACTGGAAGAAGAGGAAAATGAAGTTAAAATGGGGTAAATTATATCTCATGAGGAGGCAAAAATAAACCTATTGCTATTGAGGGAAAAAAGGAGAAGAATATAAGCATTGCTCTCATTAGATTTGGCTCAAAGAGAATATCAGACACATTTAGCTTCACAGAGAAGCTTGTTTCATATAGGTACATAGAAAGAAAAGGGAGAAAGAAAGGGGGAGAAGCTAATAGATGAACAACAGAAGTAGAGGGGAAAAGATATAAGAAAGAGGGAAGGGCTGCAAAAGGAAAAAGCTGTTTGAGGGAGGGGGTGATCAGTGACAAACTACTGGGGAGAAGGGAAAGGGGAAAGGGAAGAGAAAACTATAAAAATGAAACTGGAGCAGAATCCATTGTGCTTCAGCTGAGATTAAAAAAAAAGCAGGGGTAGGAAACCTGACATCAGATCAAATAAAAGCAAAAATAGATTAATTAAAAGAGATAAGGAAGAAAACTACATCTTACTTAAAAGAACTATAGATAATAAAATAATATAAATAATAAATATATATTCAAGAACTAGTATATCATCCAAATTCCTAGAGAAGAAGTTAAGAGAGTTGCAAGAATTAGGCCATAAAACTATACAATCTTGCTCTCTCAGAACTAGATAAATCAAACCATAAAATAAAGAAGAAAGAAGTTAAAGACAAATAGGATCCTAGAAAAATTAGGGATGATAGAAAATTGAATGGAACACAAAGGAATTAAGTAATCTAATCTTAAAGAATGAATGAGTGAAAAAACAAATCATAAACACAATCAATATTTTCATCAAAGAGGATGACATTAATGAGACAAATGCCAAAATTTGTGGGATGCAGTCAAAGCAGTTATTAGACAAAATTTTATATCTCTAGATACTTACTTGCATAAAATAGACAAAGAAAAGAACAATGAATTGAGCTTGCAAATAAAAAAGCTAAAAAAGGAACAAATTTTAACCCCCAATTGAATATGAAATTTGAAATTGTGAAAATAAAAAGAGAGATTAATAACATTGGAAATAAGAAACTATTGAATTAATAAATAAAACTAAGAGTTGGTTTTATGAAAAAAACCTACAAAGTAGATGTCTTTAGTTAAATTGATTAGAAAAAGAAAAGAAGAAAATTAAATTATTAGTCTCAAAAATGAAAAGGGAGAATTATCCCAAAATGAAGAGGAAATTAGTGCAATCATTTGGTGTTGCTTTGCCCAATTACATGTAAATAAATATGATATCTAAGGGAAATGGAGGAAGGCCTACAAAAATATAGATTGCCCCAGGTTAACAGGAGAGGGAATAAATTATTTAAATAGTCTCATTTTAGAAAAAGAAATAGAACAAGCTATTAATCAACTCCCTAAGAAAAAATCTCAAAGACAAGATGGATTTATATGTGAATTCTACCAATCATTTAAAGAATAATTAATTCCAATACTATGCAAACTATTTGAAAAAATAGGAAAAGGAGTCCTACCAAATTATTTTTATGACACAGATATGGTGCTGATACCTAAACCAGGTAGGGTCAAAACAGAGAAAGAAATTTATAAACAAATTTTGCTCATTAATATTAATACAAAAATCTTAAATAAAATATTAGCAAAGAGATTGTAGTAAGTCATCTCCAGGATAATACACTATGACCAAGTTAAGATTTATACTAGGAATGCAGGACTGGCTCAATATTAGGAAAACTATTAGCTTAATTAATTATGTCAATAACCAAACTAACAAAAAAACCTATGTTTATTTTAATACATGCAGGAAAAAGCATTTGATAAAATCCAACATCCATTCCTGTTAAAAAAACAAAACAAAACAAAACAAAACTAGAGAGTATAGAAATAAATGGACTTTTCTGTAAAATGATCAGTAGCAAATATTTAAAATCATCAGCAAGCATCATATGTAATGGGTACAAAGTATAACCATTCCCAGTAAGATAGACATGAAACCGTTTTGCCCACTATCACCATTACTATTCAATATTGTATTATAAATGTTAACTTTGGCAATAAGAGAAGAAAAAGATATTAAAGGAATTAGAGTAGGTAATGAGGAAACCAAATTATCACTCTTTGCAAATGATATGATGGTATACTTGGAGAACCCTAGAGAATCAACTAAAAAACTACTAGAAATAATTCATAACTTCAGCAAAGTTATGATGCAACATAAATCCACATGAATCAAGAGCATTTTTATATATTACCAACAAAGTACAACAGCAAGAGATACAAAGAGAAATCCCATGTAAAATTAATATAAAATATTTGGGAACTGACCTACCAAGGGAAAGTCAGAAACTATATGAATACAATAACAAAACTTTCCAAGCAAATAAAGTCATATCTAATCAGTTGGAAAAATATCAAATACTCAATGGGTAGGCTGAGCAAATATAATAAAGATGACAATGCTATGTAAATGTATTTACTTATTCAGTGACATATACATCAAAATCCCAAGAAATTATTTTACAAATCTAGAAAAAAACAATAACAAAGTTATATGGAAGAACAAAAGGTCAAGAATTTCAAGGGAATTAATGAAAAAGAAAATGACTATGAAGGTGGCCTAGATGTGCCAGATCTAAAACTATATTATAAAACAATGATCATCAAAACCATTTGGTACTGACTAAGAAATAGAGTAGTCAATCAGTAGGTTAGGTCCACAGGCCAAAGTAGTCAATGGCTAATAACCTAGTGTTTGATGAACCCTCAAACCACAGCTTTTAGAATAAAGACTTACTATTTGACAAAAACTGCTGGGAAAATTGGAAACTAGTATGGCAGTAACTAGGCATTGACCCACACCTAACACCATATATCAGCATAAGATCTCATTGGGTTCATGATTTAGACATAAAGAGTGATATTACAAGCAAATTCAAAGAACAAAGGATAGTGTACCTCTCGGATTTATGGAAAAGAAAGAAAATTTTGGCCAAAGAAGAAATGGAATTCATTACCTGTAAAGACCGAATTAGCACCCTGGACACCTTAAAATCAGCCAGAGTATGGATAAGCAAAAGTCCTTGATCTTTATTCTTGGTCTGTTGGGGTAGTAGTCAGGGGAATGGACACAGGAATTTCCCTATCTTCTTTCTCTCTCTCCACCACAAAAAGTGACTCCCTCTTGTCTTACTCCACCCTCTGATCCTTCTCAAAATTCTCTATCTATACCCACAGATGGAGCCAGCACAGAATAGTTGAGCAGGGCCATTTTTTAAATATATGCTAATAGAGTATTGTCCAATTGGTAATTAGCCTTAAGTGTTCGGACCTCAGTGGATCAACTCAGTTTCAGCCCTTTATATCTCCTGCTTTCTTTTATTTTAGAAAACAGATGGTCATACCATCCCTGACTTCTCAGGAAGGGAGGTGAAAGTACTAAAAAGAAGATCACACCCTCCTTGACATCTCAGGAAGGGAGATGAAAACCATTAAAGGGAAGTGGGGATTGCTAGCAGGTTTCTGGGCTGAAGGATCTTATTAGAAACAGGTATGCACAAACCCATCAACATGGGAGATATTACACAAGCACATAGCAATAATGCATAGGCTATTAGTGATGACTCTCCCCACAGCCAGTGCAGGCTCAATGTGGAGTGCAAACATGAATTGTACATGTAAGTAGTGACATAACAAACAATATAAATACAACAGTCATGCATACACCTTCAATTACCAAACACAAATTAGATAATTTTATAAAAACAAAAATAATGCAGACACGATTAGAAGGAAAGCAATAAACTGGGAAAACATTTTTACATTCAAAATTTCTGATAAGAGCCTCATTTCTAAAATATATAGAGAATTGACTCAAATATATAAGAATTCAAGCCATTCTCTAATTGATAAATATTCAAAGGATATGAATAGATGATTTTCAGATGAAGAAATTAAAACCATTTCTTGTCATATGAAAAGATGCTTTAAATCACTATTGATCAGAGAAATGCAAATTAAGACAACTTTAAGGTACCACTATACACCTCTCAGATTGGCTAAGATGACATAAAAAGACAATGATAAATGTTTGAGAGAGCATCAGAAACCTGGGAAACTAATATATTGTTGGTGGAGCTGTGAAGTGATCCAATCATTCTGGAAAGGAATTTGGAACTGGGCCCAAAGAGTTATCAAAGTCTGCAAACTCTTTGATTCAGCAGTGTTTCTACTGTGCTATTATCCCAAAGAGATTTTAAAGGAGGAAAAGAGATGCAAAAATGTTTGTGTCAACCCTTTTTGTAATAGCAAGAAACTGGAAACTGAGTGGATGCTCATCAGTTGGAGATTGGCTGAATAAGTTATGGTATATGAATATGATGGAATAACATTGTTTTATATGAAACTATCAGTGGAGTGATTTCAGAGAGGCTTGAGCAGAACCAGGAGATCATTGTACATGGCAGCAACAAGATTATATAATGATGAGTTCTGATGGACATAGCTCTTTTCAACAATGAGATGATTCAGACCAGTTCCAATGATCTTGTGATGAAGAGAGCCATCTATATATACCCAGAGAGAAGACTCTGAGAACTGAATGTAGATCTTAACATGTAATGTTCTTAGTTCGGTTTTCTGGAGATCTTGGAGCAGCCTTCATTTCAGTTCAATAATCACAAGAATAGCCAGATGTTAAAGTCCAAAAGTCCTTATTGTCTCCTTTGTCTGGTATGAATCTTGTGGAACTATATTAAGTATTAAGTACATGTACTGAACTAGAGAATTATTAAGCACCATGCTAGACTAGATAATCATTGTCTTTATCAATTCCACTGACTTAACATCTTGTAAGAATCCTTGTTTCAGAGTTCAGAGTTCTGGCCCATAGCAATAACATAGCATTTTCACTCTTTTTTGTTTGATTTGATTTTTCTTGTGCAGCAAGATAATTATATAAATATCCATGCCTATATTGGATTTAACATATACTTTTACCATGTTTAACATACATTGGATTACTTGCTATCTAGGGAAAGAGACAGGGAAAGGGAAATTGGAACACAAGATTTTTTAAGGGTTAAAGTTGAAAAATTATCCATGCATCTCTTTTGAAAATTAAAAAGTTTTAATTAAAAAAAAAAGAATTTTTTTAAAATGTTGTCAAAAAAATGGAGTAAACTTCCACAAGTAGTGATGTATTCTTAGATCTTGGAGGATTTTAAACAGGATTTTGTTTAGTCTACAGTTGTACTCTTCAAGACTCCATTTGAGATTTTCTTGGCAAAGATATTGCAGTGGTTTGCCATTTCCTTCTCCAGATCATTTCACAGATGAGAAAACTGAAGCAAACAGGTTAAGTGTCTTGCCCAAGGTCACATAGTAAGTGTCTGAGGTCAGATTTAAACTCAGGAAGAGGAGTCTTCCTGATTCCAGTCTCCAGTATTCTACCTACTGAACCACCTAGCTGCTCAAACAGAGGTTAGAGGACCCTTTTTAAAGGATATTATAATAGGTTTCTGCTTATGCCTCCCTGATGCTCCTGCTGCTTGTTGTCCCTCCCTGCCACCAATGAAATTACTTAATACCTCTACTTTGATGTATACAGATTGGTATTATAACAATGTCAGCTCTTTGAGGACAGGCACTATTTCAAACTGACTCCCCAATTTCTAATATAGAGGTTGTGTTTAATAACATTTTTGTTATTTTATAAAATTGATAAACTGTACTCAGTCTAAGTATTATTTGAGAACAACTTTATTCTGATAACTTCTGATTAGACAAAAATGTATGAATCCTTCCCTAAGTAGCAATATAAAATACAGTGTTCTCATTAAATGCGTTCTCATTAAAGAGAATGAAATCTATTTTTCTATGAAATAAAAATATTGGGGAAGTTGGCTTTTATATCCTGAGGGTGTAGGTTTGGGAGGAGTTTGGGAATGTTAATTTTTATCTTACTGGAGAAAAATAAATAAATTTACTTTTTTGAAGAGAAACAGTATCCTGATCTCTGGAAGCATACTGAGTTGTAGGGTCCATGGAAACCAATGAATAAGAAATTTAACTTTCTGGTTACTTTATATATTGATAGGATTGAGATGACCATAATATGGCTTATTCTAATGATTTTAGACTGTCCTATCATGCAAAATATTTCAGTTCTCTGTTCCTTGGTCTAGAATGATATTTTAAAATATTTTTCAATTAAAAAGACTAGATATGAAAA
Source organism: Sminthopsis crassicaudata (assembly GCF_048593235.1). NCBI lineage: Eukaryota > Metazoa > Chordata > Mammalia > Dasyuromorphia > Dasyuridae > Sminthopsis > Sminthopsis crassicaudata. The sequence goes on along the minus strand of NC_133618.1, from coordinate 619,407,713 downwards.
AAATCCATATAGCATCCAACTGTGTGACTTATGATGCTTAAGGATGGATTAGTTCTGCTTAAATGAAAGCAAACATAAAAAGAGGTAAAGGCAGAGCAAAAAGAAGTTATAAGAGGCTAAGGTTATTATAGAAAATATCTTAAGGTGAACCAGACATGTTTTTTGAAATTAAAAACATTCAGATATGTTTATAACATACTTACTCTGGGCGATTAACTGTGCTGGGCACTGGGGGGAGGCAATGAAAAGACACAGTTACACTTAATCCTTGTTTTCAAAAGTTTATAGTCTATTTAGTGCGATGAATAATGTATTAGAAGTGTACAGTGATAACACAGTCAGGATAAAATGATGTGAACCAATGAGAGAATTTTTGGCTTCAGGGAAGAGTTGTCATTTAAAACTTGTTTTGTTTAATCATTGTAATATAAAGTTTCAGTCTCTGTATTCCTTTTGTTATTGTTTAGTCATTTCAGTGTTGTCCATCTCTTTGTGGCTTCATTTGAAGTTTTCTTGGCAAAGATACTAGAGTAATTCTTCCTCCAGTTTATTTTATAGGTAAGGCAACTGAGGCAAACAGGGTTAAGGGACTGCCCAGCTCCCATTTTAACTCTTATCCTCCTTATCCCAGGCCTGATGATCTATCTACTATCAGCAACTGAGCTCCTAAAACAAACAGCAACAAAGCTGTAAGGTACTTAATACATATTCCTTCCTTATCTTGATTTCAAGTGAGGAAACTAAGGCTCAAAAAGTTTAACTTGCTCATGGTTGTAGTTGAAACTGGGGTGGATTCAGGTCTGCCTGATTTTAAGGCCATTTTTAAAAAATATTAAAGTTGTCCTTATATGTAACGTATGAACAGCCTGAAATGAGAAAGAAGGAAAGAGAGACAAAGGGAGAAATAATATGAAGAAAACACAAGGAGAAGAGAAATAATGGACATACACAGAGAGTGTTCCACATTGCTTGGGCATATTCATGAGCTACACACACATGCACGTATATATTATATAATACATATAATATATACGTGCATGTGTGTGTAGCTCATGAATACGTGCATGTGTTTATGTGTATGAGTATGTATAAATATATTGGGTATATATGTATGTGTATATATATTTGCATATATGTATGTATGTGTCTCTCTCTATATAAGTATATTTTTGGGTAAACGTGAGTGTGTGTGTGTATGTGTGTGTGTGTGATAAGATATATAAGATAAAGGTGGAAAAGCAGGGTTCTGGCTGGGTGTGGATAACATTGAATGTTAGACTAAAGAGTTATATCTTTTTCAGATATTCTTCATTCAAAAGAGTTCAGAAATCATTCATTAAAGAATTTTGGTCACTACATTGATGTGAGCAGAGCTGTACATGTATTTTGTGCATGTAAAATGTATTTTGACAGTTGTGTCAAGTATAATTGAAGGGGAAGGAGGTTGGAGTCAAGGACTCTGGTTAAGAGACTATTAATTCTCCCTAAAGTGAACTAAATCACTGGGAGTGGAAGTGGTCAAGAGGCAATGGGTGTGTGCTTTTTGTAGAGATTGACTTAATAGAATTTGGCAATTGGTTGAATATAGAGGGTAAAGGAGGGGAGAGATCTAATATAACTTCTAGATTAGGAGATATTGATGTCACTGGCAGAGAAAAAGAAGTCAGGAAAAAGACTTGCTTTGAAGGAAATATAAAATATAAAAACATTTTAAGCTTGAAGTAATGGAGAGCAATGAGAAGGGTGGTTTGCTACTTAGAAATGTGAGCCAGAAAATTGTTAAACAGGTCAGAAGATTCATTGTGAATAAATACTGATATTGAGGATGCATCAATATAGATCTCTAAGAAAATCACCAAAAGTGACTGTCTTCAGATTTGCAACTTTACTTCTGTCATTGCCTTCTGAAATCAGGATTACTTTTTTAAAAAATGGGATTATCTAAATCCTTTATGAAATCTATATTTGTTCCGTAGGGAACAAACATGCATATATAGTTTCAGTCCAACAACCTCTATATTCAGAGAATAAGGGACTTCACAGTATTGCATATCTAGTTTGACTCCTATTCCTGCAAAATCCACAGGCATTACTCCTTCTTTGCCCCTTCTTAAATTTCAAGTAGTTATAAATCCTCTTTATCCTGACCACTAATTCATACTAATCTTATACAAACATACACACACACATACATATATAGCTTATTTGCATACATATACTGTGTGTGCATATGTACATAAATAAAATAGATATAATAAATATGTATATATATACATATATATATGCACACACATATATATTTGGCATACATTGACATAGCCTTGCATTTGCTCAGTTTACATAGATCAGAGGAAGCATAGGAACACAAACAAATAATCTTTGATCCAGTTACTAGTGAAATTGATGTTCTAAAAATGCTTAAACTCCAGAAAATTTCATGGTCTATCCCTTATGCCTAGAAATGCTTATTCTACTCATCTATGTCAACACATTTCAGTGGCTTCTTAAATTGAAGTCCCAAATAAAATATTATCTTCTGTAGGAAAATATTCCCAAACCCTCTTAATTCTAGGACTTTCTCTTTGTTAATTATTTCCTACTAATCTTACCTACTTTTATATGACTTTTTTACACACAATGTATAAAAAATATAATAACTATATATGTATATGTGTATGTGTGTATGTGTACACACATACACATTTAGCTCCCTCATTAGATTGTGAACCTCCTGAGGGCAGGGGCTGTGTTTGCTGCTTTTTGTATTCACCAGTGATTAGCATCATGCCTGAAATATAGTAGACTCTAATAAATGTTTATTGTTTAATTATTTTGCACTCATCTAATTTATGCTGAAGTATTTTCTCAAATGGGGTTTATTTTTCCAGAGTAGATTTATAGCAATTAAAAAAACAATTATATGGAGGCTTGATTTCTCTTTACCTCTTATTTATACTTGATAAACTTTTCAGATGTTGAGGAAAGAATTTTTGTAATACTGTACACCTCCAGAAATTAGGGTCTCCAGCTTGAAAACTGTCAAAGCCCTGGGTCATGTTGACGAATTGTGTCAGAAACCATAAGATACTGATATGATAGAGTTTCCTTTTGGATTTGAAGGAACTATCTAAAAGACAGTGAATGGAAGAAATATACTATGTTCCTAACAATCTCTGGGATATAGATACTTGGTGCTATATGATTTTCTATTGACCTATTTTCACTTCAGACTAAAGAAACCAATGAATTTAGTGGAATATTGGAAATAAAAAAAAAAAAAAACTAAGCTCATAAATTCCAAAATTTGTTAAAAGATGTCTTAGGGATGATCTAATAAATGATTGTTAACTTGAGGTATATCCATTTATGTTAAAAATATTTTGATAGCTATATTTTATATAATTATTTTCTTTTATAATCTTATTGCTTTTATTTTAAGCTTTTAAATACGTTATTACGAGAATAGGCCTTTAGGCTTCATCAAACTATCAAATGAGCTCATGCACCAATACGATGATTAGCCATTCATTTTATAGATAAGAAAACTAAAATCTAGGGAGAGGAAATGAGTCTCTAAATTAATAATTTTCATCAACACATCACATTTCATGAAGAGAATCTGCAATTTGTTGAAGATGATGATCCTTATATTGCAGATTTGATCCCTAGAGACTTGCCTTGATCCTGAATTCAGAATTGATTGAAAATATAGATGTAGTGAAGTAGCTTAGTGAACTGAGCTTTGGACCTCCTTAGCTTCAGATAATTAGAGGTATGTGACCCTGAGCAAGTCATTTGATCTCTTTCTGCATCAATTTCCTTATCTTTAAAATAGTACTAACAGTGAGGAGAAAACCTACCTTATAATAGCACCTACCTCCCAAAGGTGTTATAAAAATATAATGAAATAATAATTGTAAAGCAATCTGCAAATGTTAAAGCACCATATAAGTGCTAAGCATAATTACTATAAGAAAATATACCAGAGCGATAGTAAAATTCTAGCTTCTGATCTATTTTTTCATTAAATTGTGATCCTATTAGAGTTTTCCCCTAGAAAATCTGAAACTGGAACATAAATTCTGCCCTTGTAATGGTGATCATGTGGCCCTTAGTACATAGAATGCAGACAGGTCAGTGTCTTATTACTATATTGCTCAATGATAAAAGTATTCCTCCCAATGTGACTTGACAATAGCAAAATCATTACATACATCAATTCTACAGCCGTTTGGCATTGATTTTTAAGCTGTATATCCTAAGTATTTATCAAGAAAAAAAAAGGTAAGAAAAAAAAAAATCAAACCATACTTGAGAAACGCTGCTGTTGGCTGTTGTAATGGAGATTCGTGGAACCCTTAATGCAGTGGCATTTAGAGGTCTATTTGCCCACCCTTCACCCATACTATACATTCCACAATTAGAACAGAGATAAAGTATCAGGGACAGGTAGGTAGCCTAGTGGATAGAATGCTCTGTCTGAAGTCAGAGAGCCTCATCTTCCTGAGTTCAAATCTGACTGCAGACACTTTCTAGATGTGTGGCCCCAGACAAGTCACTTAATTTTGTTTACCTCCATTTCCTCATCTGCATAATGAGCTAAAGAGGGAAATGGCAAATCACCATATCTTTGCTCAGAAAATCCCAAATGGAGTCACAAAGTCAGACACCACTGAAATGACTGCACAGTCGGAGGATTGTATCCACTTTTCACAACAGATATTAGGAAATATGTTAATATAGACTGAAAAATATATAAGGGAGAGGAACAAGTGGTAGAAAATCTATGATCATATAATATAAGTATTAGTGGAAAAACTAGAGATGCTTACCTTGAAGAGAAAGTAAGGAAGCCCATGGTAGATGTCTTTGAATATTTATTTGAGGAGCAGTATTGTAGAAGATGGACTGGATTTTTTCTGGTTGAATCCATAAAGTGAAATGAGGAGGAATAAGGATAGATATGGTATGGAGAGAAAATTACAGAAAAACTATCATGGATTTAATGTAAATGTAGCATTAATATTATAATGTTTTTTTCTTGAAATGGAAATTTGTTACATATTTTGAATCCTATCTTAGTTTGTTGTGCAAGTCAAAATGCCTTTTTTTTTATTTTTTTCTATTTTGTGTGTTTTTTTGTTTTTTTTTTTTAATTAAAGCTTTTTATTTACAAAGCATATGCATGGGTAATTTTTTCCAATCCTTGCAAAATCTTTTGTTCCAAATTTTCCCCTCCTTCCCCCATCTCCTCCCCTAGCTGGTAGGTAGTCCAATACATGTTAAATATGTTGAAATACATGTTAGGTCCAATATATGTATACATAGTTATACAGTTGTCTTGCTGTACAAGAAAAATCAGATCAAGAGGGAAGAAAAAGAAAAACTGAGAAAGAAAACAAAATGCAAGAAAATAATAACAGAGAGAATGAGAATGCTATGTTGTGTTCCACACTCTGTTCTCATGGTTATTTCTCTGGGTGTAGATGGCTCTCTTCATCATTGAACAATTGGAACTGGTTTGAATCATCTCATTGTTGAAGAGAGCCACGTTCATCAGAATTGACCATTGTGTAGTCTTGTGGTGGCTGTGTGTAATGCTCTTCTGGTTCTGCTCATTTCATTTAGCATCAGTTCATATGGGTCTATTATAATAATATGTGACAAATAATAGGATCTAGGTGACACAATTGATAGAGCACAGGGTCTGGAGTCAGGAAGACCTGACTTCAAATACTACCTAAAATTCTTACTAGCTATGGGATTCTGGGCAAGTCACTTAAACTCTGTCTCAGTTTATTCATCTGTAAAATGGGGATAATAATAATAATAATAATAATAATAATTTCTATCTCCCAGGATTGTGGTAATGATCAAGTAAGATATTTGTTTTGTTTTTTTGTTTGTTTGTTTTTTTCCTGAGGCTGGGGTTAAGTGACTTGCCCAGGGTCACACAGCTAGGAAGTGTTAAAGTGTCTGAGACCAAATTTGAACTCGGGTCTTCCTGAATTCAAGGCTGGTGCTCTATCCACTGTGCCACCTAGCTGCCCCTCAAGTAAGATATTTGTAAAGCACTTATCACTGTGACAGGCACATAGTAGATAGTATATAAATGTTAGCTATTAATATTATTATTATCAAAGGATTTAAGCAGTTATTGAAGAAAGGAATTTTTCTTGGGGAGTGTATATAAAGGGCAGAGGGGAGGAAAGGTCCTCCTTGGATGAGTGATCATAAAGAGCAGAAGGGGAAGCTTAGAATGGCAGAGAAGAAAATAAGCTCATAGCAGCAGAAGAAATAGCTTCTGGACAGGACTGGGAAGTTCCAAGATCACCTTAGACAAGGCAAGACCACCTTGTAAAAATGATAGCACTGTTATTATGACTGGGATTCAGGAAAAAGATCATGATTCTGGATTGGGGGACAAAGGGAGGGAAGGAACTCACACCCTAGAAAAAAAGAGAGTGACAGGGAAGTAGGGTTTCTTGACCTAGTTCTGAACCCAAAATTCCAGTTAAATTCCTGAAATTGCTCTCATTGTTGTTTTCTTTTGCTGAAAAAAAGATTTATATGTCTCTCTGTCTCTGTCTCTGTGGGTATGTGTCTTTCTGTCTCTCTGTGTCTCTGTCTCTTTCTTATCTCTGTTTTTCTCTGTCTTTGTCTCACTCTGTCTCTGTCTCTCTCTATATATGCTTCTGTCTTTCTGTGGCTCTCTTTGTCTCTGTCTCTACAACTACTATTCACTATTCATCACATAGAGTTGGAAGGCACCTTGGCAATCTACTCCTACCATCTCATTTTGCAAGCGAGGAAACTCAAGCTCAGAGAGGTTAATTGCATATCTAACATATTGACCATATCTATACCTGAGAATTGAATCTACTTTTAAACCTATGAAGCAAAGATTCTTTCTGCTATATCATGCTATCTCTTTTGCAAGGATGTTGCAGTCAGCTGAATATGAGTTCGCATGAAGCAAAAATTACCTGATCCTACCTGCTTGATATCAGTGGGTACTTTTGGAGATAAGATTATCAAACAATCTAAGTTTAGCAGTTCTAGAAAGTGAGTGTTTTCATACTGACTTATAGTGAAAAGAATCAAGAAAATCATTTCTACAATGTCAACAAAAACAACTTTGATAGAATTTTTTAAATGGCCTAGGCAATGATCAATCATGATTCTACTCACACTGAAGCATACTGACCATGTCTTGAAAAAGAGATTATAGGGTGAGGACACAGCTGGAGACATAAAGATTTTGGACATGACAAAGGTAGAACTTTCCTTTGCTTGCAATAGTTCTGTTTTTCTTTTCAATGAAGAAGAGGAAACAAGAAAGATAGAAAATCATTTTTTGTTTATTAGAAAATACATATACATTTAATGAATTCAATAAACTTGACCTCAGTGGTCAATTTTATTTTAGTTTTCTCGAATAAAGTTCATCATGTGTGAATTTAAGACTATGTCACTGAATCTAGGCCAGCTTAACATATAGGCAGATTAGTCACCTCCTTAAAGTTCTTGAAAGCTCCCACAGCACAAAATTATCTCTCCCTCTAGGCTCTTTCTGGAGCCTTAAATTCTTTAATTAGAGATTAATTAAGACAAGATTGGATTTTAAAAAAGATGTAAAAGCACTTTGAAAGTACTTAAAACAAGATTGGATAAAAGGATATGGAAAAGACTTTGAAAAATAAAGTGTAATAGAAAACTACACTGGAAAGATAATTATAGCATATTTTGGAGACCTCTTGACTACCAGAACCACTAAAGATGTCATTAAAAAGAGTTCTATGAATAGAAAAAGAAGGGACCCTGACAAGAATGAGAATGAACACTGTACATCCCACAAACTCCATTGAGTCAGGGTAATGGTTTCCTTAACTTTAAAATAGGAATCCTAATAGTACCTAAATCAACCTCCCCAGCCCCAGGTTGTTGTATGAAATGAGATATTATTTGTAAAGCACTTGATATAGTGCGGGATATATAGTAGGCAAATAGTATATAATTTATTTTTTTTTCCATTTACACTGCCCCTCCCCTCTCCACATTTAGAATACCTCCTGACTGAGAATGAGGACTGCTCTACAACTATTTCAGATAATTGTTTTTCTATTTTTACGAAAATCTCTTTATGTTTTTTTTTAATGTGTACTTTATCACTGCACTTAGAAATCTTTAACATTTGAAACCCTTCTTGTGATTGAAAAAATGATCCTCCAGCTCTATTCTTGTTATAGTGGTTAATGATAATAAGGCAAAATAATCATACTTTATAACCACTTGATCATAAAATAAGGGGAATTACCTAATGGGTTCACCTTCATATTTTCCTAAGAAAAGAACAAGGTATTACCATGTTTTAGAGATACTACATGGGCCTGTGCTGAGATGAAAGTTGATTTTCCATTGAAAAGACTGACACTCATAATCTTGAATATTAATCATTCCTGTGAAAATTTCCATCACCTCTTAGAAGCACATGATGCATATAGATGCACTGGAGGCCAGAATCAAACATATAATAATATGAGCAGCAGCAACAATACAATAATCACAACAATAAATAATATTAAATAGGATTTGCAATGTTTTCAGCTTTAAAAATCATTTCAAATTTCCCCTTTTAAGGCTCACAGCAACTCTGGCGGTAGTTACTATTATTTTTTGCAGATAAAGAAACTGGGGGAGAGAAGGGTTAAGTGACTTGTCCAGGTTCATATAGTTAGTCACTATCCAAGGAAGAATTTATACTTGAGTATTGTGGACTTAAAAGACAGCATAACATCTGGCTGCCTCAAAAGTAGCTAACTAGGCATTTAATTAATGAGTACCTTAACATAAAGATAGTCCTCAAAATATTCTGGATGATGTTTTAAAAGAATCCAAAAATCTAGTCCTTGGCCATTTTGAACTGTTATAATTGAAAACATAAGGTAAGTTATATGTAGGATCTGTATTATTTATATGAACTTAGTTTTTGTTTTATAAAACTCCTGGTCATGTGGAGAAAGGCTATGATAAAAAAAGAAGCATTTATTAGACGTTAACTCAAAGCAAAATTGGTAGGCAAATATTGGCTTCATTCATTTTCTCGTGGAATTAGTTGAGGATGGAAAAAGAAATCCCCAAATTCTGCTGACTAGGTCCACTACATATTTATGTTACATAATATCAGGACAATCATTTAATGATTCCAAAATTAATGTACCATCTTACTCAACATGGAAACTTGAAATACTTTCATCCTTCCTCAAACTTCCCCTGGATTTCTCTCCACTCTCCCCCCCTTCTCAAATGAAAATGGTGCCTTCTATTTTACTGAGACAATTGAGATCATTTGCAGAGATCTCCCTCCTCTGTTTTTCTCCCCTTCTATTATTCAAATAAATGTCCATTCAGCAAAGGAGAAAGAAAAGGAGCAATCATATAGGTAGGAGAAACAGGAGAAAGCAACATTTGGGAAACTTGCAGAGTTCACGTTAAGACTTCATTCATGAATAGGTAGAATAAATTTTAAAAGGGTTATTAGATTTGACCATTCAGAGATCATTGTTAACTTTGGAGCACACAACTTCAATTTAATGATGGCATTTAGATTGTCAGAATCACCACCATCCTTCCAATCTCCCTGGTTCACAAACTAGGTGTCATCTTTGGTTACACATTTTCTCTCCCCCATCCCATTCACTCTGTTACCAAGTCTTGGTAATTGCACTTTTACAAAACCATACCAACCTGGAGCAGTCTCCTCGAATCTGGCAGTAGTTCCTTGATATGTCTCCAATCCCTCTTTCATTTACTCAATAGTGCGATTTCCCTAAAATGCATTCCCCTATTCAATAAATTCTTTTCTTAGCCCCATTTTGCAGATGAAGAAACTAAGGGAGAGAGAATCCATACAGTTAGTAATTATCATCTGTATCATCTCTATGACAGAAATATGAAATCCCATAAGTTAGCACCTCACCAAAATTCCAATCTTTTCATACATTACACTCTACCATGTAAGCTTCAGTCCAGTGTCACTGGCCTCCTAGTGGTTCCTTGAACAAGATTGTCCATCTCTCAGCTCTGGTTACTCTGACTGTTTCCCCTAACTGGATGTTCTCTTTCTCATTTCCACCTACTGCTTTCCTTGGCTCCCTTCAAATCTCAACTAAGATCCTATCTTCTACAGGAACCGTTTACTAAATCCCCCCTACACACTCACTTTATTTCTAGATTACATCACATATAACTTGTTTGTACATAGTTGTTTGCATGTTGTTTCCCCTATTAAACTATAAGCTCCTTGGGGATGGGGACTGGCTTTTGCTTTTCTTTGTAACCCAGTAATAACTACAATGCCTAGCACATAGTAAGCATTTGATAAATGCTTTTTAATTGAATGATTGACTTGGGTTTAAATCCCTGTTCTGCTTTTTGTTATCTGTATAACCTTGGTCATTTTGTCAACTTGCTAACTTTTTAATCTTATGATTTCATAAAAATGCATTTGTCTACGGACTTCCTTATCCTTCCATTTAATGAAGGATTTGACTCTGGCTCAAAATCACTGTTATCTTTCACTGCTTGTGCCTTTATATCCCTTGTCAGTCCCCTTTTAAACACTCACTTGTTTAACTCTGAATAAATGTGAAAAATTCAACAGCGTTTCTCAATCAGCAAGCTAATTATTCCAATGTCAACAAATCCTTCAAAGACTGCTCTGGATATTAAAGAAGAAAATGTTTGCGTGTAGCTAAGGAGATTATATATATATATATTTCTTTTTTTTTTTCACTATTCTCAAAGAGATTTACTCATAGAATTGTTGAAGATTAGAGCTGGAAACGATCTTAGATCTGGATGCAGTCGTTGTGGTTCAGCCAGAAAGGCAACATCATGTCATAGAAAGAAGATTGGATTTGAAATTGGGGGATCTGAGTTTGAGTCATGGAATCACACATATATCTAGAGTCGTAAGAGTCATCAGAGGTTAGTCCAACCACATTTTTAATAGGTGAAGAAACTGAGACACAGTAAGATTGAATAATTTGTCCAAGGCTACAGTTAGTATCAAAAGTTGTATTTGAATCCAAGTTGCACAACTTTAGAGACAGTGCTTGGGTTCCTTTACTATATTGACTTAATACCTATAAATTGGGGAACTATGGGGAAGTAATTTGAAATCTTTTTTTTTTTTTTTTTTTTTAATTTTATTTATTTATTTTTTTATTATATATATATTTTATAATATTATCCCTTGTATTCATTTTTCCAAATTACCCCCCTCCCTCTATTCCCTCCCCCCGACGACAGGCAATACCATACATTTTACATGTGTTACAATATAGTCTAGGTACAATACATGTGTGTGAATATCATTTTCTTGTTGCACAATAAACATTAGAATCCGAAGGTACATGCAACCTGGGCAGACAGATATTAGTGCTAACAATTTTCATTCCCCTCCCAGTGTTTCTTCTCTGGGTGTAGCTACCTCTGTCCATCATTGATCAACTGGAAGTGAGTTGGATCTTCTTTATGTTGAAGATTTCCACTTCCATCAGAATACATCCTCATACAGTATTGTTGTTGAAGTGTACAGTGATCTTCTGGTTCTGCTCATTTCACTCAGCATCAGTTGATTTAAGTCTCTCCAGGCCTCTCTATATTCCTCCTGCTGGTCATTTCTTACCGAGCAATAATATTCCATAACCTTCATATACCACAATTTACCCAACCATTCTCCAACTGATGGACATCCATTCATCTTCCAGTTTCTAGCTACAACAAAAAGAGCTGCCACAAACATTTTGGCACATATATGTCTCTTTCCGCTCTTCAGTATTTCTTTGGGATATAATCCCAGTAGTAGCGCTGCTGGGTCAAAGGGTATGCACAGTTTGATAACTTTTTGGGCATAATTCCAGATTGCTCTCCAGAATGGCTGGATTCTTTCACAACTCCACCAGCAATGTATTAGTGTCCCAATTTCCCCACATCCCCTCCAGCATTTGTCATTATTTGTTCCTGTCATCTTAGCCAATCTGACAGGTGTGTAGTGGTATCTCAGAGTGGTCTTAATTTGCATTTCTCTGATCAGTAGTGATTTGGAACACTCTTTCATGTGAGTGGATATACTTTCAATTTCTTCCTCTGAGAATTGTCTGTTCATATCCTTTGACCATTTATCAATTGGAGAATGGTTCGGTTTCTTATAAATTATGGTCAGTTCTCTATATATTTTGGAAATGAGACCTTTGTCAGAACCTTTGTTTTTAAAAATATTTTCCCAATTTGTTACTTCCCTTCTAATCTTGTTTGCATTAGTATTATTTGTACAGAAACTTTTTAGTTTGATGTAATCAAAATCTTCTATTTTGTGATCAATAATGATCTCTAGTTCTCCTCTGGTCATAAATTCCTTCCTCCTCCACAAGTCTGAGAGGTAGATTATCCTCTGTTCCTCTAATCTATTTATTATCTCCCTCTTTATGCCTAAATCATGGACCCATTTTGATCTTATCTTGGTATATGGTGTTAAGTGTGGATCCATATCTAATTTCTGCCATACTAATTTCCAGTTTTCCCAACAGTTTTTTCCGAATAATGAATTTTTATCCCTAATGTTGGAATCTTTGGGTTTGTCAAAGATTAGATTGCTATAGATGTACCCTTTTTTGTCCTTTGTATCTAATCTGTTCCACTGATCTACCGGTCTATTTCGTAGCCAATACCAAATGGTTTTGGTGACTGCTGCTATATAATATAGCTTTAGATCAGGTACACTTAGACCACCTTCCTCTGACTTTTTTTTCATTAGTTCCCTTGCAATTCTCGACCTTTTATTCTTCCATATGAATTTTGTTGTTATTTTTTCTAGGTCATTAAAATAGTTTCTTGGGAGTCTGATTGGTATAGCACTAAATAAATAGATTAGTTTGGGGAGTATTGTCATCTTTATTATATTCGCTCGGCCTATCCAAGAGCACTGAATGTCTTTCCAATTATTTAAATCTGATTTTATTTTTGTGGCAAGTGTTTTGTAATTTTTCTCATATAATTCCTGACTTTTCTTTGGTAGATGGATTCCCAAATATTTTATACTCTCAACATTTGTTTGGAATGGAATTTCTCTTTGTATCTCTTGCTGTTGCATTTTGTTAGTGATATATAAAAATGCCGAGGATTTATGTGGATTTATTTTGTATCCTGCCACTTTGCTGAAATTTTGAATTATTTCTAGTAGCTTTTTAGCAGAGTCTTTGGGGTTCTCTAAGTATACCATCATGTCATCTGCAAAAAGTGATAGTTTAATTTCCTCATTTCCTACTCTAATTCCTTGAATCTCTTTCTCGGCTCTTATTGCCGAGGCTAGCGTTTCTAGTACATTGAATAGTAATGGTGATAGTGGGCAACCTTGTTTCACTCCTGATCTTACTGGGAAAGGTTGCAGTTTATTTCTATTGCATATTATGCTTACTGACGGTCTTAAATATATACTCCTGATTATTCTAAGGAATAATCCATTTATTCCTATACTCTCAAGAGTTTTTAGTAGGAATGGATGTTGGATTTTGTCAAATGCTTTTTCTGCATCTATTGAGATGATCATATGGTTCTTATTAATTTGATTATTAATATGGTCAATTATATTAATAGTTTTCCTAATATTAAACCAGCCCTGCATTCCTGGAATAAATCCTACTTGATCATAGTGTATTATCTTGGAGATGATTTTCTGAAGTCTTTTTGCTAATATCTTATTTAAGATTTTAGCATCAATATTCATTAAGGAGATTGGTCTATAATTTTCTTTCTCAGTTTTCGATCTACCAGGTTTAGGTATCAGTACCATGTCTGTGTCATAAAAGGAGTTTGGTAGGACTCCTTCATCCCCTATTTTTTCAAATAATTTATATAACATTGGGGCTATTTGTTCTTTAAATGTTTGGTAGAATTCACATGTGAATCCATCTGGCCCTGGGGATTTTTTCCTGGGGAGTTGATTAATAGCTTGTTCTATTTCTTTTTCTGAAATGGGACTATTTAAGCAATTTATCTCCTCCTCTGTTAATCTAGGGAGCCTATATTTTTGGAGAAAGTCATCCATTTCACTTAAGTTATCAAATTTATTGGCATAAAGTTGGGCAAAGTTACTCCTTATTATTTCTCTAATTTCCTCTTCATTGGTGGAAAGATCCCCCTTTTCATTTGTAAGACTATCAATTTGACTTTCCTCTTTCTTTTTTTTGATCAAATTTACCAAAGGTTTATCTATTTTATTGGCTTTTTCATAAAACCAACTCTTGGTTTTATTTATTAATTCAATAGTTTTTTTACTTTCAATTTTATTGATTTCTCCTTTTAATTTTTGTATTTCGAGTTTAATTTTTGGTTGGGGGTTTATAATTTGGTCTTTTTCTAGCCTTTTAAGTTGTAAGCCCAATTCGTTAATCTTCTCTTTCTCAATTTTCTTCAAATAAGCCTCTAAAGATATAAAATTTCCCCTTATTACTGCTTTAGCTGCATCCCAAAGATTTTGATATGATGTCTCATCATTATCATTATCTTGGGTGAAATTGTTAATTGTTTCTATAATTTGCTCTTTCACCCAGTCATTCTTTAAGATGAGATTATTCAGTTTCCAATTACTTTTTGGTCTATTTACCCCTAACTTTTTACTGAATGTAGCTTTTATTGCATTGTGATCTGAGAAGAAGGCATTTATTATTTCTGCCTTCCTACATTTAATTTTGAGATCTTTATGTCCTAATATATGGTCAATTTTTGTATAGGATCCATGAACTGCTGAGAAGAAAGTATATTCCTTCCTATTACCATTCAGTTTTCTCCAAAGGTCTATCATACCTAGTTTTTCTAATGTTCTATTTACTTTTTAAATTTCTTTCTTGTTTGTTTTGTGGTTTGATTTGTCTAAATCTGAGAGTGCAAGGTTGAGATCTCCCACTATTATAGTTTTACTGTCTATTTCTTCTTGCATTTCTCTTAACTTTTCCTTTAGAAAGTTAGATGCTATACCACTTGGTGCATATATGTTTAGTATTGATATGGCTTCATTATTTATGCTACCTTTCAGCAGGATATAGTTTCCTTCCTTATCTTTTTTAAGGAGATCTACTTCTGCTTTTGCTTGATCTGAGATAAGGATAGCTACCCCTGCTTTTTTGCCTTTACCTGAAGCATAATAGGCTCTGTTCCAACCTTTTACCTTTACTCTGTATGTATCTCCCTGCTTTAAGTGTGTTTCCTGTAGGCAACATATTGTAGGGTTCTGCTTTTTGATCCAATCTGCTATCCGTCTCCGTTTGATGGGATCGTTCATCCCATTTACATTTACAGTTAAAATTTCTAATTCTGTATTTCCTGCCATCGTATTATCCCCAGATTATACTTTTTTCCCTTGACCCCCCTGATCCCCCTCCCCGATATTTAATTTACAGACCCCCCTTGTGATGCGCAACCCTCCCTCTTTTTTTTTTTTTTTTTAGGATCCCTCCCCCCTCCCTCCAAGTCCCTTCACTTATTCTCCTTTTCCTTTCCCCTTTTCCTCTCCCCCCTTTTAATGAGGTGAGAGAAAATTCTCTGAAAAACAAATATGTTAATTATTTACTCTTTGAGCCTCTTCTGATGAGAGTAAGATTCACACAATGATTCTCCCCCTCACTAAGTTCCCTCAGATATGGTGTATTTTCTATGTCTCTTCCTGGGATGTAGTTTCCCTCTTTTTATCACTCCTTCCCCTTTTTCTGAACCGACCTCCTTCCCTTTACTACACCCCCCTTTTTTTCTTTTATATCAGTAAAATCAAATTATCCTTGAGTATTTTTTATATACCCACAACAGAGTTACAGTTCTCAAGGGTTCTGTGTACCTTTTTCTGTTTCTCTTCAGTCTTGTGGATGTAGATCAAATTTTTTGTTTAAGTCTGGTTTTTTTCTTAGAAACATATAGAATTCCTCTATTTCATTGAATGACCATCTTCTTCCATGGAAAAAGATGCTAAACTTAGCTGGGTAGTTCATTCTTGGTTGCAGTCCTTGATCTTTTGCCTTTCGGAATATCAGGTTCCAGGCCCTTCTATCTTTTAATGTGGAGGCAGCCAGATCTTGGGTGACCCTTATTGTGGCACCTTGGTATTTAAATTGTTTTTTTCTAGCTGCTTGCAGGATTTTCTCCTTTGTGTGGTAATTCTGCAGCTTAGCCACAATATTCCGTGGTGTTCTTTTTTTAGGGTCTATTTCAGAAGGAGTTCGATGAATTCTTTCCACATCTACTTTCCCTTCTGTTTCTATTATCTCTGGACAGTTCTCTTTGATAATTTCCTGTAAAATAGAATCTAGGCTCTTTTTTTGGTCATAGTTTTCTGGAAGTCCAATAATCCGCAGATTATCTCTCCTAGATCTATTTTCCAGGTCTATAGATTTTCCCAGTAAGTATTTGACGTTGTTCTCCAGCTTCTCATTTTTTTTGTTTTGTTTGACTGATTCTTGGGTTCTCTGTGAATCATTCATTTCTATTTGTTCCATCCTGACTTTTAAGGAGTTATTTTCTTCTTTCACAGTTTTTAGTTCTTTTTGTAAATGCCCAATTTCGTTTTTAAATGAATTATTTTGCTCTATTGAATTTTTTTCCATTTCCCTAATTTTTTTTTTTTTGAGAATTATTTTCTTTTTCCAATTCAGAAATTCTATTTTCTTGATACTTTTTTATCTTTTCCAATTCAGAAATCCTACTTTCCTGTGTTTTTTTAACCTTTTCTAATTCACTAATTTTGTTTCCCTGCATCTCCTGTGAATTCTTTATTTTTTCCAACTCCAATTTCAGGACGTTGTTATTCTCTATCATAACTTCCCTTTCCTTTCCCCATTTTTCTTCGATCTCCCTCAATTTTTTAAGAGCTTCTTCTAGGAGAGAGTTATGTGATGGGGGGCAGGAATCGTTCCCCTTTAGGTTGTTGTCTGCTGATTCTCTGTTGTCAACTTCCTCGGGATTGGTTACCCGCTCTTTCTCTGTATAGAAGGAATCTATGGTTTTTCTAGCTTTTTTGCTCATACTTAAAAAAAATCTTTTGGGGTCTGTCCCTGGGGTAGGAAATTATTTACTTCTTTACCAGCTTCCTCCCAGACTGGATGGATGCAGCGGCCCCTGCGCCTGAGCTAAGAGAGAGCTCTGGGAGAGAGTTCCCCACCCCCTCCCTGGAAGTGCCTCAGAGGTGATTAGCACTGCTGTGCTTTGAGGGCGTAGAATAGTGAAGACAGCACGAAGCCCAGCCTATGTGTCCGGGTGGGGAGTGGATGTCTGCAGCAGGTGACGTGAGAAGCCCCTGCGCTCAAACTGGAAGTGTCTGCCAGAAACCGCAGTCCCTAGTTCAAAGGTTCTGCTTCTCTGGGACTTCCTGGAGCTGAGTTCCACTCCCTCCAGCTAAGCTAGGCAGTGTGTGTTGCCTTGGGCCGTATCCACCCACTTTTCAGTCTCTTAACTATTCTCAGGTGGTAGCTGAGGCCACACCCCCTGGTGCCCAGATCTGCTGAGTCACCCCCAGGATCGGGGAAAATCTAATCTGAGTTTTAAAATATTTTGGCTTTCTCTTCTGAACTGCTAAATAATTAGCAGAGAAGAGCTAACCGCCTGTGCCAGATTCTTTTACCTCAGTGGCTTCTCTGATCCCAGAGCCCCTCCCAGCGCAATGGGCGCAGTGTGCCCCTACCCCACCGTCTGTGCTGGTCTTTCTTATTCCTCCCCTGAGAACTGACCTTTCCTGTTGAAACTCCAGATTCTCTTCAGCTGGTAAGTCGTGCTTCCAGTCCTTGTGGTATCTGTCAGTCCTGAGCTAATTCTGAGACTTAATTTATCTAATTGGTTGTGAGGGAGTGAGGACGTTCACAGAGACGTGTGTTTCTTCTCCGCCGTCTTGGCTCCGCCCCAGAGTAATTTGAAATCTTTAAGTTTCATTCAGTTGCCTTATTTCTAAAGTAGGGTAAATAACACCATAATATGAGATTCATTGTAAAGAAAGAGCTTTATAAACTATAAGGCATTATAAAAATGTGAACTAGTGTTTAGTGAAGAAAACTAAGGGAGTTTTTTTTGTTTGTTTGTTTGCTTATTTGTTTTGTGTTTTTTTGTTTTTTGGTTTTTTGTTTTTTGTTTTTGGTAAATTTGCATACATGATTATGGAAGAAAGTCAACCAGGAGCAGGAAATAGTATATCTGGTACAAGCAGCATGAAACCCATTCTCTCAAATGTGGAAAAAGGGACATGAGGAGAGGTGCTAGATCAGAGAAAAAGGAAGACACCCCAGAATTACACCTGGAAAGTTCCTATTTTAATTGCTTTCAGAACTTGCCACTGAACTCTATTACTTCTCTGCTGCTGAACAGGTACAAGTACCATCAGTCCCTTCAATATTTGGCACCCACAGACAAAGCACTTGTGTGGAGGCCTAGTTCTAATTTTTCTATGGTTCAAGCAGCTCATTGGCCTTTCTGTTAAATGACATTTCTATTTGGAACTTTGAGATCAAACTTATGCAACATTTATATCCAACATTTGCATGCAACTTTTTTTTCAGGATATTTTCTCCATTAGACTATCAAATGGAGCACGTGTTTTTTTCAGTCATCAAATCTACTTATGATATAACCCCTCCCCCCAAAAATTAGTTCTTATATAGTAAAAGTATGGAAATTTAGTCTAAAAAGGAATACAAATGCAATGTGTACAATAAAACTTTTTCTTGGATGTTTTATGTCTCATTTTTAAAAAATCTATTAAAATTAATCTTGCCTTCTGGAAATCTAGATTTTTTTTTCCTTAGTAATTATTATTTCTTAATAAATTTGTTTATTTTTAATACACATTGCTTTATGAATTCTGATGGGAAAGAAAAATCAGAGCAAAGGGGAAAAATCATGGGAGAGATTAAAAAAAAAAAAAAACAGCAAACACAGCATGTGTTGATTTACATTCAGTCTTCTTAATTCTTTTTCTGAATGCTTATGGCATTTTCTGTCCAAAGTCTATTGTGATTTCTTTAGATCAATGAACCACAGAGAAGAACCAATAGTAATTGATCATTGCACATTCTTGCTGTTATTGTGTAGAATGTATTATTTTGCTCAGCATCAGTTCATGTAAATCTTTCCAGGTCTTTCTAAAATCAGATTACTCATCATTTTCATAGAACGATAATATTCCATTATTTTCATATACCACATTTTGTTTGGCTATTGCCCAATTGATTGACATCTATTTATTTTCCAATTCTTTGCTACCACAGAAAGAGCTGCTGGATTGGAGCTTCCCTGGACTGTAATAGGTCTTTTGTGCTTCTTCATGTGAACTAAATTGTCCCATTATACCTTCCCTTTTCTTTTTTTGTACAGATCTTTTCCACCCCTTATTGTCTTTTTCTTTGATGTCATCATATCAGAATTCCTTCACAACTTCACCCTCAGTCCATGTAATGCCCCTCCTCTGTCTGCTTACAGTTCTTAAGAGTTACAGATATTGTTTTCTTATGTAGGGATATAAGCTGTCTAACCTTTAAATAATACATATTTTCTCAAGTTTATCTTTCTATGTTTCTCTTGAAACTTGTGTTTATAGATTAATTTTATGTTTAGTTCTGCTTTTTGTTCAAAAGAACTGATTGATAGTCTCTTTTTTCATTGAAGATCCATCACTGCCCCTGAAAGGTGATGATGAGTCTTATTGGGTAGTTAATTCTAGGTTTTAACCCTAGGATCCTTTGCTTTCCAAAATATATTGTTCCAAGCCCTCTGATCCTTTACTGTAGAAGCTGCCAGATCTGAGGTAATCTGACTCTTGCTGTTTGATATTTGAATTATTTTTGTTTGGCATCTTGCAATATTTTTTCCTATAGATTCTTGGAAATTATTAATATGTATTTCCCAAGGAAAGGTAACTGGAAACTCCCTCTTTTGGCCATCTGTATACATTTAAAATTTTCTTAATGAGAATTCCAAGGTAAAGAGGACAGGCCAACAGCCTCTGATGTGGTGCTCTCAGAACTAGTAATTTATTTTGTTATTTGAAAGAAAGATAATGTAAAAATAAAAAAATATCAATAAAAATCAAACATATCTTTCCCACCTCTACTAACCAAGAGGGGAAAAAAGAGAAGGGGGAAAGAAGCATAAAGGAATTTATCAAAATTAACCAAAACAGCTACTAAGTTTGATGATATTTGTATTATCTTCTGTGGTCAGTCACCTTTGGAAAGAAAAGAGGGAGGTTTATTCTTCTTTGAAGTTAATATTAGTTATTACGATTATGCAACATTTCGTTTATATTTGGGTATTGATCTTTTCATTTAAATTGTTATAGTAATTGGATGTATTGTTTTCTCAACTTTTCTTATTTTTCTGTGCATCATTTAATTCAAATCTTCCTATGCTTCTCTGAATTCTTTACATTAATCAGGTATTATAGTGAAGTAGTAATTCATTATATTTACATTATATCCTTACATATGAACTATTTCAATATCTTATTGGTGAAGAAACCATTTGCACACAGTTAGGCATCAAAAGAATTAAGCCAGTTATACCTTAAATATTTATTTTTTATTTTAATTTGTGAAATAAAATAAAAATTTTCATAATGAGAAGTTTCAACTGAGAACCTGTACTCAGTTAAAATTAATGTGTTTCCAATAAAAAAGGCACAGTCCTGTATCCTCTATTATACTATTTCTATATTATTTCAAATTCCATGGATCTTTCACAATACAGATTATCTTAGATCTATTTGTCTAGCCCTAATATCTTTCTTGATCATCAGTCTCACATCTCTGATTGCCTATTGCACATTTCATACTGGAACTGCAAAAAAATAAAAAATAAAAAAAACTTAAAGCCCAGTATGTCCAAAATTTAATTAATTTTACCACCCCCTGCAAACATTCTCTTTTCCTGATTTTGGGTCCCAACATCCTCACAGTTATCAACATTTAGAAATTAGACATCTTCAAATCCTCACTCTATCTTAACCTCATATCTAATTTGTTGCCAATTCCTGCTGATCTTTGTAATACCTCTTAGATAAATTCCCTTTACTACTCTGATACTATCACCATTCTTGTATATCATCATTTCCTTACATATGAACTATTTCAATATCTTATTGGTGAAGAAACCATTTGCACACAGTTAGGCATCAAAAGAATTAAGCCAGTTATACCTTAAATATTTATTTTTTATTTTAATTTGTGAAATAAAATAAAAATTTTCATAATAGAGTAGGATAAAAAGATATTATGCATGATATTGCAAATCAATTATGTATAACTTATTTTTTAAAATATATAATAAAGTTATCATGTGAATATTTTTGCCATTTTTGTCCTTTTTACACTTCCACCCAAAAGATGGCCATCATTAGATGGAAAATATATATGTATATGTGTGTGTATGGATGTGTCTATTTGTATTTATGTAAAACCATTCTATAAAAACTTCTTTTCTTGGGATGGAAAGTACCACCTGAATCCAAAGAGAAAATTATAGAGACTGTGCTTCAAGGTATAGTATTTTCACCTTTTTGGTTGCTGTTGTTTTTATTTGCTTGTATTTTTTTTTCTTGTGATTTTTGTCCATTTTGATTTGATTTTTCTTGGGCAGCATGATGAAAATTGAAATATTTTTAAAAGAATTGCACATATTTAAGCTATATCAAACTGTCTTGGAGAGGAGAGGAGGAAATAGGGAGGGAGAAAAATTAGAACACGTTTTTCCAGAAGTGAATGTTGAAAATTATCTTTGCACATATTTGGAAAAATATTATTTTAAAAGTCCTATTCATAAATTCTTTCTCTTGATGTATATGTCCTTTACAATGACTACATACACATCAGCTACTGAGATCACCTCCTACACAAGGCTTTTTTCTAATCCTCTTTTCATAAACTTTGCACCAATGTATCTATGCATATGATGCATATATGGAGTACTTTTAGAGAAGGTAAAGTGCTTTAAAAAGAACAAAAATGGTCATTAGGCACAAATTTCTCTCTACTCCAATCCATCTTCAACTCGACTGTCAAATTTTTCTCCCCAAAGTTCCAGTGGTTCCCTATTATATCCAGGATCATTTAAAAAATACTATGATAACACTTCTTAGCTGTGTGACTCTGGGCAAGCCACTTAACCCCAATTGCCTCAACAACAACAACAAAATACTTGTGAGTTTTTAAAGCCTTTTTTCTAATCTCAACATTATCTGCCATTCCTGTCTAATTATACCTTATTGCTCTCCACATACTCTGTCATTCCAGGGATAGTACTTTTCTTGATATTTGTCATATAAAACACTCTATGTCCCAAATATGGACATTTTCCTCCTCCCTGTATCTCTCATTCTCCAGATCTCTACTTTCTGGCTTTCTTCAAGTTTCATTTAAAGCATTCTACAAGTAGATTATGAATCTCTATTATCCATATTGCAGCATGGATGAACACCATCTAGAGCTTGTCCAATATCATGTATTTCTGAGACAAATAATACAGATGCACAAGGAAATCCATTTGAGTATTTGAAAGTACATAAAATGTACCCCTCAGAGAAATGTAAGCATTCTGATTCAGCCTGTTTTGTTGTATTTACATCTTATGCACTTAGCATAGTTCCTTGAATGAATTCTCCTGGAACTGAATTGATCTTAACAGAATAGTAAATAGTTTCTGCTAACAACAATAATAAATGTAATACTTACTATTTGCCAGGCACTATGCTAAGTGGTATGCAATTATTATCTTATTTTATCCTCACCATAATCCTGGGAAGTATTTTCCCCATTTTGTTGATGAAGAAACTGATAAGAATTTTAAGCAATTTGTCCAGTATCTTGCCCATGTCAATATATAAGGTTAAATTTGACCTCAAGACTTCCAACTCTATCTCCTGTGCCACCAATATGCTTTATTAAGGAGTTTACAATTCCTTGGTGAAGTAACAAAATCAGTTGTATATTACCTTGTATTTTATTATGTAAATGTAAAACAATTTGAATAAGCATAATGCACAATCCTTAGATTACATCAAACCATAAGCAAAGAACTTGAGCTAGGTGGCTTGCAAATTTTTTGTAGAGATTGGTGAGGAGGGTTTATTATTTTTGGAAAACAAAATAAATTTATAGGTCTGAGAGTAAAATTATACCTGAAATTGGTTATAGAGTAGTTAAATAGTAAGAAAAATGAACAAAAGTTTATTTTTTTTTTCCTGCTTTGGGGATAATGACTACAAAGTCAATGGGAACCAAGTTTAGTAAATTAGATGAGCCATCAATCCTAGTAAAAACATGTTGGATCAAGAAGACAGTTTGTTGAAAAAAATGTCTAGAAATCTGGACTTGTACTTTTAGTTCCAAGGACAAACCCTTTATCAGACATCTATTGAACTGTGTGACTGACATTTAAATTCTGATACTCAGTTTCTAAGATGAAAATAACAATATTACCAACTGATAAGCTTCTTCTCAGGATCAAATAAGATGACATATATAAAATACAAATCTTAAAGTATTATATTAATATGAGGTGATATTATGAAGAATAAGTTTAATATGAAAAAGTAAAGATGAATTATTTGGTATGATTCAAAAAATTAAAAGCAATGCTTAAAAGCCTTCAGAAAATAATGGAAGTAAAAAGGTTGGAATTTTCAGAGATACAGACAGAGGGTTGATTTAAGAAGAATCCACCTATAATGATCAATTATACATTCCAAAAGTACATGAGGTTGCCTTAGGGAACAGTAATATTAGACAGAATTTCCCCTCATTTGGGGTCTTGAGAAAGAAGTCACAGAGGAAAAGATAATGATAAATGTTGGAGGGAATGCCAGAAAACTGGAACATTAATGCATTGCGACTTGTGAACTGATATAACCATTCTGGAGAACAATTTGGAACTATGGCCAAAGGGATATTGAACAGTGCATACCCTTTAATCCAGTAGTATTACTACTGGTTCTGTGTCACAAAGAGATTATAAAAGAGGGGAAAGGATCCACATGTGAAAAAACATTTTATTTTTAGCAGCCTGTTTTGTAATGGCAAGAAACAAGAAATTGAGTGGATGACAACCAACTGGGGAATAACTGAATAAGTTATGGTTTATTAATATGATGAATTAGAGGGCAGCTAGGTGGCTTAGTGGATAGAGCACCAGCCTTGAATTCAGGAGGACCAGAGTTCAAATCTGGTCTCAGACACTTAACACTTCCTGGGCAAGTCACTTAACCCCAGCCTCAGGAAAAAAAAAAAATATGATGGAATATTGTTGTTCTATAAGAAATGATCATTAGGCTAATTTCAGAAAAGCCTGAAAAGACTTACATGAACTGATGTTGAGTGAAGTCAGAAGAAACAAGAGAACATTCTACACAGTAACAAGATTATGTGATGATCAACTTTGAGGGATTTGGTTCTTCTCAACAAGCTAATAATTCAAGGAAATTCCAATAGACTTGGGAAAGAAAATGCCATCCACATCTAGTGTGAGAAATATGGAGACTTAATATGGATAGAAGCATAGTATTTTCTTCTTTTTGTTTATTTATATTTTTTTCTCTTTTTTCCCCCTTTTGGGCTGATTTTTCTTGAACAACATGACAAATATGGAAATATATTTAAAAGAATTACACATATTTAAACTATATCAGATTATATGCTACATTGGGAGGGAAAATAAGGGAAGGAAGGAGAAAATTGTGACACAAAGTATTTTTTAAAATTTATTCAATATTCATATGTTAAAATTATTTTTGTTGATAGCAGAGACAAGATGGTGGAGAATAGATAAGTTTTTTGCCTGAGCTCTTCTGAGCTTCCCTCAGGTCAAAACCAGATCAAGCCTCTGAATGTTTTATGAAGTGACAGATCCCACGAATATTTGGAATGCAACACATTTCCAGAAGGAGATATTTTGGAAGAACTTTAGGGAAGATTTGTCTCAATTGGGCAAGGGTGGGGGGTGGGGGTTTCAGCCCAGTGCAAATGCATCATGGGGAGATCAAGGGCAGAGCAACATCCAACATAGGGTCATTCTAGTGGGAGACAGACAAATTATAGCAGTGTTGGCTACTCTGTTCTGGTTCAGAAGCTAGTGGATCAGCAGACAATCTGTGAGAACTCTAATACAAGTACAGAAGGCAAATGGTGAGCCTCTGAACCTGAGCACAATAAGCCAGACCTGACCATGCCTTACCAGCACAGAAAGGAAACTGGCAGCACTGGCCCTAGGTCAGTGAACCCACTGTGGCTTGTAAAGAGTGCTTAAATATAACCTTTAAACATGAGGGAAGAATAAAAATAGTTCTGATCATTGATAGCTTTTATGAAGGCAGGGAAGAACATTAGTGCCTGAGGGCACTAATGGCAAAAAAATCTCCAAATGAAATCTCAAAGGTTGATACAAGTTCATTTCCATCTCAAAAGGCTCTCTTGAAAGGATTCAAAAAGGATCTTAAAAGAGAGAGGAAAAATGGAAAAAAAAAATGAGAGGTCAGGAAAAGAAAACACAGAAATTATTTGAAAAAAATCACTCCTTAAAAACATTTTTAATGAAATAAAAAAGAAAACAACTCCTTTAAAGGCAAATTTTGTGAAATGGAAAAAAAAATTCCAATGAACAAAACGACTCATTTAAAAGTTCAATTAGTTAAATGAAAAAAGACATTAAAAAAGAAAATAATTCACTAAAAATTAGAATTGAATGAATGGAAATAAATGACTCAATGAGAAATCAAGAATCAATCAAACAAAAAATTAACCGCAAAAAAATTAAAAATAGAAGAAAATATAAAATACCACATCAGAAAAGCAACTGACCTTAAAAATAGATCTAGAAGACCATAATGAAAAAAAAGTTTTAAGAACATCTTTTAAGAAATAATCAAGGAAAAGTACCCTGATGTCCTAGAACCAGAGAGTAAAGTAACCATGAAAGAATCTACAAATCAACTTCTGAAAGAGACCTCAGAATAAAAAAACTCAGGGAATATTGTAGCAAATTTTCAGAATTATCAGATTAAGGAAAAAACACTGTAAGGCTGAAAGAAACAATTCAGATATCAAGGAGCCACAATCAGGATTACCTAGGACCTAGAAGCTTCTTTAGAGGATCAGGACCTGGAATACGATATTTCAGAGGCAAAACAGCTTTGACTAGAGCCAAGAATCAACAATCCAGCAAAATTATATATCTTTCATGGAGAAATATAGACATTCAATGAAAAAGGGGATTTTTATTTATTTTTGTTGAAAAGACCAGACCTGAACAGACAATTTGATCTTCAAATACAGAACTCAAGAGAAGAAAAAAAAAAAAAAAAAAAGTAAAAATTGAAGAAAAAATAATGTTTTTTAAAAGTTAAAATGTTAACATCCTCTAAGATGATATGTTTAGGTCTTGAGAACTGTATCTTTGTTAGGGATAAACTTAGAGAATGTAAGTATAATTTGACTTTACTGTGATTATATAAAAAGGAAATGGGGTGGAAAAATGATCGTATTGAAAGAAGAGGAAAGGGGAGGAAATGGGGTAAATTATATCATATGAAGATGCAAAAAAGATCTATTACAGTTGATGGAAAGAAGAGAAAGGGATGAGATTATGTGGACCTTAATCTCATCATATTTGGCTCAAAGACAGAATTTAAGACATATTTTGCTTAATAGAGAAACTTGTCTCACCCTAATGGGAAGTAAGAAGGGAAAAGGGAAGAAATGCCAGAGACTAATAGAAAGGAGAACAGAAATATAAAGGGAAAGAGATAAGAAAGGGAGAAGAGGCTGTAAAAAGGGAACCCTGTTTCATGAAGGTGATGGTCAGAAGCAAAACACTGAGAAGGGAAAGCAGGAGAGAAAAGAGGAAAAAAAATAACTTGGGGAAAATAAGATGGCAGGAAATACAAGATAATTTTAACTTTGAATATGAATGGGATAAACTCTCCCATAAAATTGAAGTGAATAGCAGACTGGATTAAAACCCAGAATCCTATAATATATTTTTTTTATGAGAAATACATTTAAAGCAGAGTGATACATACAATGTAAAGGTAAAATGCTGGAGCAGAACTCCAACTGAAATAAAAAATAAAAACAAAACAAACAAACAAACAAACAAAAAAACAGGGGTAGCAATCCTGATCTTAGAACAAGCAAAAGCAAAAATAGATCTAATTAAAAGTAATAAGCTGAGAAACAACATTTTGCTTAAAAATACCATAAGTAATGAAGTAAAAACAATAGTAAAAATATCTGCATCAAGTAGTATAGCATCCAAATTCCTAGAGGAGAAGTTAAGAGAGTTGCAAGAAGAAATAGAGAGCAAAACTATGCTAGTGGGGGATCTCAACTTTGCTCTATCAGAACTAGCTAAATCAAACCATAAAATAAATAAGAAAGAAGTTAAAGAGGTAAAGAGAATCTTTGAAAATTAGGTATGAATGAGAAAATTGAATGGAGACAGAAAGGAATATTTTTTTTTTTCTTGGCAGTACATGGAACCTACAAAAAAAAAAAAATTGACCATATATTAGGGCATAAAACCCCCTAAATCAAATACAGAAAGAGTAAATTCATCATTTTTATATCATGATGCAATAAAAACAAAAGACCAATAACAAATTGGATACTAAATAATCTAATCTTAAAGAATGAGTTGGTGAAACTACAAATTATACACACAATTGATAGTTTCATCCAAGACAATGACAATGATGAAACAACATATATTTATATGTTTTTTTTAAACTATTTGCTGACAAATCTGATAATCTAAGTGAAATGGATATATACCTACAATAACATAGATTTTTCCAGATTAATAGAAGAAAATAAATTACTAAAATAACATCCTTTTAGAACAGAAATTGAAAAGGCTATTAATCAGCTCACTAAGAAAAAATCCCCAAGGCTAGATGGATTTCCAATGGAATAAAAACAATTAATTTCAACATGATGCAAACTATTTGGAAAAAATAGGGAAAGGAGGATTTCTACCAATTTTTTTTTAAGAC
The DNA here is from genome assembly GCF_048593235.1 of Sminthopsis crassicaudata. NCBI lineage: Eukaryota > Metazoa > Chordata > Mammalia > Dasyuromorphia > Dasyuridae > Sminthopsis > Sminthopsis crassicaudata. The sequence goes on along the minus strand of NC_133618.1, from coordinate 619,379,644 downwards.
ACAGATAGGGTGCTGATATCTAAACCAGGTAGGGTCAAAACAAAAAAAGAAAATTTTAGACCAATTTCCCTAATGAATATTAATGCAAAAATCTTAAATAAAATAATAGCAAAGGTACTACAGAAGTTATCACCAGAATAATACACCATATCCAAGGAGGATTTATGCCAGTAATACAGGGCTGGTTCAATATTAAGAAAATTTTTATCACAATTTATTATACTCATAAGCAAACTAATCAAAATCATATGATTTTGCAATAGATGCAGAAAAAAACATTTGACAAAATTAATCCTATTTCTATTACAAATGCTAGAGAGCATAGGAATAAACGGAGTTTTCCTTAAAATGATCATTAGCATCAATTAAAAAACATCAAGCATGATATGTAATGGGGATAAATTAAAATGATTCCCAATAAAATCAGAGTGAAACAAAGTTGTCCTCTATCACCATTACTTTTCGATATTGTATTAGATGCTAATTTTAGCAACAAGAGAAGAAAAATAAATTAAAAGAATTAGAGTCGGTAATGAGAAAACCTAATTATCACTCTTTGCAGATGATATGATTATACACTTTAAGAATCCTAGAGAATCAACTAAAAACTACTCAAAACAATTACCAATTTTAGCAAAGTTGTAGGATATAAAATAATTTCACACAAATAATCAGCATTTCTATGTTACCAACAAAATCTAGCAATAAAAGATAGAGAAATTCAATTTAAAATAACTGTAGATAATATAAAATATTTGAGAGTCTATCTAACAAGACAAAGTCAGGAGCTATATGAACACAATTACCAAACATTTTCTACACAAATGAAATCAAATCCAAACAACTGGAAGAATATCAAGTGCTCTTGGATCAGCTGAACAAACAATAAAAATGACAATTCTACTTAAATTGATCTACTTATTCAATGTCATGCCAGTAAAATTCCCCAGAAATTATTTTACTGAGATAGAAAAAAATAATAGTAATGTTCATCTATCTGGAATAACAAAAGGTAAAGAATTTCAAGGGAATTAATGAAAAAAAAAAGAGCAAATAAAAGTGGCCTAGCTGTATCAGACCTAAAACAATAATATAAAGCAGCAGTCATCAAAAGCATTTGTTACTGGCTATGAAATAGAGTATTAGTGGAATAGGTTAGGTTCCCAAGTCACAATAGGCAATGACTCTAATAATCTAGTGTTTGATAAACCTAAAAACCTCGGCTTCTGGGATAAGAACTCATTATTTGATTAAAAAAAAAAAAACTACTGGGAAAATTGGAAAATTGTATGGCAGAAACTAGGCATTTACTATCACCTAACATGCTATACCAAGTTAAGGCTGAAATGAGCTCATGATTTAGAAATAAAGAATGATATTATAAGCAAGTTAGAAGAACAAAGGATAGTCTGTCTCACAGATCTGTGAAGAAAGGAATGTATGACCAAAGAAGATCTAGAATATATTATGAAATTCAAAATGGATAACTTTGATTATATTAAGTTAAAAAGTTTTATACAAACCAATGCAGAAAACATTAAAAGAGAGAAAACTGAGGGGAAGGGGAAGGAATTTACATCCAAGGATTCTGGAAAAAGGCCTCTTTCTAAAATATATAGAGAATTGACTCAAATTTATAAAATTTAAGCTATTCTCCAATTGACAGATGGTCAAAGGATATGAACAATTTTCAGATAAAGAATTTAAAACCATATCTAGCCATATGAAAAAAATCTCTAAATCACTAGTGATGATAGAAATATAAATTAAGACAATCCTGAGATACCCACTATATACCTCTATGATTGGCTAAGATGATAGGAAAAAATAATGAAAATGTTGGAGGGGTGTGGGAGAACTGGGACACTAGTACATTGTTGGAGGAGTTGTGAAAGAATCCAAACATTCAGGAGAGCAGTATTCAACTATGCCCAAGGGCTATCAAACTATACATTTCTTTTGATCCAGCAGTATCTCTACTGCACTTGTATCCCAAAGAGATCATAAAAAAAGGGGAAGGTCCCACATGTGCAAAAATGTTTGTGGCAGTCCTTTTTTGTAATGGCAAAGAACTGGAAACTGAGTGGATGCCCATCAGTTGGAGAATGGCTGAATAATTTATGATAAATAAATGATATGGAATATTATTTTAATATAAGAAATGATCAGTAGTAAGATTTCAAAAAGCTATGGAAAGACTTTTATAAACTGATGCTAAGTGAAGTGACTAAAAGCAAGAGAACACGGTATACAGCAACAATAAGAATATGCAATAATTAATTCTTATGGATGTGTTTCTTTTTAACAATGAGGTGATTCAGGACAATTCTAATAGACATGTGATGGAGGGAACCATCTGTCTGGAGAGGATTATGATTACTGAAGATGCATCATGATATAGTATTTTCACTTGTTCATTTGTTGTTGTTTGCTTGCTTTTTGTTTTCTTTCTCATTTTTTTTCCTTTTTGATTTTTCTTGTGCAGCATGATAATTGTGGAAATATGTATAGAAGAATTGCACATGTTTAACATATGGATTTCTTGTTCTGTAGGGGAGGGGATAAGGGAAGATATGGAAAAAATTTGGAACACAAGGTTTTGTAGGTGTGAATATTGAAAACTATCTTTGCATATATTTTGAAAATAAAACCTGTTAGGTTCTTACTATGTGCTAATGAGATAATGAGATATTAGGCTCTTACTAAGTGCTAAATCGGTACTTAACAATTCTCTAGTTCTGGCCTTTAGGGGAGTTTTACCCCTGTAAACTCCTGGGGAGGAGCTTACATGTTTAGGAGGAGCAAGTTCATTGGTTGAAGTATTTTTTCCCAGAAGCCCTGAGTTATTCCATGCCTGTTCTCTGGGAGGATAAAAGAAGACACCATTGAGCAAGGAGAGAGTCTTGTCTGGGCCAAAGTTGGGGTGGCTATCTGGAGGAGAAGTCTCTACTCTAGATCAGAGTTGGCGACCCAGAGATTGAGTTGAAACAGCAGATCTCCTCCCAGAGAGCTATTGGCAGTTTCTGGAGACCACAGAACTTTACAAAAACCTGTAATTAAAAATTCTTTTTTTTTCTTTTTTTTTTTTCCTTTTGTGATCTTATCAGTGGATAGTATTTTGATTTCTTTTTTTTTCCTTTTTTTTGCATCTTAATCATTTTATTTTGGAGTTAAATACTTTGGGTTACATTTGAAAAGTATAATAGTATGTCATTACTCTATTATTTCTCAGTGAAGTGACATATTCTAGTTCCAAAGGCATTGCTTTAGGTTTGTGACCTGTTTGTTATATTCTCTATGAGTATCTATGAGTCAATTTTTGTTTTCCTGTGAGGAAGTACTAATAATTTTTATAGTTGCTTTGTAGTAATGGATCATATATTTCACTAATATTGCATAAGTTTTTTTTAAAGATACTTTGTAGATCTATTGTATTATTATTATTATTATTATTATTATTATTATTATTATTATTATTATTTTTGCTGAGGCAATTAGGGTTAAGTGACTTGCCCAGGCTCACATAGCTAGGAAGTATTAAGTGTCTGTGGTCACAATTGAATGTAGGTTGACTTCAGGGCTGGTCCTCTGTACCATCTAGCTGCCCCCTATTACTATTTTTTAAACAAATAGTATTTTATTTTTCCTAATACTTACAAAGATAGTTTTCAAAATTTTTCTTTGAAAAATATTGCTAAGCAAAGATGGTTGATTCAGGATGAAGAATGAGATAAATATTTGCTGGACAAAGTCAATGCATACATTTGTTTTATTTGACTCCATTTATTTGTTATAAAGTTTTTTATTTTTATTTTTTTATTTTTTATTTCTTTGTCACTTGGGCTGAGTTACTGATAGGAAAAATTTGATTTGTTTCTCATTAGAAGTAAAATTAAATTACATAAAATTAGATAAATTCATAAAGAATTATAAATAATATCTGGCACTTCCATAGGGTTTCAGAATCTCATTATGAAGAGAGAGAGCCCATACTTAAGAGTTTCTATTCAACACTCTCCTAAACCTTGACATTCTTTCCTTCTCTTTCACCAGATCTCTTCTGTGATTTCTGTTTTGTCTTTTACTTTTGCCTTTCCTAGTAGAGTAAAACCTCATACATGAAAACCAAAGAAAAAGCAAATATTTTACTTTTTTTGTGGTCCTTTAACTTTTCTAAAATCTTTCTATCCCTTATTCCTTTACTTTACATTATCTTGACATTAACTAAGAATAGTCTCACAACAGCTCCAAGAGAAAGACAGGACAAGTGATGTTATCCCCATTTGACAGATGAGGGTAGTAGAGCATTAATAGTTAATAATTAATGATTTGCTTAGCTTATCAATGGCTGTGTCTTATTAATATATTCATTTCCAGATACTCAAACTTATATAGTATTCACATTAGATTTTGCTGCTTTTCTATAGTGCTGAGCTTCTCTTTCCTGCCCAACAGATGTCTTTTTTAGTAGTGCTTATTATTAGCTAGTTGAAGAAAAAGAGCCAAATGATCTAAAATGGCATAGTCAATCTTCTGAGCTATTATGGAAATGATAGTGTTGCCTTCTCTCAACATTCTCCTTTCTTTCCTCAGGTAAGACACAATTCTATGTGTTACTACTTAGATATTTTCAGTGGTTAAATACATTTCACTATATAAGGAACTTAGAATGTGGAGGGATGAAAAGAGTGTTTTGGAGATAGAAATGAAAAATGTCTGTAACAAGTGAAAAACATCTGACTTGATAAGATAGCAAAGGAATGGATGAAGTTGATAATAGAATTGCATTCTCTTACCTTATGATGGGATGTCAATAACTGAAACTACTCATCTGTAATCATCTACAGCCCTCTGTAAAGGAATAAACTTTTTTTTTTTTTTTTTTTTTTTTTTGGTATTCATTTAGTTGACTGTCAAAAACTTTCAGGTTAAGATTTAATGAATTTATTATACTCAAAGTACCTAATTAAGGTTTTTAATACTGGTTCATTGTGAATGCTGATTATAGCTGACATGAACTCCAAACTTGCCCTGAAGCCAAAGGACATGATTAATTTGAAGGAAACCAAATTTCAAAGCAATCTAGCAGCAGAAAAACAATGCTGATATTAAAAAGAGGTAAATCATAATAATCTAATGACTCAGTGACAAATGTCTTTATTTTTCTGTGGTTTCAGACTTTTCTTTGTTTTATGTTACCATTATTTAAGCAATCACCACTATTGCTGGAAGAGTTCTATAACATCAGTATCAATTACCACTATGAGTAAAGAAACTGGATTGGTGGTTCATAGTCTAAAAAAAATTTATTGTGCATTTCTGGAAGAGTATGTGTGTATGGGGAGGAGGGTTAGCCAGGCTATTGAGGAAGAAGACAGAATTATAAGACTTTATAACTATATAAATTATATTTATGCATAAGTTTATATTTTACTTTATATGTAAAATAATTTATATATAAAATTATAATACAGATAATTTAGATAAAAATACATATATAATAAAGTGTAAGTATAATATGATATATGAAAATTATATTACATTGATATAAAAATAGATATAATAATTATATAATTTATGAATGATATGTAATTAAATAAGATTTTTTATAATTATAAGTGAATTAAACAATTCAGTGGTTTTGATTTTTTACATTGTATTTATTCAAAGTTAGTATCTTGGCCAGGGGAAAAAATAACAGCAATATTTATTATTTATGGATGAGGATAAGTTTTGCATATGAGCACATGTCTCTGGCGAAATTCAGTGGTGCAGTGCATAGAATGCTTGTCATTGACTCTGGAACATTTATTTTTCCCAAGTTCAGACACTTACTAGCCATTTGACCCTAGACAGTTCACTTAAGCCTAGTTACCTCAAGTTCCCCATTATCTGTAAGATGAGCTGGAGTAAGTAATGGCAGATGCTTTTGATATCTTTGCCAAGAAAATCTCAAATATGGTCACAGCCTGGGCATGGCTAAAATGACTGAATAACAACAACGTGTTTCATTTCAAATGATCTAACTAGAAGGATAGCTGCAATGGGGAAATATCTGTCTCTGCATCTTCTTCAAATATTTTTTTGCTGTGTGTGTTACTCCTAATGAAGCACAAGGCCAGTCCAGTTTTCCTATAGGAACTGTCTTTCAGAGACCATCCCTGAAATGTTTTTTGGAATGAAAGTTATCAAATTAGGAAGACTTGTTTGAAATCCTAACTATAATGGAAGAGAGAGGAGAAATATTGAAGACTTTATTCTAGTTTCTCAGAAGAAAGTGTGTGTGTGTGTGCATAAGAAAGGGATAGGTATGGAAAGCAGAGTTGTGATTTGAGACTTTATTTTCATGGATTAGTGCATTCTTTACATAAAACACCTAGTGCCAAGACCAGAGGGAAAGGGATGGTTGTATTAGCAATCATTTCATGTCCTGACTTGGTTGTCCCAAATAGTTCAGTCAGCTATCATGAAACTCAGATTTAATGGGGGAATTCTAGTCTGAAAAAGGAAATTTTTTAGACCAGAGATTTTTAAAAAGGAATTCATTGTCACTACTTCCAAATACATTGAATAGTTAGAAGTGACATAATTGCTCTGTATTCATTCTTAAGATAATTTTTAGCAATTGATAGATTAACATATTCTTTTTTTTTTTTTTTTGGAGAATAAGCTATAAAATGATATATCTAGAGTTTTTAGAAATAATTTGTTAATAAATAATGTAAGCATTACATTTAAATTTATGTTTGTACTTAATTTGTAAACATTTCAAAATCATTTTATAAAGCTTAAAATGTCTGTGTATGTTCTTGTTTACTGAACAAATTTTAGTTAAAGCATAGGTAAACTTTATTTTTAACTTTAGAATAAGTATTGCATTGAGTAAGTTGCATTGATATTATTACACCATAAATATTTGAGAATATCCTTTCTATTACCCCCAACTCCAATCCTACAAATCCTGTAACTACCCCCACACACCCAAGAGAAAGAAATAAGCCAACTGACATAGGGGTTGCAATTGTGATGAAAGTAATCATTACCATGTCTTATCTAAGAGGAAGTTTGTTTCATCATCTGTGCTTTTGGTCAAATATTGTTCATTGGCTTTACGTTGATATAAACTACCTTTCAACATTATTTTCATTTGAATTTTATAGTTTTATGTTGTATTATTCCTTAAACGCTGCTTTATTTTATATCAATTCATACAAGCCTTCACATGGTTTGGTTTTATTTTTCTTTCTAAATTTCTCATTGTGCTGTGTTCTCATAGTGTGATACCTCAATTTCCCTGCCTTCCTCAGTTTTCCTGAATTATTATGCTATAAAATGAATAAAATATTGTTGCCACCCCCTCCCTTTTCCTTACCCCATTAAGCTCTGGTCACTCCCATATTCCAGTGAGTCATAAAACTCCAGATGGCTTCTCTCAAATGCCTTGGTAGTACTCACTATCTTTTGTCTCAGACTCCTATCTCCTCCTGCTGACCTCCCTGACCCTATCAGGAAGTCCTGTCAGAACTAAAATTATGGTCCTTTCCTGGAATCTCCATTCACCCAGTGTTCTGCCCCTCTCTTGCCTTTGTCTCCCTGATAGCTGGAGCCCTATAAAAGTCTCTGGAATTGCTCACTGCTGGATGTTTTGGGACAAGAATCCCATTCATCTGGCTAGGATCAGCTACTCCAAATAACCCACTATTAAAATATTAAAAACCTAATCTCTTTCTTGCCTCAGTTTCTCTGGCATTACATTTCCATCACAATATTACATTATACTCCAACAAAAGAATTTGTTCAGCCATTTCTTGATAAATGTATAGAGAATCAATAGATTTATAGACTCTCAGACTCAAAAAAAAAATCTAACCCAAAACTTCATAAACTATGGATTACAATCTCAAGTAGGGTCATATAACTGGGTATGGGGGTTATGAAAAATTTAGAAACAGTAAACTCCAATATTCTATGAAGATTTAATTCTCTATGTAAAAATTAACTCATTTATCTCATTAGTATGCAAATGTTTTGTTTTTAATAAATGGTAAAATGATATGTGTACAAAGAACTATGTTAAAATAAATTTCTTTATGATTTACTATTAGTAAGTGATTCATTTATATATCTACTTTATATATTTATATACCCAGGTCACATAAAATACTTTGTCAGCAAAAAGGGGTTGCAAGTAGAAAAAAATTAAGAAGCCCTTATCTAATCTTCTTCTAAGCAATAATCTCCCCCAATAATAAGGAATTGTAAATAAGAGGCAATTCAGACAACTTCTGGTGACAAGTTATTCCATTTTAGGGATATATCTAATGGTTATAGAATTCTTCCAAATAATGAGTAAAAATCTGTCTCTCTGTTACTTCCACCCACAAGTCCTAATTCTGCCAAGCTGTCTACTAAAATGGGCTCATCTAAGTTCTAAATTGATTTAGTCAACTTTAACTAGAACTCTTCTTTGGGGCAAATCATGCTTATGAGTCAGGGTTATAATCATTTCTGTGGGTTACTTCTCTTCACTGGAAGTAGGTTAAACCTAGAGCAGTCCATTAAAATCAATGAGCCAAACTGTTTGCAGCATCATCAAAGTGGAACAGACTATGTGTCTCTAAATACCAAAGAAGCCCCAGTGTGTGCTTTAGAACCTGAATGTAGCAGAGCTCAGAATATCCTAAACAATAATGTGAGAGTGGGTCTTGAGTGAGTGTGTGTAAGGTGGGGTAGGTGTGGAAAATGGTTTTCAGGATACAGACTTTTAGAGGTTCAGGAAACATAATAAAATCCTAAGTCAGGAAGCTTGAAAGTTTGGGAGCTAAAAATTCACCCTTAGATTTATTTTAATGTAGCTTGCTTTTCATTTATAATTTATTAGCAAGCAAAAAGGTACTTGGGAAGCCAGTACATGCCAGACATACTGATGAGAACAGCACAGGCTTTTAATACTTTTCCTCCCAAAATTTTGTTTTATGACATGCACTTATCTGTAGTCAGCCAGAGCTGTACTGTTTGGATTGGGAGGGAAGGAGATAAGGGATTATTACAGAGGAAGGTTTGAATTGGGATAGGGGAATACAGCATAGGAGGGAGAAAAGAGGATATTACAGGCTAAGAATAAATGTGTTTATGAATTTAAATTGTTATTTTCTCAAATATCAAATTTTATAAAGTACTTTGCCAGGAAAGATCATCAAATATCATTCTAAGCTTCAATATTTTATTATGTGGTAATTATCTGTTTTACTTGTCTAAATATTTAAAATCATGTCCTTTACCACTGACTCTAAGTAATATAAAAATGAGAAAGTAGCCTACATGACACCTGGCATACCTTAAATAAAGATAATACTATAATACCATTTTTGACTACCGCTAGAATCCTGCTGCAGTGCCCTTGATCATAAGCTGAAGAGGTGCAAATTCTATTGTCCATGGAAGTGATTGAATAGGACAGGCATGAAAATGTAAAATATTCTGCAGCTCATTACAGGTAGATAAAGCAATGATAAGGCAAGTCAGTTTTCTGTGACTCCCCATGAGTTTAATCATCAAGTGAATTTATTTATCAATCAAAAAAATCAAGGCCCAGAACCACAAATATCACAGAATTTCATAGTCAAATAGCACCCTCTTGCTAGCTATACAATCCTTACAAGATAAAACAACTGCTTCTGAAATATAAATCAATCAGTAAGCATTCCTTATTCACCTCCTATGTTCCAAACATCGTGACTAGCACTGGATAAAAGAAAAAAAATACAATACTTGTCTCAAGAAACTTGTGGTCTAAGGAGGAAGAAACAAATTGCTAACAAATACATGCAAAGCAAGCTATATGGACGATAAATAATAAATAATTAACCAGAGAGAAGAGATTAGATTAAGAGAAGTTGAAGAAGGTTTATAATAAAAGATGGAAGTAATGATTTGGTATTGGAAAAGTATCCTATAAGTCAACTAATACAAACTTCTTATTTCACAGATGAGAAGAGGGGAAAAAAGAAAATTCAATTCAATTCAATTCAACAAGTTTATTATATTCCTGTTATATGCAGAGTATGGCATGAGGTTATTTAAAGTCAAAAAGGCATAGTATCTTTCCTCAAGTGTATTAAACATTACAAAGGCAATAGAAAGAGAAGTAAAGAAATATGCTAAGGATGGAGACATTTTCACAGTAGAAAAAGGGAGAATAAAACATGGTTCCTACACTCAGCTAAATAAACTAAGGATTCTGTAAGGTAGAGATGAACAGGGGCTGAATCAAGAAGTATTTTCAAGAATATTATGATCTGATCACTGTACTAGACCTTGGAGACATAAAAAACAAATATATCATCTCTGCCCTCATAAAAATTATATTTCATGAACTGAAATACAGGAAAATATAAACTTCATGTTTAAAAAAATCCTGCAGACTGCATACTATGTAGGTGCACAGTTAGTATTTATTGACAGATGAAAATATATAATGATATTTTCCTTTATGTTTGTGTATTCATTAGTCTTGCAAAAAAATTCATATATGTGCAGAGATCTTTAGTCCATAGGCTCTTACTCAAGAAATCTTTATCAATCACTTAATGTGTGACTGAATACCAAGTGATGGACAAACATCACCCTCATCATCATTAAAGGAAATAGTGCCTGCTTTCAAAAAAACTTATATTCTACCCAGAGGTGGGTGTGTGGGTGTGGTCAAACCTCTGGACTAGTGAACAAATATCATTCACATAAGATAAACTATGTTAAAAGTTCTACAGAGAATGAATTTTCCATGGCAGAGATTATTTTTAAAGTGTTATAAAGGTAAAATGCAATTCTTTATATGTAGTATGTTTTTTATGCTTTGTGAATTGCTTCCTGAAATGTGATAAAATGTCAGTCAAGTATTCACTAGAAGGCTATACATTTCTAAAAATAGATAATGATATAGACAACATTGACTTTAAAACATCTAATTATACCAAAGGCTAAAATTGGATGATGACTATACACTGATTTGATGAACAAATAATAGTTATTTACTTTCATGAAACAAATGAAAAATCATGTTGGGATTTCAGTGCTGGTGATTCTAGGACAGAAGCAGAGATGGAAAGTTCAGGCATATTTGAAGGAATTTTTCCTCAAAAGCTAATAGAAAACTCAGAAAGAGAATGAAAGGACACATAAGAGAGAGTAAATGAAAGTGACTCTAATTATATATTTCTTAAATGAAAAGCATCTTTGAAGACCCAAAAAGTGAATAATACACTACCATTTTAAAATATAAAATATTTTGAGAGATAATAATTAGACTTTGTTAAAATCCTCATGCTAGTTTGAGTTTAGAGATAGTTAAAATATTAGTCATAACCATAGTTTTGTGATGCAAGGGTCTTTCTTGGGACTTGGTATCAGAAAAGCCTAAATTCAAATCCAGTCTCAGAAACTTACTAGTTATCTGACCCTGAATTCACAAGCAATTGGACCCAAATAAAATACCTGAACAGCAATAAATCTGTATTTTGAAGTAATGGTTTATTGCAAATGCTGAAACTCCAACAATAGAATTTTTTTTTTTTTTTGAGCCAGATATTGCCCCCTTGGGCCTCCTATTTAAAATGCAAATATTTAATACTTTCAGTCTAAGGTGTTGGAGTAAAAGGTTCTAATCTATAGCAAGCTCTTTGCTCTGGCAACTCAAAAACAGAAAGGACTAATCAAAATGGAATGAAAAGGCATTTTAAAAAATAATGCTAGTATTTCCATTAAAATGATAAATAGCAGGTAGACAGTGCCAAGATGGTGGAGTAAAGATAGGAGCCCAATCTCTCTCCAAATTCCTTTAGATAATGTCTCTCACAAATTTTAGAGCATCAGAACACTCAGAAAGGTGGAGGAGAACATTTTTCAGCCAGAAGCAATTTAGAATTCAGCAGAAAAGGTCTGACACCAGAGTTGGAGTGCTGGTGCAGCTCTAGGCCCAGCCCCAGCTTGGCCCAGCCCCACCTCTGAATCAGCAGCTTCCAGACTTCTCAGCCCAGATATACCAAAGGGGAGCTGGAAGATCAGCAGAAAAGGTCTGTGGAACCAAGGTGGAAGGGAGCCTAGCAAAGGCTCAGTCACAGCCCCAGCTCCAGCCCAGATCCCATTGTAAGTAAGATGGGACCTCTGAATTAGCACAGGCTGGAGGCTTCTGGACCTCTCAGCCTGGGGACACCAGGGAGATCTAGGAAAGTCAGTGGAGATGGTCAGTGACTCCAAGGTGTGAAGCTATTGTGAAGTCCCAAGATAGCCCAGGTCAGCAGAGCCCCACCCACCCATCAAGACTCTAGATCTTAGAGTTACAGTGGGGCAGGGACACACATAACAGTGTGTCCCTGTTCCAAGGCAATGAAAAGAGTGCTTGTGATCAGATTCCTAAAGGATTTCTGAAAACCTCTGAATAAAACCTGCATAAAACCTCTGAAGCTGGGACAATGCATCCATCACCCTGGAAAAAGAACCCTACTTTAACTAAGAGTTAAAAGCAAAATAATAGGCTAGGGAAATGAGCAGAATACAAAAAAAATAAAAAAAAATAAAAAAAAAATTCTGACCTTTGAAACTTATTAGAGCGACAAGGAGGATTAAAACACATTCAGATGATGATAACAAAGTCAAAGCTCTTACATCCAAAGACTTCAAAAAAAAAAATAAGAATTGGTCAAAGGTCATGGAGGAGCTCAAAAGGGACTTTGAAAATCAAGTAAGAGAGGAAAATTCAGGAAAGAATTGAGAGAGGTACAAAAGGAAATTAAAAAAAACAAAGCTAATGAGGAAAAGAAGGCCTTATAAAAACAAAATTGGCCAATTGGAAAAGGAGGTACAAAAGCTGAGGAAAATGAATTCTTAAAAAATAGAATCAAGCAAATGGAAGCTAATAATGTTATGAGAAATCAAGATGATGAGAGTGAACCTTGTATGACCTGAGTGAGCCTTGTAAAATTATGTAAAATCACCACAAAATTTTTCTCTTTGATCTACAATGGTCTTGCATCCTCTCAGAGCAATATGTCACAATCCAGGGAAAGATTTCACATTTACTTGAGACTTCTCTTAGCTTCATATATAAAAATGGGTCCTCAAAAAATGACTCTGCAGATCACTTCTTCCTTGAGAATGATATGTCTGCCAAGAGAATCCCTCCTAGTGTTTCATTGACAATAAAGGTTTTTTGTTTTTTCTTTATTTGTTTTGTTTTGTTTTGTTTTTTACCATAGCCTCTGGGTTTAGCTAATTCCTTCACTCTGAACTCAAGTTTTGGAAAGAAGGAACCCCACCCAGTCCTACCTAACCTCTTCATCAGTACTCTCATCCCTTATCAAAGATAAAGTAAAACCAAAAAAGTTTTTTTAAAAATAGAAAAAAATGTGAAATATGTCCTTGGAAAAAACAATTGACCTGGAAAAAAGATCCAAGAGAGATAATTTGAAAATTATTACTCTACATGAGTCATGATCCAAAAAACAAAACAAAACAAAACAAAACCAAAAAACAAAAAACAAACAGACAAAAAATCTTGGTTAACATCTTTCAAGAAATTTTCAGGGAAACCTGTCCTGATGTTTTAGTACCAGAGGATGAAATAGAAATTGAAAGAATCCACCAATCACCTCTTGAAAGAGTTACCATAATAAAAAATAAATATAAAATAAAAACTCCCAAGAATATTAGAGCCAAATTCTGGAACAGCAAGATTAAGGAGAAAATATTGCAAACATCCAGAAAGAAAGAATTCAAGTACAGTGGAGCCATAGTCAGGATAACACAAGATTTAGCAGCTTCTATATTAAAGAATCTGAGGGCTTAGAATATGATATTCCAGAGAGCAATGGAGTTAGAATTGTGACCAAGAATCACCTACCCCTCAAAACTGACTATAATCCTTCAGTGGGAAAGGTTCAACTCAATTCAATGAAACAGAGAATTTTCAAAGGTTTTTGAAAAAAGACCAGAGCTGAATGAAACATTTGATTTTCAAATAATGGACTCTGGAGAAGCAGGAGGAGGTAATCAGGAAAGTGTTATCATAAGGGACTTAATAAGCTTTATATGTTTATATTCCTGCATGGAAGGATGATACTTGTAACTCATTAGAATGTTCTCATTATTATGGTAGTTAGAAGGAGTATATAGAGAAATAGGGCATGGAGTTGAATATGAAAAGATAATTTTTTTAACCAATTTATATTTATTTATTTTTAATTAAAGCTTTTTATTTACAAAACATATGCATGGGTAATTTTTCAACTTTGACCCTTGCAAAGCCTTCTGTTTCAAATTATCCCCTACTTCTCCCTACCCCTTCCCCTAGATGGCAGGTAGTCCAATACATGATAAATATGTTAAAATATATGTTAAATCCAAGATATGCATATGTATTTATACAGTTATCTTTTGTACAAGAAAAATCAGATCAAGAAGGAAGAAAAAGAAAAACTGAGAAAGAAAACAAAATGCAAGCAAATAACAATAGAGAGAGTAAGAATGCTATGTTGAGTTCTGCACTCTGTTCCCATGGTCCTCTCTCTGGATGTGGACGGCTCTCTTCATCACTGAACAAGTGGAACCGGTTTGAATAATCTCATTGTTGAAGAGAGCCATATCCATTAGAATTGACCATCTTATAATCTTATTGTTTCTGTGCATAATGATTTCCTGGTTCTGCTCATTACATTTAGCATCAATTCATGTTGGTCTCTCAAACCCTCTCTGAAATCATCCTGCTGATCATTTCTTACAGAATAATAATATTCCATAGCATTCATATACCATAATTTTCTCAGCCATTCTCCAATTGATGGGCATCCACTCAGTTTCCAGTTTCTTACCACTACAAAAAGTGCTGCCACAAACATTTTTGCACATGTGGGTCCCTTTCCCTTCTTTAGTATTTCTTTGGGATATAAGCCCAGTAGTAGCACTGCTGGATCAAGGGGTATGCACAGTTTGATAACTTTTTGAGCATAATTCCAAATTGCTCTCCAGAATGGTTGGATCCATTCACAGTTTCACCAACAATGTAACAGTGTCCCAGTTTTCCCACATCCCCTCCAAAATTCATCATTATCTTTTCCTGACATCTTAGCCAATCTGAGAGGTGTGTAGTGGAATCTCAGAGTTATCTTAATTTGCATTTCTCTGATCAATAGTGAGTTGGAACATCTTTTCATGTGACTACAAATAGTTTCAATTTCTTCATCTGAAAATTGTCTGTTCATATCCTTTGACTATCAATTGGAGAATGATTTTAATTCTTATAAATTTAAGTCAATTCTCTGCATATGTTAGAAATGAGGTCTTTATCAGATCCTTTGGATGTAAAAATATTTTCCCAGTTTATCGCTGCTCTTCTAATCTTGTCTGCATTAGTTTTGTTTGTACAAAACCTTTTTAACTTAATATAATAAAAATTATCTATTTTATGATCAATAATGATCCCTAGTTCTTCTTTGGTCACAGATTCCTTCCTCCACAAATCTGAGAGGTAAACTATGTTATGTTCTTCTAGTTTGTTTATAATCTCATTCTTTATGTCTAGATCACGAACCCATGTGGACCTTATCTTGGTATACAGTATTAAGTGTGGGTCTATGCTTACTTTCTACTATACTAGTTTCTCATTTTCCCAGGAATTTTTGTCAAATAGTGAATTCTTATCCCAAAAGTTGGGGCCTAGGGGTTTATCAAATACTAGATGGTTATAGTCATTGGTTATTTTGTTCTGTGAACCTAACCTATTCCACTGATCAACTTCTTTATTTCTTAGCCAGTACCAAATGGTTTAGATGACCACTGCTTTATAATATAGTTTTAGATCTGGTACAGCTAGATCAGCTTCCTATGCTTGTTTCCTTTGAAATTCTTGACTTGTTCTTTCAGATGAATTTTATTGTTATTATTTCTAGGTAAATAAAACAATTTCTTGGGAGTTTGATTAGTACACCACTAAATAAGTAGACTAGTTTAGCTATCATTGTCATCTTTATTATATTCACTCGACCTATCCTAGAGCATTTGATATTTTTCCAGTTGTTTAGATCTGACATTATTTGTGTGGAAATATTTTATATTATTGACAATTATTTTAAATGGAATTTCTCTTTGTGTCTCTTACAGTTGGGTTTTGGTAGTAATGTATAAAAACGATGATGGTTTATGTGGATTTATTTTGTATCCTGCAATTTTGCTAAAGTTGTGGATTATTTCTAATAGTTTTTTAGTTGATTCTCTAAATATGCCATCATATCATTTGCAAAGAGTGATAATTTGGTTTCCTTATTACCTACTCTCATTCCTTTTAATTCCTTTAATTTCTTTTTCCTCTCTTATTGTCAAAGCCAGCATTTTTAATATAATATTAAATAGTAATGGTGATAGTGGGCAACCTTGTTTTACCCCTGATCTTATTGGGAATGATTCCAACTTATCCTCATTACATATGATACTTACTGATGGTTTTAAATAGATGCTACTGACTATTTTAAGGAAAAGTCCATTTATTCCTATACTCTCAAGTGTTTTTAATAGGAATGGATGTTGGATTTTAGCAAATCCTTTTTCTTCATCTATTAAGATAATCATATGTTTTTTGTTAATTTTGTTTTTGATAAAAGTCAATTATACTATCCCTAATATTGAACCAGCCCTGCATTCCTGGTATAAATCCTATGTGGTCATGGTATATTATCCTGGGGGCAATTTTCTGTAATCTCTTTGTTAATATTTTATTTAAGATTTTTGTATCAATATTCATTAGGGAGATTGATCTATAATTTTCTTTCTCTGTTTTTTGTCCTACCTGGTTTAGGTATCAGTACCATGTCTGTGTCATAAAAGGAATTAGGTAGGAGTCCTTCATTCCCTATTTTTTCAAATAGTTTAAATAGTATTGGAATTAATTGTTCTTTAAATATGTGGTAGAATTCACATGTAAATCCATCTGGTCCTGGGGAATTTTCTTAGGGAGTTGATTAATAGCTTGTTCTATTTTTTTTTTTTTTCCTAAAATAGGACTATTTAAGTAATTTATTTCTTCTTCTGTTAATTTGGGAAATTTATATTTTTATAGGTATTCCTCCATTTTGCTTAGGTTATCAAATTTATTGGGCATAAATTTGGGCAAAATAACTTCTAATTGCTCTAATTTTCTCTTCATTGGTGGAAGTTCTCCCTTTTCATTTTAAGACAAATAATTTGATTTTCCTCTTTTCTTTTTCTAATGAAATTAACTAAAGGTTTTTCTATTTTTTTTTTTTTATAAAGCCGCCTCTTAGTTTTATTAATTCAATAGTTTTGTACTTTCAATTTTATTAATCTCCCTTTTTATTTTTAGAATTTCAAGTTTGGTATTTTATTGGGGTTTTAATTTGTTCCTTTTTCTAGCTTTTTTAGTTGCAAGCCCAATTCATTGATCTTCTCTTTCTCTATTTTATGCAAGTAAGAATCTAGAGATATAAAATTTTCACTTATTATCACTTTGGCTGCATCCCTCAAATTTTAGTATGTTGTCTCAGAGTTATTGTCCTTCTCTTAGATTAAATTATTGATTATGTCTATGATTTATTATTTCATTCTTTGGGATGAGATTATTTGGCTTCCAATTACTTTTTGGTCTATTTTCCCCTGGTCCTTCATTGAAAGTAATTTTTGTTGCATTGTGATCTGAAAAAAATACATTTACTACTTCTGACTTTCTGCAGTTGATTTTGCAATCTTTATGTCTTCATGTATGGTCAATTTTTGTATAGTTTCCATGAACTGCTAAGAAGAAACATACTCCTTTCTGTCACCATTCAATTTTCTCCAAAGCTCTATCATACCTAACTTTTCTAGTGTTCTATTTAGCTCTTTAACTTCTTTCTTATTTATTTTGTGGTTTGATTTATATAGTTCTGAGACAGCAATGTTGAGTATCCCATTATTATAGTTTTACTGTTTATTTCTTCTTGAAACTCTCTTAACTTCTCTATTAGGATTTTAGATGCTACATCACTCGGTGCCTATATGTTTAATATCATTTTAGCTTCATTATCATTACTCTTAAGCAATATATAGTTTCCTTCCTTATCTTTTTTAATTAGATGAATTTTTGAATTTTTGCTTTTGCTTGATCTGAGATCAGGATGACTACCCCTGCTTTTTTTTTTTTTTTTTTTTTTTTACTTCACCTGAAGCATAATAGATTCTATTCCAGTCTTTTACCTTTACTCTGTATGTATTGCTGTGCTTTAAATGTGTTTCTTGTAAACAACATATTGTAGGATTCTGGCTTTTAATCCAGTTTGTTATCAACTTCCACTTTATGAGAGAGTTCAACCCATCCATATTTACAGTTAAATCTACTAATTCTATATTTACTGCCATTTTATTAACCCCAAATTATACTTTTCTTTTAGCTTTTCCCTTTCCCTTTTCCCCAGTATTTTACTTATGAGTAGTCCTTCCTCTTTAGAGACCCTTCCCCTTATACCTTTTGCCTACCATTTCAATTTTCCCTTCTATTTAGCCTACTCTTTTCCTTTTCTCCTTTCCCCATCCAATTTTCTGTAAGGTATTAGAAGTTTCTCAGTGAAAGCAAATATGTCTAATATACTTTCTTTGACCCAAATCTGATGACAGTAAGATTCACACGGTGTTCATCATCCTTCCTTTTTTCCCTCAATTATTATAGGTTCTCTTTGCCTTTTCCTGAAATGTAATTTCCTTCATTTTACCTCCACTTTCCCCTTTTTTTCTTTCAGTACAATCCCCTTTCTACTTCTAGTTTCTTTTTTTATATTGTAACAGTAAAATCAGATTGTACATGGACTCTATATGTATACCCATAACAGAAATCCAGTTCTCAAGAATTCTTTTCTTTTTACCTTTTTATGCTTCTCTTAAATTCTATATTTGGAGGTCATTTTTTTTTTTTTTTTTTTTGTTTAGCTCTGGTCTTTTCATCAGAAATAAATTGAATTTATTGTTTCATTAAATGTCCATCTTCTTCCATGAAAGAAAATGTTGAGTTTAGCAGAGTAATTTATTCTTGGCTGCATTCCATGTTTCTTGGCCTTTCATGCTATCAGATTGCAGGCCCTTCATTCCTTTAATATATAAGCTGCTAGATCCTGAGTGATCCTTATTGTGGCTCTTTGATATTTGAATGATTTTTTTTCAGGGTGCTTGGAATATTTTTTCCTTGGTCTGATAGTTCTGAAATTTTAGCCACATTATTCCTTGGAGTTTTAATTTTGTAGTCTCTTTGAGGAGGTGTTTGGTGAATTCTTTAAAAGGTTATTTTATCTTCTGATTTTATGACATCTGGGCAATTCTCTTTGATGATTTCCTGAAAAATAGTGTCTAGGGTCTTTTTTTTTTTTTTTAAACATGATTTTCATAGAGTCCAATAATCTTTTAGATTGTTTCTTCTAGATCTATTTTCCAAGTCTATTGTTTTCCCAATTAGGTATTTTACATTTTTTTCTAGTTTTTCTTTTATCTTTTCTTTTCTTTTTTGATTTTGCTTGACTGATTCTAGTTGTTTCATTAAATCATTCATTTTCATTTGTTCAATTCTGAATTTTATTGAATTATTTTCTTCATTATTTTTTTACTTATTTTTATATTTGTCCATTTAAAATTTTAGATTAGTTGTTTTGTTCTATGGAATTTTTTTTTTTCATTTCACAAATTCTATTTTTTAAGGAGTTATTTTCTTTTTCTGTTTTACAACTTCTGTTTTTCTGGGAAATGTTTTCTTTTTCCATTTTATCAAATCAATCTTATTATTATATGTCTTTTCCAAACCTTCTTCTAGCTCTGTTTTAAGATCCTTTTTGATTTCTTCTAGAAGAGCCTTGCATGATGGACACCAGATTTTGTCACATTTTGGGGCTTCATCTGGAGACAATCTGCTTTTAGTCTCTTCAGGGTCTGAAACCTCTTCTTGTCTTTCACCATAAAAACTGTCTCTAGTCAGTGTTCTCTTTGCTTTTTTACTCATTAATTAAAAAAAAAATAAGGTCTGCTTTTGGGGAGGTTTTCCAAGTTTCCTCTACAAGCAGTGGCTTCTTTTGTGCTGTCTGTGCTGGTGTTTGTGCTCAACCTACTTGTGCTTGGCTGCCTCCCTCCATGACCGATTGAAACAGACCTTTTCTGGCAATCTTCAAAATTATCTTCTGATGGTAATTTGTTGCATTCTCAATATTTATGTGTTCTGTTGGTGCAGAACTAATTCAGAGGCTGGATTTACTAATTAGTCTGAGGGTTGTAGGAGAAGGGTTGAATATAACTGAGGGAAATGTTAAAAAATATAAAAGAATAAGTAAAAAAAAAAAAACTAAAATAAAATACAAAAAAATTACAATTTCAAAATGATGAGCAGATTCTGGCTGTCACATTCTCTCATGTTCACTGAGATAAAAGGGCTCTTTGTTTTGTCCATGAGAAGTTGGTAATAGCATTTTACATGAAGAAGACTCTACAATGCAAAGTAGAGACTTTGAGTTTAAATGGAGAGGTAAAGTATGCTCATTTTGAAGGTATAGTTCTTCTCTCTGATGGCTAAAAACTTGTTAAGATTGCTACTATATCATTTTTTTCTCTCCTAGAATTGAACTGAGGCCTTTGTGTTGAAGTGCTTCCAAAAATTTTTAAAAAGAGAAATTTTTTTCTAGTAAAATTATTTCTTAATACACATTGCTTTATGAATCATGTTGGGAGAGAAAAATCAGAACAAAAGGGAAAAACCATGGGAGAGATAAAAAAAATAAAGAAAAAAGAAGTGAATATAATATTGGTTGATTTACATTCAGTCTCCTTAGTTCTTTTTATAGATGCAGATGACATTTTCTATCCAAAGTCTTATCTTTTTATACCATGTTTTGTTTGGCAATTCCACAATTGATGGACATCTACTAATTTTCCAATTCTTTTTTTTTTTTTAAACCACAAACAGAGCTGTTGCAATCCTTTTTGCACATGTGGGTCCTTTTCCCTCCTTTAAGATTTCCTTGGGATACAGATTCAGTAATGGCACTTCTGAGCCAAAGGGTATAGACTGTTTTATAGGCCTTTGGGTATAGTTCCAGATTGTTCTCCAGAATGGTTGGATCATTTCACAATTCCATAAAAAATGTATTAGTATCCCAGTTTTCCTACATTAACTTCAACATTTATCATTTTTTCCTATCATTTTAGCCAATCTGAGAAGGGTGAGGTGGAACCTCCGAGTTGTTTTAATTTGAATTTCTATAATAAATAGTTACTTTTCTTTATCTAAAATTAGAATTGCTACTCTTACTTTTTTTATTTTACTACAGCTGAAGCATAATAGATTCTGTTCAAGCCAAAAAAGAAAAAAAATAAGGAATAAGATAATGATAAGCAATTTTGATTTGATTTGATAAGCACTGTGTGGTATAGGTGGTTTTTAATTGCCTGACCCAATAACATAAAATCATTTCTTAAGCCTTACTATATGCTAGCATGGTGCTAAGCACTGAGTTTATAAAGAAAGGCTAAAACATTGCCATATCCTTGAGGAACTCACAAACAAGTTGTATAAATTAATCAACAAATCTTCATCTTAAACCTTTAGTATGTGAAGTTCTACAATAAGTGCAAGGACTACAAAAAGAAGCAAAAGGCTGATCTTGCCCTTGAGGAACTTACAACCAAATGGGGGAGCTAATAAATAAATAAATAATATAAACAAGGTATATAAAAGATTCATAACTAATTATTAACAAAGAGAAGAAACTAGAATCAAGAGGGATTAGCAAAGTCTTCCTGTAAATGTTAGGATTTTAGTTGGGACTTTGGAGGAAGTCAAGGAAAAAAAGCATACCAGGCATTGTAGAATTATAGGAAAAAAATCCCAGGTCCAGAAGATGGTGTGTTTTATTTCAGAATCTGCAAGGAGATTAGTGTCATTAGACATGTAGGTATAAGAACACTATATGTAAGTTGTAAAATGACTGGGAACATAAGGAAGCAAATTATGAAGGGACTTGAAAAATAAACAGAAGATTTTGGATTTCATCATAGAGATGACAGAGTCACTGGTTTATTGAATGAGGTGTTTAAAAGAAAAAAAATATTCAGTCTTTCATCCCAATTAATGAGATAAAACTGAGAATAAAGAGATTTAAATGGATTTTATTCAAAGTTTATCACGATAGCAACATGATGTTGGACATATCACTAATAATCAGCAAGAGATTCAAGATGGTTTTAGTTTTTAGTGATAACTTTCCTAAAGATATCAAAACAATTGAGACAGGTGCAAATCATCAAAAGAGAATAGACCGTTGTGTCTCAGGTCTTCTCCAATGCCTGTATGTAATGTTTAACAGGTGGGATATAACTTGGTATGGTCTTAGAGGTTATAAAAAAGCAGATGACTGGATCATACCTTCATCAACAGAGATTCCCCAAACATTGATTTACAAGCAGTACTAGGAATGAATAATGGTATCGCTAAATCAGCATAATTGTAAAATGAGCTGGAGTAGAAAATAACAAATCAGTATCTTTGCCAAAGAAAACTATTTTAAATGAAGTCATTAAGAGGTGGACATGACTGAAATGGCTGAACAACAAAAGGAGATGGGAAGGTTTTAGTGGGAAAGAAAATTAGGTCACTTATGACATAATGAATTTAAGATTGCTGTTGGATATCCATTCTGAGATGTCTGAAAGTCATTTGGAGATGTGAGATTCAAAGTTAGCAGAGAAGTCGGGCAGGATAGATAGAGCTGAGAATTATCAGTATAGAGATTTTATGTAAATCCATGGGAACTGAGGAAGTCATAAAAAAAATAGTATAGAAAATAAAGCACAAAGAGTTTAGGACATAGGCCTGTGGGATATCCACTATTAATAGATATGACCCTGGTGAAGGACCAGGAAGGACCACGAGAAGTAACAGTCAAATAGATAGTAATGAAACTGGGAAAGAATAGTGTTCAGCATGTCTAGATAAAAGAGAGTATACAACACAAAAGGATAATCAACAGTGTCAAAAACTGCATAGAGGTCAAGAAGAAAGAAGACTGAGAAAAGATCATGAAATTTGGTAATTAAGAGATCATTGGTAACTTTGAAAAGCACAGTTTTGTTGAATACTGACTTTAAATGTCAAATTATAGACTTAAAAGAGTGAGAGGACAAGAAGTGAAAGCATCTGTTGTAGATGGTTTTCTCAAGTATTAAGTAAATAATGTGATTAGAGCTGTAACTTAGAGCCATATTTCTGAATTCATAGGTACAATTTATAGAATTGGGAAAAATGAGAAATATCTATTTAAAAAGTTATTTTCATACTGCATTTCTTCTAATAGAAGGAAAGGGATTGATAAGGACATGTAAAACCATTCATTTAATTTATATATGTATAAAGTACACACATAACACATACATATATTACATATGTTATATATGTATAATGTATATTTATGCATATATTACCTATGTTTATAATATTTGTATTCTGTGTGTTCATTTGCTTTTAAATTTAATTTTACATTTATTTATTTAATTTAGTTTCCTTCAATTGTTTATTTGTGTGTTTATATTTCATGGGAAGATCGTTTTATAATTTAACTTCTAGTGAAACATTGTAGATGGTGATAATTCATTCTCATTCACTAACATTATCACCAGTTGCCTTGTAAAAAAGAAATGGTCTTAACTAGGATATGGAATGGACCATGTAGTCTAACTGAAGGAAGAAAAAAAACTATGGAATGAGAAATATATCCAATGTGAGAAAGTAGCACATGGTACTATAAACATCAAAAGGGTGAAATTTTCTATTTTATTTCTTTTTCAGGCAAAAATTTATTACTAGATATAGTTGGTGAGCAATTGTAAATACTGCACTGTGACCATTTCATTCATTTGAAAATTTTAGATTAATTGCAGGATAGTATGGTAGAACTGTGATAAAAGCTTTGTAATGTTTGTTATTTTACAGTTTTATCTGAGAAAGAAAATGCACAGGATTATTTTTGCTATTTTTTATTGTATATAATAAATTTGTTCCATGGCCAATGTTTACATTTTTTTTTAAAAATGAGGAAACATAGATGTAAAATTCAAATAAATGATACTATGTTATTCCCAAAGAAGTCCTTCAAGTGGGAGCAAACATAAATTTCAGAGAGTATTAATTATTGAGAAGTTCTAAGATATAAAACTAGGTCCTCACAAGTCCAGAAAAAAACCTGAGGCCACTGGTTATAAATAATAATGTGTGTAAGGATTTCTAGCTCTTGTTCCTCCATCTTCAGTCAGGGGACTCACAAAGCAAAGTGAATGCTTTCTCCTATAAGCATATGGTTCAGCTTTTTCAGCATTTGTTATATAGGTCATCAAAGGAGAGTTTCAATAAGCACTGAAAATCCAGTTCAACTTGGCAGGCATTCAGAAAGCTAATGTGGGTCTGGTTTTCTCCAACAAATATACATAGACACTCTTCCTTTTTTTTTCTTTTGTCCATGACCCAGTTCCCAGAGGTCTTATTACTTTCAGCAATTGCATGATTGAAGACAACCAAATTTCTCCATGTTTGGGAAACCCATTTTATTTGAAGGTTCTAACACTTAAATAGTCTTTCCTTTACCATTACCACACTTTTATATCTCTTACTATATCCACCCTGCTCATTATTTCATCAGATCCAGTAACAATGGCTTCATTGCTTTGCCATGAACAAGATATTCCCTTCCTTGTCCCTGTGCATTTCCTGGGACAAAACCCCATTTCTAGAATATACTCTTTCATCTTCTTTGGTTCTTGGTTTCCTTATTTTTCTTCAAGTCTGACCTTCAAGTCTGAATTCTGACCTTCTACTGGAAATCTTTTCCAGTTCTCTTAATTTTAGTGTCTTTCCCCTCTTAATTATCTTCTAATTATACTGTTTAAAGCATATCTGCTTGTTATCTTGCCTATTAAATTTTGAGGTATTTCTGGGCCTGAACATTTACCCTGTTTTTTTGTTTTGTTTTGTTTTGTTTTTTTGTTTGTTTGTATCCTTGAAATTTAGTAGTGTCTGACATAGAGTAGGAACTTAATACATGTTTATTGACTTACTGATTAACTGACAGATCCAGTCTGTGCAAGGTCCAATTATTTTGAAAACAAAAAAGACTAACAATCAATGCTAAGTACAATTACACTTGACAAACAACAAAAATCACAAAGTATGCACTATACATGAGTGATTACTGTTTAACTCAATTCTTTAAGTCGCTTCTTAGTTCCCAGTTACTTCTGCACAATCTTAAAATAGACCTACTTTCCCATTTGTGCTATTCCTATGTATACAGTTGAATTATGGTCCTTAGCATTAAGTTTAAAAAACAGGCATTTCTAAGAAAATTAGCAAATGCTCTTTGAATTTTCTTTGTCATGATTTGATCTACTTCACAACCATAAGTCATGCTTCCTATGTCTCAAGACTGGAAATCTTATTAGTCTTGGATCTCCTAAAGGTGCTTAACTTATTCCAACAATGACAATAGTACAGAGTGCTTTGTAGTCCAACTATTGTTGTTTCCAATAATTATGAGCAAATATTCCATTAAGCTTTGAGCAAGATAAAAGATAAATCAAATGCAGCCACTGCTCTCTCATGTTTTACAATTTAATAGGGGAGATAAGACACAAAATTTAATTCAGCAATATTTTTGTTTGTTCAGTCATTTGTGTACAATTCCTTGTGATCCCATTGAGGGTTTTCTTGGCAAAGATACTGCATGTTTGCCAATTGCTTCTCCAACTCATTTTACAGATGAGAAAACAGAGGCAAGTGGGGTTATGTGACTTCCTCAGGATCTCATTGCTAGTAATTGTCTATATGAATTCATGAGTTTTCCTGACTCCAGATCCAGCACTATCCCTTGTAGTTATAAGTGACCTGCTCCAAAAGGTGGGAAGGTTCAATTAAAGAAAATACTTGATCTGTTTCTCACCACAAGGAGGTATTGATTTCTAGGATGGAAAATATGGGAATAATACCATCATATGATTTGTAAAAGAGAAGAAAATGAAGCATACAATCATGCAGACTTTAGATTTGGGCATATGTTTTGATTGGAATGACTCCACAGACAGATAAATCAGTTATCATGAACAAAAGTTCTACTGGAGAAGTCAGCCTGAGGGGATATTGAAAGCTCTGAAGAATACATTTTTTTTTATTAAAATAAAGAGAAATAATTCTGCTTGAGGAAGAAAGGGGGTGATTGTTCAAAGTTATTAACTTTTCAGTAACAGGAATCTCACAACTATCCTAAATTTTAAATAATCATATGCAGAAATGGAAACAGAAATAAGGAAAAGAAAGTAATTGTAAAACTATGGTAGAATCCTTTAATTATAATGTCAGAAATGCTAACACATGGAATATGCTGAAACTGGCAAAGAAATCTATAGGAATTAAATTTTTTACTAATATTGGAGGGGAAAAAGGATGATCAAGAAAGGTATAAAACTGTTATTTAATGGATGTGGAGAGAAAATGTTGTTAGAGCTCTGAGTTTGGAGTCAATAAAGGCATATGTTCAAAGTCTGCATCAGATGCTTGCTAGGTGAATAATCCTGGATAAATTATTTAACCTCCCTGCCTAAAGTTACCTTAGGGATAAAATAAGAGCTTGAAGTCAATGACCTCCTTTTAAGTTATTTGCCTGCTCTAAACTGATATATATATATATATATATATATATATATATATATATATATATATCCATAACAGATTACAAGCAAGGAGGAGTTGTTTAACTCATATGTTGCTTTTTTTATCTTCCAAGGAGAACATTTGAACTTAGAAGGGTAAGGTGGGGAGGGAAGAGAATAAAAGAATTGATACCTAATATATCTAAAGAAATAAAGATAAATAGATCAATTGGGAGTACCTAGAGATGTCTTTGATTAGTTCAAGTCCCTAGGTGCAGAATTTTGAAAGAACTGGAAAATCTATGATCTTTCAGTGACAAAAATGGTAGAAAAATACTTTTGTAAGAACATTGAATGAGAGTTCCTAATCTAGGCTATACCTCATCACTTCAGAACAGCAAGGACTGCTTGACATAAAGTAATGAATTACAACAAAAGATAAAGAAAAGAAATCCTCAAAAGGATAAAAACATAGAATACATTAGCAGTGAAAGACTAAGCAAATGACGAAACAATACAAAGTAAGACATCATGATACAATGAAGAACAAAATGGATAAATGAAACCAAAGGGAAGTGAAGAAAGGAGAACAGGAAACAGGAGGACATATTATGAACTACAACAAATGAATTAAGGTAAAACAACTAGAAAAATCTCTATGGAGTTGAGAAGCTTAATAAAAGTAATCTAGGTATGAATTAAGGAATAAAATTAGAGTACTTAAATAATATTTTGAAAAATCAAAATAATGATTTAACATAGTTTATTATAATTTTGCAATAGAACCTCAAAAAGGAAGGCAAAGAGAATGAAAATGCGGTGTTACAATGAGAACTGTTAGAACTAATGTTAGAAAATCACAGGAAAACAAAATTTTGAGAAGACTGTGTTCTATGGATGAAGGTATAACATAGGCTGGAAAATTATATATATATATATATATATATATATATCTATATATATATACAGAGAGAGAGAGAGAGAGAGAGAGAGAGAGAGAGAGAGAGAGAGAGAGAGAGAGAGAGTAAATATAGGGTCACTTGAGAGTGTGAAAACTAATAACTTGATGAATCAAGAAAATCTCTCTTTAGAAGCTGGCAATTGAGCCCCTGAAGATGGATAGAAGTCCTAAGAAGATGAAGTCAGTAGGCATAGGGTTCTAAATTGGAAGAGTTTGTGCAAAAACTTGGAAATAAAAAAAAAAAAAATAGAATGCCAATTTGGATGCAACCTAGACTTATGTGAGAAGCAAAATATCTGAAATATATAGGTAGAATGGAACTAGATTATAAAGGGCTTCAAGTGTCAAACAGAAATTTGCATTCTATTCAAGAGTCAATTGGAGACCATTGGAGCTTCTATAACATAGGAGTAATATAAGCTTTAGGATTCTTTAGGATATAAACCCTGAACAAATCCATATAGAGATAGTAAACTAAACTGATAAATCAATATTTATGTGCTGCAAGAAAGAGTGAAACTGTGCATATTTTAGAAGACTCCCCTTACATGACTGTCACTAAGGGAATAATGAAAACATATTTATGAGTGAAGCCCACAAAGAAGGAAAAATTAAATTATCTTAGAGAAAGAGTGAGTAGGAGGAGTTAAAGTCTTATTTCTTGTAAAAATGCACCTCAACAGAAAAAAAAAAAATGCTATTCGAGAGTTCAAGTTAATGGAGACAACCAACACCCATTTCTTCAGTTTGCTTATAAATTTATAGCTGGAAGGGACATTAGAAACCATTAAGTTTAATCTTCTTATTTTAGACAATACCCATAAAGTACTTCGCACAATGTCTGACACATTATGTGTGCTATTCAAATATTTTCAGATGAAGGAACAGAGGTTTATATGAATTATTCAGGGTCATGGAACTTAATGTCTGAGGCAAGATTTGAATTTAGGTTTACCTGATTCCAAGACCAGTATTCCTCACTATATATCTGTTCCTCTTTAAGTTAATCACACCTTTCTAAGCTTAAACTCCACTGAAGTTAAAATAGCAGCATATACATTGAGTCCTATATTATATGTACACATATATAGAACATTAGTATGATATTTCCCTGAGGAGTTACAATATTCTAATAATCTTAAATATTCATTTCTAAAAAAATCCTATGCTCACCACATTAATAAAACAATCAGCATCCAAAAATGGTTCACGATGTTAGTAAAAAGTTGCAATATTCAATAGGGACAAAATTAGGGGAGGTAGTACATCCTCAATGACAATAAGAATCTCATAAACATGACCAAAAGAGATCCTGGCAAAACATTTTGAAAAATTTAAAGCACCTTATAAAAGCAGATTGAGGACTTCATCATCTGAGTTTGAAAATGCTCATATTATTTTTAGACTGTTGCCTTTACCTTAGACTTAAATTATAGATTTTTCTTGTCCACTAAACTGGAAATATCAGTTAAGATTAAGGAGATGCTGAATCACTTAAATGTGTAGTGTCCTCATTATGAATTAAATATTTTCCTCAGCTTCTTGCTTCACATCATTTCCCACATTTTGTCTTACTAATAATTCATATTCAATGTATCTGAATTAATTAACAAAAGAAATGTGTGGTGGAACTAAATGGATCTTTAAACCTTGGCCTGACTGTTTACAAGTTTTGGAAATTCTGATGCAAAAATGCAAATGTGAGGTGAAAGAAATGGTGAGGGAGTACTTTTTTTTTTTAATGTGATATTCTAATATATCTTAAAAGTTGAGTTTTTTTAGAAACTTAAAACTTTTAAAGCCATTTTTTCAAAGCTTTTCTAGAAAATATTACTCTAATAAGGTCAAATGTTAAAATGTTGTGTGACTTCTCAGGAACTTTTCTAATGATAAAACTACTATTTTCTCTCTCTAACACGAGACAAATATATTTTGGATGAGAACCATATAGTAGCAGTAATTCTATCTCTATGGAAGCAGTGAGTCATGTTTTTCAAAAGGAACATCTTTGAGTTCAAGCAGAGACAGATATTGTCCAAGAGATGGTCGCGAGGATCTCTAAAAAGTTCATAGACACTAGGGCAATAATATAGCATTTTTTTGGTGCTGTAGTTCCTGGCTTTCTTTAATAAAGTTTCACATTTATATCATGCTTTAACATTTGCAAAAAAAAAATATAAATATTATCTTATTTGATTCTTACAACTCTGGTGAGTAAACACTATTATTATCTACACTTTACAGGTAAGTAAACGGGGCAATTTTGGTGACTTGATTAGGGTCACATATCTAGTAAGAGCCTAAGGAAAGATCTGAATTCAGGTTTTCCTGACCCCGGCAGCTAAGTGGCATAGTGCAGAGTGCTGGATTTGAAATCAAAAAACACATCTTGGGTTCCAATCTGGCTTCAGTTGTATTTGTGACTCTGGGCAAGTCATTTAACCCAATTTGCCTCAGTTTCCTTATCTGGAATTGGAGAAGGAAAGAGCAAAGTACTCCAATATCTTTGTCCAAAAAACCCAAATGGGGTTCAGATATAACTGAAAAACAGAAACAAGTTCCTGGGCATAGGTCCCAATAATCTCTCAACACCTCACTGCCATTAATGACTCTACAAGACTCTTCTTCCTCTCATAAAGGAATTAAATAGGCACTTCAGGCAATGGAGAATACAAATAGAAATCTTACCTCAGCAAACCAGTGGAAGTTTTCCATCACATTTGGGGAAATTCTTTAATGGCCTTGGCAATAAGCACCAATAATCCTTCTGCCAGAAATATCACTCTGACTAGTATAAATCTCTTTTTATATTGTCAATAAACAAGAATGTAGCAAAAGAATAAGAGAGCACCACAGTGACAATAGCAGAAAGAACATTAGTAAGTAACTCATTATTCTTTTACATTTCACACACAAATGCAAGTAACAGGTGGTTCAAAAGAGATCTGAGATTTGGCTCAACAGAAAGCCACCCAGGAACACTGAGATACAGCAGACAAAAAAAAAACAAAACAGTATTAAAGTGTTGTTGCTTTAATTCTTAGGCAATCAGTATGGATTATTAGGCATACTGTTGATACACATGTTATGCCAAATACTTCATGCTATTTAAATACTAACTGGATGTTCAGATAGTAAAATATACAAATGTTGAATTCATAGACTCATAGATTTAGCTAGAAGAGGTTATAGAGATCAACTAGTCCAGCCCAGTTATTTTCCAGATAAGTTAATTGAAACATGGAAAGATGAATTATCTTGTCCAAAATTACACAAGTAGTCAATTTCAGAAGCAACAATAAAGAAAAGTTGAGGAAATTAGTAACTTCTTAAATTCTTGTCCTTTCTCCTCCATGGCTACTATTCATACCAAACTGGGACAGAACATCATCATTTAAAGAAGTTATTGCATATCAAAATCCACAAGAAGAAATGAAATAATAATGATTCTTTTTTCTTTACTAACTCCTTCCCTCATTCTTCAATTTGAAAAAAAAAATTCTAATTTCAACTTTTTTTTTTTTTTTTTTTTCTATTCACAGAGAGTGAAGAAGTTTACCAAAGGCAGGTGCTTTCAATTTCCTGTATCATCTTCGGGATTGTCGTTGTAGGCATGCTCTGTGCTGCATTCTACTTCAAAAGCAAGTAAGAGGCTTTCTGTCTTGTATCATAAAGTCTTTTCTCAGGGTAGGCACTTACCAACATTTCTGTTCGCAGTTCATCTTCAAAGCAGGAGCATCCCCTGGGAGGCACTAGACCAGCTGGTTTGATAGGAGCATCTTTTCTCATCAAATTTCAATGGCTGGGACTAAAAATTTTAAATGACTAATGAATTTAGAAATTTGGGACATAGACCTATATTTTCTTATCAGCAACGAGACAGATTCCATTAATCTCCAGTGATCAAGAACCATTCCTCTGTTGCCTTATTCTGTTAGAAGTTTATATCAGCATATTTTCTATCTTCTCTATCAGGCTATAAATAACCTTCCTGAAAATAGGAGATTACAGCTGAAACACATAGGGTATCATCCCTTTCAACTGAAAGCATGGAATTTCACTGTAACAGGGAAAATATTTTCCCTAGCCTCATTTTTCATGATGCAGAGATTATGTTCAGTAAATTAATAAATATCCCTACTAAAAGAGGTTAGGTATAAAAGTAGGCAGATCATTTAACATGCAAGACAATGTAAGTAAAAATTCAAAGAATCTATGTCTTGCATATGTACATGTATGACTATATACAAGCCTGCATATACAGGTATGTGTACATGTGTGTTCATGTATATGTGTACGATGCATACATGTAAGATGTGCATAATTCAAAACATAAAGAACTGATTGACACCAAATTTAAGAATACTTAGTTTTCATTTTAAATCTTATCAAGTCATTTAATCTCTCTGACCTTGTCACCTTATTATTAGCCTTCTCATCTGTAGCACAAAATGAGCTATAAAATAGGAATATTCTATCCTCACAAAAAATTATTTATTATTATCATTCAAGATGTCCAGTGCAAAACTGAAATGGAATAGACATTCCTTATAGAACAATCAGTTAGTAATTATTTCTCAAGTATTCAGGCACTAGAGATAGGAAAAACAAAACAAAACAAAATTCCTGCCTGCTAAGAGCTTATATTTTACTTTTTAAAAGAGGTATGCATATAAATATATTTTAAAAAAAGAAAAATAATAAAATTTAAGAAGGAGTGCACTAGCAGCATAAGGAGGCTTCATACTCTAGCTTGCTTTTCACTTTTATGTATATGTTGAAACACAAGGAAAAAAGCCTTAAAATGCAATGCAAAACTACAGGAAAAGAGGGAGAGGGGGAGAACACCTAGATAGGAGATTTCAAACTTTTGGAACTTTCAATCTATCATTTTCTGGAAGAGTGAGTAGGTACAAAGATGAACTATATAACTCTTTAATGTCTCAGACTGGATGACAGTTAGTATATGGATATGAACTTATGAATATCAGTGTCATTTAGAAAAAGATTACAAGGTCAATGTGAAAACAAAGGTTATACAACGATATGGAGATGTGAGATAAAATGTGGAGATGCCCCAGATCCATTTGTGCATAATGGCATCAAATCTTGTATAATTCCAGACTTCTTCAATAAGGTTCAAAGTCATCCTAAAGTGATTTTCCCAACAATCAGAAAAACTGAATGGTCAAAAAATTTCCATTGTACAGATTATGAGAAGCTATTGAATGAATAAAACATACAGATGACTAATCCTTTTTGTTTTAGATAGATATAATAAATGGACAATGAGCTTACCCCAGAATAGAATAGAAACAGAAGAGGAGCTTTGCAGATGTGTGGCAGCCTACATTTTGGAGAGAGTGCCCAACTTGGAGCCTAAGTATTTAAGAGACAAATCATGAGGATGCTGTAAGAATTCAGTGAAGTAATAAAGATAAAATAATTAGTGAACCTGCATATGTGTGTGGTATTCAATGGTATTAGCAAACATATTTCATAATAAAATTGAACTCAGAATATAAAATCAATCAGTCCATAACTGCTAATTCTAGGTGTGACAGACAGTTAAAGAAAAATTGAGAGCTACACGAACGGGTTTATAGGCTCCAGTGAGACCAGTTCACTCTCTGTCTCATTGGGATTTGGTGGCCAACAATTTAGACAGAATAATATTCACTATGAAAGCAGCAGGATTGGGAAATCAGCTACCATCAAGGCAACAGAAGGGTCTCTTCATAAGTGCTGTGTATGGGGAAGAAATTGTGTATTTAACAATAAGCAAATTACTTTGAAGAAGTAGTTAATCACTTATTTTTAGAGTATAATTTGTAGTTGCACCACATTTAAACTAAAAACTGATTATGGTAATCAGGAGGAATGGAGAACAGCTGGATAAATAGATTTCAGTCTTTTAGAGCTGTCAATCTCTCACTTCCTTGGGCAATGAGTGGGCACAAAGATGAACAATAACCCTCCACAAACTCAGGCTGGGTTGGACTTGGTGTATAAACATGAAAACATCTATAAATATCAGTGTCATTAACAGAGGTTTCAAAGGACCAAAGCTAAAGGGGAAGCAGTGACCCAGAACCCACCTGCCTGTCTAATTGACCAGCTGGAACCCAAGGAAGACCTTGGGGCAAGGAGAACTGTTCTCTTTATGGCAGTCATGAGAGAAGGCATATGTTCTGGAGAATGCTTTTGCATTGCATTTTAAGGCTTTTTTCTTTGGTTTCAATATAACATAAAAGTGAAAAGCAGGCTAGAATGTTAAGCAGAATAATATTTGAAATGAGACATGAAATCTAAGGATTCTCAGTCTTTTGTTCTAAATTACTTCATTTTTCTTGATCATGATGTATTTGAAACTTATTTTGAAATTCTCAAAATCCCCTTGCCCTAGAGAGGATGGAGAGCTTGGTGTTTTTATACCTTTTCTTCTAAGCAAAGGAATGGGCTTGTCTTATCTTCAGTGCTTAGCTACATTTCTAAGAGTATATTAAAAACACTTCCTATATGGGACCAAAATTTAGGGAAAATAGGAAAACAGGATGTCTATAATCATTATTCATCACAGATTCTAAGATAAAATTGAAATATTTATATTGATTTAAAAGTGCAGAGTTAGAAGTTCAGAGAAGTGCTAATCTTCTTCCCTACCATGCCCTTGAATCATAGTTCAACTCTCAAAGTTACATCTTGGGTCTTCTTCTTTTCTCTATTTTGCTATTTCACTTTGTGATTTCAATAGTTTCCATGAATAAAATTACTATCTCCATGCTGATAATTCTCAAATATACATATCCTCATCCAAACTCTCTGACCTTCCATCTCACATCTCTAACTGCTTTTGAGTTATTTTAGGCTGAATATTCAGTAGAATATCTTGAACTCAGTTGATCCAAAATGAAGATCATTTCCCTATTAATGTGATAAGGAACACTATTCTCTAGCTCCTCAAGTGCACGAGGTAGGAATTATTTTGGATGCCTCTCTCATCCCATATCTAATCCAATCCTTGTTGCCAATGCCAGTTGATTTTACCTTTGTAACATTTTTCAAACACACCCCTTTCTCTCCTCTGACATCACAGAGGTGATTAATACATAGAAGGAGACAGAGTGGATGAGAGGTTCATATATTATATTCTGCTATGTCACAGTTGAAATTCTAAATCTTCCCAATAGCATGATATAGTGGGGAAGAATTCTGGATATGATATCAGGAGAACCATAATCCATCTTAAGCTTTGCCACTTTCTACATTTGTGTTCATGAGGAAATTTCGTTACTATCCTAGGTCTCAGTTTCCACTTCTGTTAAATCTGGAGTTATACTAAATAGTCTGACCAATTTAAATCCAAATCTATCAATTCAATTTTAAATCCATGATCCTATGACCTTGGATACTTTAACAAGTGTTATTGATTGAATATTGAGTGAAGTAGGGAGGTAATTAAGGAGTCATCAGAATTAAGAGATCATTGGAAGCAGAAATAGAAGATAGTTGAGAAAGGGCTAGAGAAGATCCAGAATTTGACTTTGGGTGGGTAAACAATTTCCTCAATTTTGCACTGAGGAGATTAAACAAGACATCTTTTTTCTTTTTTTTTTTTCCCTGAGGCTGGGGTTAAGTGACTTGCCCAGGGTCACACAGCTAGGAAGTGTTAAGTGTCTGAGATCAGATTTGAACTCAGGTCCTCCTGAATTCAAGGCTGGTGCTCTATCCATTGCGCCACCTAGCTGCCCCCAACAAGACATCTTCTAAAGCCACTTGTAGCTCTCCTGCAGGATAAAAGTTACTAAGATAACTACTTAACTGTGATGTTTTAAGGAAATAGTTGAGTATTGCATTGGTGCCCACATGCCTAAAGCTAGCAATCCTATTGCTTCTAATTGCTATGTTGGACCATGGTTTCCCAACACCACACTTAGTTTCTGAATTACTGATCCTATTGTAAGAGCAATAACCCATTTTTGCAAGGACTTTTTGATGAAAATATAATAGATTTATTTCTAACAATAGGCTACAGATTGGCTGTTGGGAAGTAGCTAGATTATTAAGATTAGATTAAAGCTAGCAAGAGGATAAAAGCTTCTCAAAGAACTGAGAAGATAAAAGGAGTGTTTGAATGGGCACAAATGCATCCTATTCTCAGCATTTCATTGAACTAATTTGATAGAACCAAAGAATTCTATAATTCTCCATGCCCTCCAAATAAAACTATCATACTAACCAAAGTTCTCTTTGCTATTTGGTATTTGTGCAGAAAATATGAGCTGTATTTTGATGTTTCAGGTAAAAATTACTCATGTTCGATAGATGGTAAATATTTCTTAAGCATTTATAGTGTGTAATGACATCTATCAAGCCCTGGGTTGCAAAGACAAAAAAGAAATATTACCTGTACTTAAGGAGCTTACATTCTAATGGAGATCATAGAATAAATAATTACAGAACAATAAAGTATATATTAATTTCAAAAAATATATATATCCATTTCAAAAATAGTACTTTATACTACTACCTAGGATTGAAGATGAAGGGAGGAGCATCAGGAAGGCCTTTTATAGGAGGTTGAACCTGAGCTAGGAGAACGGCTTCCAGATTGAATTCCTTTAGAACACAGCCCAAGGATGGCCTCTTACAGAAGGTGTTTTCCCTTTAGGGACTGTTGCTCTTTGTCTGAAGCCTCTATAGAAACACACTACAAGTAACAACAGAGGGGGAGTTATATTTCCTTTTTACCTCAAACTTATTTTATTTGGAAAAACAGAATAAGCAAAAAGAAAAACAGAAAAACAATACAAAACAAAATGAAACAAACAAAAAAAGAGAACATTATCATATGCCCAGCAAAACATCAGGGAGAATTCAAAACATATAACAAATACCAATTCAAGAAAGTATATATATATATATATATATATATATATATATATATATATATATATATATATAATTATATTCATGAGTGTCCTTCTTTTCTTTACTTATAAATTGGTCTTTTCCTCCCCTTTCATCACCCCTACCAACTCCCAAGCAGACTACAGTCAAGAAAGGATATATTTATATATACATATGCAGATATATACATACATACACATACTCACACACATACGCACAAGCCCCACATACACAC
Organism: Sminthopsis crassicaudata; assembly: GCF_048593235.1. Lineage (NCBI taxonomy): Eukaryota > Metazoa > Chordata > Mammalia > Dasyuromorphia > Dasyuridae > Sminthopsis > Sminthopsis crassicaudata. Next base: position 619,342,838 of record NC_133618.1, on the reverse strand, counting down.
GTCTTTCTTATCCCTGTTGACTCTTTCATTAAATTCTGCTCCATAACTTGATTTACTATTACTTAGCCTCTTCCTCCCTCCCTTGTTTTCATCCTTCACTCTTTGCTTCCTTTATCACCCATCCCTCCCCCCCTTTTTCTTTATAGATTTTGGAGGGTGCTATCGGAAAGTTATTTTCCTAGACTTTCTGCATTGTACTGAGAGTAGCAATGATCTACAGCATATCCAATACTTTCACTTATGCTGAATTAGGTTACTCTATAAACACTGATTAAGATGGCCAACAGTGAGTGAGCCAGTCAAGCATTTAATAAATATCTGCAATGTGTTAGGGACACTACATGTTGGTGATACAAAGAAAGGCATATTGTGTATATGATGTATATATATATATATATATATATATATATATATATATATATATATATATATATATATATATATATATATATATATGTATATATATACACATATACATATATATATATTACATATTTTAAATTTAAAAATTTAAATTGTTAAATATATATCTATATATCTATATCTATCTATTTATGTAGCTATATGTGTGTATATATATATGTATATATATATATATATACACACACACACATACATGTATAAATATATGTGTTTGTGTTTATTTTTCTCCCTGATTTCAAAGAGTTAACTATCTAATCTGGGAGGCAATAGATAAATAATTATTCACAAACAAGAATAGATTAAAGCCAGCAAGAGGATATAATCAAATATACTAGACAAAACATTTAGCAGGTGGAGGCAGTATTATTAAGGGATATTTTGAAAGTTTATTTTTATAGAATATGGGATTTTAGTTGGAACTTGAAAGAAACACAAAAACCAAGAGGGAAAGCATTCTAGGTATGAGAAATATACAAGTAGGTCATCATGAAAAAAGGTAGAGGAACATAAAATGAGGTCTCCTATTTCCCCATTGAGGTCATCGAGCAAAGAATGCCAGTGCATTGAAAGCAAGTTTGTTACCAAGTATTTATTCTATATTTACTATATTTAAGATATGGTACAAGACTCTAGAAATCTAAAAAAGGTCAAATAGTTAAAAAAAAACAAAAACAAAAACAAAAAACAAAAACTTGATTCCTATTTTTCAGGAATTCACATTCTAAAGGGAAGACAACATTCAAATGTCTGTGCATGTAAAATATATACAGTCTAAATGGAAAATAACCTCTGAAGGAAGACATTAGTAGAGATACTAAGAAAGTTCTTTTGAAAGTGTAATTGATAGTGGGTCTTGAAGGAAGTGTGAGAAGCTAGGAAAGTGAAAGCATTTAACTTTCAATCCCCACATAAATTTCATTTAAGAATGGCACATCTTGACTCAGACCAATTTCAATAGACATGTGATAGAGAGAGCAATTTGCATTGAGAAAGAGGCCTGTGGGGACTGAATGTGGTTCACAACATAATATTTTCACCATTTTTGTTGTTTGCTTGCTTTTTCTTTTTTTGCTTTTTTCATCTGATTTTTCATATGAAGCATGATAAATATGGAAAGATGTTTAGAAGAACTGCACATGTTTTAACATATATTGGATTACTTGCTGTTTAGGGGAGGGAATGAAGAGAAGGGAAGGAGAAAAAATTGGAACACAGGTTGTGCAAGAGTGAATGTTGAAAACTATCTTTGAATTCATTTTGAAAATAAAAAGGTATTTAAAAAAATAATTAATTGATTGACTTAAAAAATGGCATATCTCCTCATTCCCCAATATTTTTATAAATAATAGGATGCTGTAGCTCAATTAGATTCTTTCCATATGGTTCCCTCTGGTGACAAGAATGATCTCAATAATTTAATGTTGCTATCTTTAGAAAATAATAAATGTCAGAGGTTATAAAATTGATGTTTTCTCTGAGGGGCAAAAAACATGTGTATGTCAAAAATCAATGAAAACAAACATAGTTTTTCTTTCCTTCTCTCAGGAAACAAACTAAACAAATCCAGGGGCAGTTGAAAGAAATGCAGAGTGGTAAAAAGTACAGCCTCAATGCCTCCAGCATGATGGTCAAATCAGACAACATGGCACAGAGCAGAGGCCAGCAGCAAAATGTAAGTGATCTGGACACATAGGCCATGGAACAATGTGGCTTGATTTACTGAAATAATGGCATTTGGATGTTCCTGGTGCCTACCTGAACTTGACCTTGAACAATTTCAGAAGTGCTAAATTTCTGCATGTCTTAAAGGAAGACATGGAAGAAAGGTCAAAGGAACTTTGGTGAAAGAAACAGAAGCTATTTTTCAGATATCAGCTGTGATAAATTGCAACTTGTCAACAGTTTCTGGTGAAATTTAGGATGGAACTAAATGTAAATCAACACATGCTATGTTCACTTTTTTTTCTTTTTCTCATGGCTTTTCCCTTTTATTTTGATTTTTCTCTCCCAACATGAGTCATAAAGAAATTGGTATTAAAAAATTAATAGACATTTATAAGCAGGAAAAAAAAACAATAAAAGATAAAAGAAATTCAGGAATTCTAGACTCCAGTGAAAATAAGGCAGTTCTTCCTTTCAGGCAGCATGATACACTAGAAAATATTTGAAGTTAGATGAACAAGCTCTAATAGTACTACTCATGTGACACTGGGTCCTATAAATTTTTATTGCCAAATTTCTTCAGCTGTAAAATGAAAGGGTTGGACTCCATGACTTTTGAGGTCTCTTCTAGCTCTAAATATGTAATCCTAACTGCCATGGGCATTTCTTTCATTGAGAATAGAGAAAAAAAAATAGATAAATAGATGGATATAGATATAGATATATAGAATATGTTAAATACACTATATTTAAAATGTACAGTGAATAGAATATTTTCTCTAGTGTCAGAAAGATCTAGGTTCATGATCAATACAGACACAAACTGTGTGACCATGATAAATTTCTTAACCTCTGAGTTTTATAAATTGCAAAATAGGGATAGTAACCATACCCAATTCACAGGTTGTGCAATTTTCACTAATGCATTTGAGGATCAAATGAGATTTTTGTAAAACACTTTGCACGGTGCCTAGAATATGGTAGATGCTTAACAAATTCTTCTTTTTTTAAAGCAATAATTAAAACTCTATGGAATAGGGGTAATAACTTGATATTCCTTCCTTCCTTCCTTCCTTCCTTCCTTCCTTCCTTCCTTCCTTCCTTCCTTCCTTCCTTCCTTCCTTCCTTCCTTCCTTCCTTCCTTTCCTTCTTCCTTCCTCACCTTTGTATATGTTTATATATGCATATATCTACATATATATGCATACATAGATAATTGAGAAACTTTATGTGTGAACATTATGTGAATATGTGTACAGATATTTTCACACACACACACACACATATATTTCTGAAAAAAAAAAAAAAACCTTCTTATTTGCTGCAGCTGAAAAACTATTTTCTCAAGGACCAAAAGTTGACTTTTTGTACATGGCTTCTATGTGCAGCTCTAAGCAACACTGCTTTCATAGAATCTCAGAAACATCAGTTATGCAAAGCAGAAGAAAACATTTAAAAAGAAGAGAATTCTGTTTGATAAACATAGAGGTATTACTCTCCTTTTTACAGTTATGCTTTATCCAAGGGTACCATTTCCTCCCATTCTCTATAATGGAGCTTTTTCAGCTTCTGATGAACAAAGGCCCTGGAACAAAGCCATCGGTACAAACCAAGCATTTCAGTATAATAGGCAATCACCCAGGATACATTAAAGCCCCTCCACATGTTTAAATTGCTCTGAATTTTTGTATCATTTGTGATTCTAAGAAATCATTACCAAAAATGTCATTATGCTATACAGAACAGATGTATTTAGATGTTGCCCACAAATGAAAATCTTCTCACACCAACATTTTGCAAAACTTCCTTTTGGAATAATTGAAGAGAAATCTGTTATGGTTTTATTTTGGTTTTGCAATCATAGGATAGATTTTTCAATTTTCACTAATGATTATGTTAGTAATTTCTGATATAAGGCTAAAAATCTCCTCATATATTTATCCTCTACTTTTGTGAGTTGAAGTTCTCTGATTTTTTGTCCTATATCTGTTACTAGTTAATCTTCAAGAGGCATCTGGGTATAGATTTTTTTAAAAAGTGACCTTGAAGTTGACAACTGTGATAATTTTTTCCCAATATTAATTTGCTGTTTTGCTATAGAGAAGTCTCTAAATCTCTCTGATCTTAGTTTCATGTGTAAAAATGGCATATTAATACTTGTATGATTATCTGGTATGAGGGAAATAACAATGAATTTTAAAAGAAACTTTAAAAGAATTATATAAAATTTAGTGGTTATTATATAACAAACTACCCATGATTCTTCAATGAATTCTTCAGTGGAATGATCACATCTTATTTTGGTATAGCATTTTATAATTTGTAAAGTGTTTTATCATGATTTTTAATTTTTTTCTCCAGGCAATACTCTTTATTTTTTAATTATGAAAATTGAGTTTGAGAAAATTAAACACCTAATAATTATTAAATGGCTCAGCTGAGAATATATACTAGGTCACTATATATTCAAAGCATCATAGATTCTTTGATTTGAAAGGATTTCAAAGATCATTTCAATCAAACAAACTCTTCTTTGTCCTGTGTAATTCACTTAACAACTGGACAGCCAATTTTTTCCTAGTAGAATTCCAGTGATGGAGAACTCCCTTGATCCCAAGGCTATCAATTCTCCTTCAGGACAACTTTGATGATTAATTAAGTTCCCTTCTTGAAGGTAAAATTGTCCATTATTCCTAGTTATGCCCTTAGGTACCAAGAAAAACAATTGTATTCTCTCTTCCAAATTATACCCTTTCATGCTATGACAATGGATACTATATCCATTTAATTCTTTCTTTCACAGACTAAACACCCTCAGTTCCTATAACCAATCCTTATTTAGCAGAACATAGCATCACTAGCACATCCCCCTTTTTTCAACATACTTCTATTAATGAAACTTGAATCTACCTTATTATTTTGGGCTTCCATATTTTAATATTAATTAATATTAAGATTACATTCTTCTGAAACTCATCAAACCAATTTCATGTCTAGTTACATCTCCCTCATCCCATATTTTCACACTGAGTTTTTGGGCAGGACCTAACTATCTAGCATTATATGGGTTTCTATGAAATTCCATGAAATAGCAAGTTACTCCTTGTGAAACCCAACATGCTATCCTAAAAAAAATGTTTCATTCCTGATTTTGACAAAAACTGTCTTTCTGAACTTTGTGTTATCTATAAGTCAGATAAGCATGCTAACATTCTCCCTATTAATCTGGAAAGTGGAGTGGCACTTCTTAGCTACTACAATGCATTTCTCTAATAAAATAAACCTGAATTTTGTTCATGCATAATTGTTCCTTGACATTGATAGAGACACAAACATTTTCTAGTAGACCATAATGTATTTTATATTTAAAAACAACTTTTATCTATTTATTTATTTTTAATTTAAATTAAAAAAGGAAAAACAAAGCAAAATAAAACAAAACAACATTATCCTGTGCACAGCTGAACACAAAAAAGGATTAAAAATATAAAGCAATACATTTACATTTCAAGAAAATCCATATAATATACAGATTGTATACAGAATTGTCCATCTTTGCTTCCTTGTAGATTTTCTTTTGTTCTCTGCTGTGAATTTTTTTTTACTTTATCTGCCCCCTTTTCTCTCACCTACTCCAAGAAAGGCTACAATCAATTACAGATACAAATATATATATATATATATATGTATATATACATATACATATATATGTATATGTATATATACATATATATATATATGTATATACATATATATGTATATGTATATATATACAGTAGTAGTTTGATTAATTATTAATTGACTTCACAAGATACAAGGAGTAGGAAAAAATAAGAACTACCAAAAGACTTTTCTCAATCCTTATCCTTCCCATCCCAAGCCACAGCCTAACCATTCCTCTCCTCCAAATTCCCCATAGGGACAAATAGGACTTCCAAATAAGGAGAAACAAGCCAGTGCCTCCCAGTGAAACAAGGCTCCCTCCTTTTTGATCCAACTTACTTTCTGAGAGTAACCTTGACCTTTATACTTCCCCCCTATTCCCACAGTCCAAGCTTCCTTGGATAGGTGGGTGGGAGAATGATTCTGGATGTGGAGGAAGAAGCTGTGGTACCATGCTTTCTGCCAACTGATTACTCTCAGTAGTCCTGGATCCTTCTCATTTGCTTCTGCCTGGGCTCTTTGTACTGATGCTCTGGCACTACAATGAGTATTGGGCAAATGTCAAATGTTAAAACATTTTTTCTTTGGTCAAAACGCACGAAATACCAAATTTGACCAGTTTCAAAGCAGATGAATGATAAGTTTTTGAGGGCTGTGAATGACACTATAGTCTAGTTCTGTTATTAAGGTATATACCATAGTTAGAAACATAAATTCTCCCTTTAACAATTATCAGGAGCTACTTTTGTCTTACTTTGTTTTCCCCAAAGCTTCACGGTAAACCTGACAAACTGTTGGTGTTAAAATGTCTATTAACTAGTTAACTAATCATATGATCAGTGATATCAGCTTGGAAGAAACTTCTGAGACCATCTAATCTGAAAATCTCATTTTAAATATGAAGAAATGGTGACCAAGCTACTTCAAGATTGTGACAAGAATTAAGGAAAGTGGCCCTAAAGAGAAGATAGTCTTTCTAGCACTGGTATGCTCTCCTTCATTTTGTGGTACTGAAGGGTGACAGGGAATAGAGGAGAAACAGGGAGACTTATTCTATTTGTGCTCAGAGCAAGCCAACTATTTTAGGCAGGCCCAACAATAGAAGAAACCTTTACTTGTCTGCTCTAGAAGAGATGTAAAGGAAAAGAGCACATCTGTGTTCTGAATATTTTTATTTTGGGGGAAATCCAACAAGCATTGTGTCCTGAAGTCAGGTCTGCCTATTTGGAATTCTTTCCTGATCACAGTGTTTAACAAATGAATCTTCAATGTCAGGCATTCCCCTAAGTTCATTAAACATTTATAGGGAAGGGTTTCACTTTACAATTGTTTAACAAGATGTGGAACAGATAGTTTAGTGAAGCAACATGATATTCAGGAAGCAGCAATGATTACTGATAGTGTAAAAGTGGAAAGGCTGGATTCTAACCTAGAGAAACAGGAAATCTTGTCTTTTTATAGGAGATTCTGACCTTCACAAGCCAAGTGGGGAATAAATGAAATAAAACTTATATTTGGAGTAAGAGGAGGTTGAGTGGTATTTTTAAAAATCATAATTTTATGCCTTGAAATATGTAAACAATGGCTTAGTAAATTCTTAGAGATGCCACTTTTGTGGGGTAGTGAATTTTAAAAAAAAATGGATAAGTACTCAATAATAACAATAGCAATGGAAGATAATCAGTCAATTTGAATTTCCTAAGTGTTTACAATGTGCCAAAAAAGTTTTTATTACGTGACAGATATTTTGCCAGATACAAAGAATAAAAAGAAAAAAATGAAACATTCTCTACTCTCAATTACTTTATGAGATATCTATCATGAGGGGAAACATGTAGATATGTGAGTACAAATAGAAGAAATATAAAAGAAATATGAGACAGATAAATGAGAGAAATTAGGGAAAGATAACACTAGTAATTGGTAGGAGGATGAGGAAGGCTATATATAAAAAGTTTTCTTTGTGCTGTTTTAAAAGGAGTAAAAATTATAGACTTTGCAGTCATCAAAGAGTCCCTTATAGGCTTAAGCAATTAGTCAGAAAACAAAATGGGAGACAGAATATGAAATAGGCATGAAACAGAAAAGACCACTTTGGTTATATTATAGATTAAAAGTGAGAGAATAACGTATAATGTAGCTAGGAGGGTTGATGCAAGCCTGTCTATAAAGGGCTTTAATAGCCAAACAAAAGAGTTGGTTCTTTTTCTCTAGAGACAGTAAGTAATCCCTGGAGTTTATTGAATAATAGTGTGACATGGTCAGAATGCATGAAAGGAAAATTACTTAGACAATTGGGTGGTGGATGACTGGTAGTAGGAAGAGATCAATTAGAACTATTACCTTAGTTCAGGGGAGAGATAATTAGGCTTCAACCTAAGAGGGCCAATGATATGATTAATGAGAAAGGAACCTATGCAAGAGATGTTTTTGTGGAGGCAGGAAAATAAGGAACTGTCAAGTAATATGCCATGTGGCAAAGTAGATAGATATAAAGCAAGTTTGGGAATTAGTAGTCCCTGAGTTCAAGCCCTGCCTCAGACATATATTAACTTTAAGAACACAGGCAAGTTTCTTAATTTATCAGTGCTTCTGCAATTTTTTATATAGTTTTTATTTACCAGATATATGCATGGGTAATTTTACAGCATTGACAATTGCCAAAATTTTTGTTCTAATTTTACCCCTCCTTCCCTCCCACCCCAGATGTCAGGTTGACCAATACATATTAAATATGTGTTAAAGTTTAAGTTTGAATTTATTTGAATGTATTTGAATACAATATATGTATACATGTCTAAACAGTTGTTTTGCTGTACAAAAAGAATCGAACTTTGAAATAGTGTACAATTAGCCTGTGAAGGAAATAAAAAATGCAGGCGGATAAAAGTAGAGGGATTGGGAATTCGATGTAGTGGTTCATAGTCATCTCCCAGAGTTCTTTCCCTGGGTGTAGCTGGTTCAGTTCATTACTGCTCTATTGGAACTGCTTTGGTTCATCTCATTGTTGGAGAGGGCCACGTCCATCAGAATTAATCATCATACAGTATTGTTGTTGAAGTATATAATGATCTCCTGGTCCTGCTCCTTTCACTCAGCATCAGTTCATGTAAGTTTCTCCAGGTCTTTCTGAAATCATCCTGTTGGTCATTTCTTACAGAACAATAATATTCCATAATATTCATCAGACAATTTTCTTAAGGAACTGGAATTCCTTATCTGGAATTGAAGATAAGTTGTCCAATCACCATCCTGCATTGGAGAAGAGAATTCACATAGCAAGAGATCCATCTGCCAATAAAAGCACCAATCTTCACTTCAATTCTAATTTCACCGCTATTAATATTAGTACTACAATGTTAATAATGCATATAACACTTTGAATTTTACTAAGCGCTTTCCTTACTATAGCAAGCTGATAAAATAAATAGCTAAGGTATAATTACTACCTCTTTTACAAATGTGAATACTTTCTCAGAGAAACAAAGGACTTTTTGCCCAATGTCACAATTTTTTAAAATGTTGGAACAAAGATTTGAATCCCGAGTCTCCTGTCTCCAAATCCAGTGCTCTAAGTTGTAGCATATTTCTGAAATTTTTTAAATCCAAGTTCTTGCATGTATCTATAGCTCATTGGATCCCATAACTATCACTCTTTAATGGCAAAATGCTATACTCAGAGACTGTGCATTATTGTAAGCCTCAATGATATTACTTGCGAAATAAGATAAGATAAAAATCATAAAAACTGAGTCCTAACTTGGACTGAATAGCTTCCAGATGCTGCTTTTGGGAATCCAGTTGAAGTGACTCTTTCAAATGTTCTATACTCATTCAATCTGACCATTCTATTAGGAAACACGAATCAAATTTAAGGAACTGTTTGATAGAAACAGATTATTCTTTAATTACAGAGCAAAGGGAATGATGTTTAACGTGTTTTAAATTATTATTTTTTTCTTCAATTCTTATTTTTAATCTTTCTTTTTTTTTTTTTTTTTTTTTTTTTTTTTTTTTTTTTTTTGAGGGGGGAGGATTGTCAGGAGGCAAGAATTCTCTATTATCATCACTGCCAGCATTATTCTCCAACAAAACCATTCCATTTACTTTCTTCATTTTGGCTGTAAATGCCTAGCAGCACTGAAGGCTTCAGGGAGAAAGAGGGCAAGTCCTGCCACTTTGTTTCCAATGTGTCCCTGTTCCATTTGAATAGTCTATTGATTTTAGTGCACTCTATACAAAATGTTAGGATCAAGGAAGTTGACAGAGCGGTTTCCATGAACGCATGCTGAAGCTTGGAGCCGAAGACTGACATCTTAATTGCATTTGAGTCCATGCTTGCCTGGAGTTTTCCCAGATATGGAATCTCGAAGGCACTTAGCAGATCAGTGTTCACTACTGCAAATCAAGGGGCACATTTAGGATGGAAAATTATTTCTCCTTGTGACATAACTGCAAATAAATTATCTGTGTATCATGAAAACTTTTTTTTTGAAACATCTTTCCTTAGACTACACCATAGAAAGGCCAGGTAATATTATATACTGTTATAAAATAAACAGCACAGAGAGAATGTGAATTGTGTGTGTGTGTGTGTGTGTGTGTGTGTGTGTGTGTGTAGTAAAACCAAAAAAAAAAAAAAACCTTTCAGGAATGTCTGAATCACACTAGCACTGTAGATCACCTTGTGGGAAGAGAGGAAAGAGGGAAGGGAAGACAAAAGGAGGAGAGGATTCTTCATGAACATACTTATATGACATTAAATCTGATATTGGAGCTGAAAAGTGCTTAATTAGTCAATAAAAACAATAAATGTTGATCATGATCAATCCTAGAAAACAAATATAATTGTCATGAAAGACATTTATAATGTGATGTAAGGATTTCAAAGTTCTTTCACATACAACAACCTTGTGATATAAATGCTTTTATTAACTCCCCATATGTTAACAAACCAGCTTCTTTTTTTTCCCTGATTCTATGATTTTCTTGCTTAAGGGAACTCTGGGTAAAGAAACTAACAGTGCAAATCTGCAACATTTCTAAGACTTAGAATTTTTTTTGATTTTTTTAAATTTTATTTTTTATTATAGCTTTTTTATATACACAACATATGCATGGGTAATTTTTCATCATTGACCCTTGCAAAACCTTCTATTTTAATCCTTCCCCTCCTTCCCCATACGCCTTCCCCAGATGGCAAGCCAATTCCATACATGTTAAATATGTTAAAGCATATATATATGTAACTTAGAAATTAACCTAGGATATCAAAAGATTTGGTGACTTGTTCATTGTGACTTAACCAGTATATTGCAGACTCAGTACTTGGTCTACCTGACTCAGATCCTGGCCTTGTATCTACTACATTGTACCATTTATCATACCCATTTTACAGATGAAGAAACTGAGGCTTTAAGAAGTTTAGAGATTTGCCCATAGCCACTGTTGTGGTTTTTATCACAGACAGGATTTGAATCTAGTCTTTCTGTCTCCATGTTGTCCGTGTCTTGATTCCTAATAAAAAAATATCTAAAAGATTTTATCCTTTTAAACTGAAAAATACACATAATTAATATTGCAGAATTCTAGATGCAAACAAAAAAAATACTTCTGATGCAGACTATATTCTTTACTCTTTACTTCCATGCCTTTTTCATATAACAAAGAGGTATTTAGGATGCTGAGTTACAAACCCATATTTTAAGATGATCACACAGTTATCTATGTTGTCTCTATGGTTCTTAAGCAAAGATATAATACATGAAGATACATTTCTGAATTTTCCAGTTTTCACCTGGAAGTTGGGTGTTCAAGTCCTTTTTAAAAATATATATATATTTATTTGGAATAATCAATACAATGGGTGGACACCATAAGCTGAATTCTCAGTTGAGCCCCTCTTAGGACCATTTAGATGGTAATGGTATGTTCTGGGGATGGGAATGGGATTCTAACTTAACTGACACATTTTGTATTTGAGTAGCATCTTTGTTTCTTTTGTATCGACTGTCTTTTCAAAATATGGTCAGTGCTGCCACTTGGTGGTTGATTGAGGAGGTTCCAGAGGAATCATATATAGGTCAAATTTACATAATCCTGGCTTTGCTTCCTGACTAGTTCATCAAATCTTTCACTGGTCTGTTTTCTTTGCTGCTCTGTGTGCCTGATAAAGGTTGAGGCTAATTTGACCCATTGAAGTTTTACTTTCATAATTTTTTGTGCTGTCTCCGATATCCATTAACACCAGCTGAAATGGTTGCATATATGTGTATATGTGTTTATACAGAAATAGAGAGATACACACACAGCCCAAGAGAGATATAAGACAGGCAGACAAACACAGAAAAAGAGGGAGATGAGTAGAGGAGGGGATTTCATTGGAATAGGAAACTAATCTCTTAATTGGTAAAATGAAAGGGGAAGGACCAACTTCAAGATGTGGGTTCTTATGATCCTAAGATTCTTCTTGAATCTCTCTTTGAACAGAAGAGAGCTATATCGTGGAAGTGATTAATGTGGATATCATAGAACTGACATTCCTGACAGAAAACATTTCCACAATAATTCATAAGCTGGGATTTAGAGGGGAAAAGACCTCCAAATGAACTAAAGAAACACTGTTTCTTCCATAGATTTTCAGGAAAATCTGAAATATGCAGTATATAAACAAATGAATGACATTTCTCAATCACTATAATCCTATTCATACATTTTCAGTATAGGTGGAAATGTTGAGAATCTCCCTGTCTCAATTACTATTTTTGAAGCATTTTTTTTCCTTTTTTTATCTTTCTCATCTGGTGATTTTTAAAAAAATGAATCATCCTACAGTATTCAAAGACGGAAAGGCATCCAGGAAGAACATTGGAGAAAATGATGGAATCCAGTTTTACTGGCAATCAACCTTTTCCAGAAGTTCATTCTCCTGACAGAGGAAGCCAGTCCTTCAAACACCACAGGTAAACAGGATTGAAAGCAAAATAGGGATCAGTAACTCTCAGAGGTTCAAGTGATCAAGCAGAGATTTACTTACTTTAATAACACATATATATCCGCTAATAATTGCATTGGTGGTGAAGAATCTATAGTCTGTGTTCCAATCTATTTATTAAGTCCAAACCTCTCCCAGTGGGTAGACCAAGAAAGTTCATAATGCTGTTCATAGATGATACCTTCTTGTATGGAAAGCCTGAAGGAAGCATTAACAAAACCCATCAAAGTTATAGACACAGCCCTGTGAATAAAACAATTGTATTCTGAAAAACTATTAAGACGCATAACTTTCCCCCCTCCTTTTCCTGTTTTATCTCAGTTTGTGAAGTTAATGACTCATTCCCCCTTAGGCAAATGGCATCATAAATGTTCAATATTCTAGCAGAGTCACTTTAAACAAACAGATCTTGAAATGGGACAGGAACATGATAATCTTCCCTCCTGTGCTCACCAGGGACAGTGCTATTTAAGGTAACAAGCCAAATGAAGTTGTAAAAGCTGATTGGATAACATACATCTATTTTCTGCAAAAAACTTTCCAACTTAGTATTTTCTGAGATGGCAAATTTCAGTTTCAAAGGACTTTAGAGATAATCTAGTTGAATATCCTCATTGTAGAGATTAAAAATATGACATGAATAGTTATAAATGGCTTAACTAAATACAGGCACATGGATAAAATTCAAATCCACATCTATTGCATTTAAATAGATCCTCAAGGTTTGCATTCTTCTAATTTGGTTGGCATGGCAATAGTATTTTTTTAAAGAGCTGTGAATTATCATCTGTGATGTCTCTTGAACTATATGATAATGTTCACAATGTACAGCTATCAAAAAAAGGCAGAATTATGAATAAAAATTACAAACCATTTTTATTAATGTTTCTATAAAACAATATTCCATGGATCCATGTACTATTAATATGACTCAAGCTAGGTTATTCATTCTGGGATTCAAGTTCCTTATCAATAAAAAAGTGACTTATTTATTATACTTAAATCATTATTCTGAGGCTTGACATTGGGGAAAAAAACAATAGTACATGAAACAACAGAGGGGAACAATATTAGTTAAGGAATCAGACCTGAGTAGGATTCCCAGTTCAACTACTTCCTATCTGTGAAGCACTGAATGAGACAATTTCTCTGAACCTTTGTTTCTTTATATATGAAATAAGGAGTTGGGGATAAATATGTTTTATTTTCCTTTTGTTCTAAATTAATGATTCTATGATTTTGGTTTTTTCTTGTAATATCTTTTGATTATGAGTTTAAAAGGTACAAGAAACTTGAATATAATCTTTTGCTTTAAGGCAATTTGGTGTTAAGTGACTTGGCCAGAATCACCCAACTAGTAAATGTTTAGTGTAATTCAAAGTCAGCTGGTGCTCTATCCATTGTGCCATATAGCTGTCCCTAATTTGCATGTGATCATTTAAATCAATACATTATAATTTAGAATATTCAATTTACCTTTTATCAAAATAATATTATTTGCTTTACATAAATAGGGGAAATGTAGGAGGATTTTATAGGGATTCTTTATTCCTTAGAAGAAATTTAAAAAAAAAAAACAACTAAACATAGTCTTTTAGAAGCAAAATATTTTATATAAAGCAGTTTCCCCAAGATATTAAAAGGAGGGAAGTTTAGTATGTTATTAAAGCAATTCAAATAAAATTTCATTGATTATATTTCTTTAGTATTATAAAATAAAATTGTAAATATGAAAATTAAGATTATTTCAAACAATGGATATTTTTTCTTTCTTAAAAGTGAATGAACTTGCAGAACAATTTTATTTCTGTTCATGGCAAATGTTCTGGCTCTTGTCTCTTGCTTAAATGACTTTTCCTAAGTATACTTAAAATAAATTATACAAAAAAGTCTTTAAGAGAAGCTTTAGTTTTGGACTATTCCTAGAGTGCATTAATTTGGCTGTCTGTCATATATATTTTTTTCTTTTGATGAATAGACAAGGTTTGATGGATAAAGAAGTTCTTTTGTAATTTCACAATTTATAGTTTAATAGATCAGCCTATTGTTTTGTAAGACATGCTGTAGACTTCCATATTTCCATGATTGATCACCCAATTGCTGATTTATATATCCTGCAAACTGCTCCATAACTTACCGAGTGCCGCTGGTTTACACAAGTACTATTTGGTAGGTTGATTGGTGGAAGAAAAAGATCTTATTCATTTTCAGTTGTGTCACTAGTTCATTCTTTATGACTAGTGGTGTGATAGGTTTAAGCCACAAATAATTTCTGATTATATGTCTCAAATGTGACTCATTAAGTAATTTCTGAATTGCAGCTAACAGTCAGTCACAGAAATATCTTTTGAAGAAGTTCATTAAAATTGAGTGTTTCTTTTATTTGGAAACATTGAAAGAAATATTACCTCATAAAATAATAATAACAATAACAATAATGGCACAATAATAATACCATAATAATCGTATTTTTCTTTATGTGTTTTTTATCCAATGGAATCTGTCCATTGATTTTGTGAATATCATCAAATAACCACTTGCAATTAAATGATAATAATGATAACTATTTTATATGATACATTAAAATATAATATTTCTAAAGCACTTAGCCCAATGAATGATGCATAGTATATAGTTAAAAGAAATGATTTGTTTGAAGTCAAACAGGCAATAACTGGCAGAGCAATTTCCTATAAATGAATGTAAATTCAGCACTCATGGAAAGAGTGCATCATGCTGCCTCCCATTGTCTATAAAAGCTCTCTTTGAATGTGGAAATGTGTTTTTGATTTTGGTTTTTTTGTTTGTTTTTTTAAATCTTCCTTCATGGAGCAATGTAGATATTCTCTGAGTTAAGTGAAGATTTGGCACAAATATGTCAAATTCATACTATTGCCTAAGATTTTAAGTCCACCTAGAGTCATTTTGACTGGATTTCCTAAAATCTAATGATGAATACCATCACTACTACAATAGATTAGTTGAAGAGGGCAATTTGATCAGTCTAATGTAAAACAAAGGATACTGGAATGGAAGTCAAAATACCTGTACTTAAATTTCCTTACTTATATTTGCTGTATAATACAGCTTCAACTAGTGATTTTTTTCCCTTTCTGAGCTCCAACTTTCCATTTCTGTAACAATGATGATTTGGATTAGTTGATCTTTAATGTTCCTTCTAATTCTGAGAGTCTTTTCCCCTTTTCATTTTATAAATTTAATGGAAAAAGGGAAAAATCAGTTAAACTATTTGATTGAAGAGATGGCTCACCCCAGGAGCCTAAGGTAGACAAGGCTTACAATGAAACCCATTCGAGTCTCTTGTGCCTTAGCAATACTGTCAAAACATATGTATGTGTCAAAATTATTGTAGAGTATATACTGAGTTGTATCTGGGAGCAGACTTAAAGAAAAACCAATGTGAATTCCACAATAGCTGAAAATTTAGGGCAATGAGGTGGGAATTGTGTACTAAGAAGAAATTGTCAATTTCAACAAGGTTTCTTTATATAATAGCTGAAACAAGTGCACACAGGGCTCTCTGTTTTACTTGTTAGTTTTTAGTAATGGGACTTCTTTATTTCTTCCTGAACAAACTGTCTCAGAAAGCAAGATGATATGAATTTAGAGGGGTGGACCTTGGTCTTTTGTAAAACAAAACAAAACTACCACCACCACCACCACAAAAACAACAAAAAATCTGCTCCAATTTTCAGCAGGGTTTATTTATTTTGTATTATTTGTGTTTTAAACCAATGCAAGAAACCATGAGAAGACTCTGCCTCTCCATTTTTCTAAGTATAAACCAGAATAAGTATTACCTCCCTTCTAATATCACATGCTTCCCATCTGTCCTGCTGCTGAACCATTAATACAGTTTATCTTTTCTAATTTTCTTCCAGCTAAACATTCCTATGTATGTTCACATTCCCAATTATATTATGGACATTTTGAGAGCAGAGAGTCTCTTTTTTCTAGAACATAGTAACATTTTACATATATATATATATATATATATATATATATATATATATAACATACTAGACTTATTATAAGCATCATCAACATTTTCTTCATCATCAAATGCTAATGTTCACATAGCATTTTCACATATACCAAAAAAAAATAATCTATTACTCCCATTTTATAACAGAAGAAACTGAGTCTGAATAACCCAAGGTTCACATACCAAATACATGTCTGAGACAAGATTTAAACCCAAATCTTCCTGAGCACACAGTTATCCACTAAGCCACACTGCCTTCATCTATACATTGACTGATTATACCTATAAATTTCTGTGAGAGGCAAATAGATGTATAATTTACAACCTGAGGAACCAGATGTAGTCACTGTTGTACTTCCTATTAGGGTCTTTCCCCATGGAGCCAGTTTTGTTTGCTTTCCGCTTTTATTCTACAAACTTCTTCTCTCCTTTATTTTATTGTTTAGGAGTCTTTCTTCATGTTGTAGCCCAGGGCAACGGACTGGGATGCTACATAGGAATGCTTTTCGTAGGACACCACCTTCTCCTCGAAATCGACTCAATGGGATTGCAGGACCAGCATATCAACAACTGGAAGAGGCAAGAATTACAGATCAAGACACAATTCCTTGCCAAGGGTAAGTAACCCTTCAAAAGCAAGATAATAATAACATATTTTAGCAAAATGCTTTAAAATTTACAGGGTCTTTATTCAGAATAAAGCTATGTAGAACAAAGAGTAACATTTTAATCTCCATTTTCCAAGTAAAGACCAATGTGATTTAGTGGTTTAGCCATTGAAATTTAATTAGCAAGTAGAGGAGAATAACAAAATGATTGAATCATAGAAAATCAAAAAGGAAAGGAATTCCTGGGGTTATTGAGTCTAACCTATCCTGAATCCCATCTACATTCTCCCTGGCATGTCATGTGTGTAGTCATTTTCCATTTTTGTCATAGTTGTAAAATTTTGGTAGAAGGTATGATTACATTATTGTTTTAATTTGTGTTTCTCTAATTGTTGATAAATTGAAGCATTTCTTTTTAACAACTTGAATTTCTTCTTTTGAACACTGCCTATTCATACCCTTTGGCCATTTGTTTACTTTGAAACATCCTATTATTAAAAATTTAAATAAGTTTCTTATATAGCTTAAAGAAAAGATTTATCAAAGAAACTTTCTTTAAATATAAACATTTAAATATAAACATAAATATTCACCTTATTGTTACCCTTCCAGTTTTAATAACATAGGCTTTTTACACAAATACATTTTTAATATGCAATAAGAGTTGTCCATTTTATCTTCTGTGATTCTTTTTATCTTTTCTTTGATCATGGACTTTTCCTATATTCATGGTTGTGAAAAGCATTTTCTTCCTTTTCCCTTCCGATTTATTTGTAAAATGACCCTTTAGACCTAACTCATTTAT
The DNA here is from genome assembly GCF_048593235.1 of Sminthopsis crassicaudata. Taxonomy (NCBI): domain Eukaryota; kingdom Metazoa; phylum Chordata; class Mammalia; order Dasyuromorphia; family Dasyuridae; genus Sminthopsis; species Sminthopsis crassicaudata. The sequence goes on along the minus strand of NC_133618.1, from coordinate 619,324,677 downwards.
CTATTTTGAATTTTTTTTGTATATAATGCATGATGTTTGTCGATTCCTAAGATCTGCCACACTACTTTCTAGGTTTTCCAGTGATTTTTTATGTTAATAAGCATTTTAAAGTGTCATCTATGTATCAGGCAGTATTCTAATAGCTCATAACAGACTAAAACAACACAATCCTTACCCTCAAAAATGATACTCTTTTAGAATCTTACTTTAAACACTCTTACATTTTTTCCTACCTTATTTTTCATTTCATTGCTATTTTGGTTTAGAAATGTATCACTTCACATGTTAGGATTTCTTTTTTTTTTTTTTTCCAATTTTCTGTTTTCCATTCTGTCCTCTATACACTTGTCAAAATAAAATCCCTAAAGGTCTGCCCATAGCACACACGGGCCTTAGAATCTTTTAGAGATTCACAATAAAATATGAATTCCTCAGCTTGGAATAAAAAATTCTGTATAGTTTAACTCTGCAGTCTAACTTATTTCCCATTTTCTCAACACAGACACTGTTGGTTCTAGCCTAATCGCTGTGCTTACCTTTATGTCCTTCCAAAATCTGTTGTCCATACTTGGGATACATTTATTTTCTCACCTCTGACTCAAAAACTTTAGCTTTCTTAAAGGTTAAGTTATATCTCACCTTCTACAGAAAACATCTTCCATGTCTTTTAGTGGTTAGTAAACAAACAAACAAGCAAGCAAAAAAATGAATGAATGAACAAAGGAACAAACCAATGAATGAATAAACAAGCAAACAAATATTTAAATATTATCTTCCCCCCACTCACTTCCCCTGAGTAAAATGTAAATTAGTTACTACAGGGAACTATTTTTATTTTTTTTTCTGTACATTCTTTTTGCTTTATACACAGTGTTTAATAAATTTTCATTGAATGAACACTTAAGTGGATGGCTAGAGTAGAGTCAAACTATCACTGCCCTGACAAAAAACAGATCAATCAATGTTGAACTCTATTAATAACAGAGCTCTAGTCAATCCAATTTTCTGACTCATCTGATCTATACATAACATGATATATCATTTTTTTCTCTTCTTTTCTAACTGAATTTGCTTCACTGCTGCTGCCAACCTAGCAGCCAGAGTAAAGAGAGAGACAGAGAGGTAGCAATAAGTTGTTCATCTTGTCATTTTGTGAGGGACAGGGTTTTTTTAGGTTTTTCTCTAGGTATGAATTTGTGCATAACTCAGGCTTTTCTGGCAAAAAATAAGAACAATAACTCTCAGGAAGATTAAAAAAAGAGAAGATAAATGGCAAACATCTCCTGTTTTATAGTTTGTAAGCCATTCCAAGTGGATTTGAGCAACGCATTTGGTAAGATCTGGACTGACAGCTGCAAATATAACAAAACAGAGGAATCATTTGAAACGCATGATGAAAGTTAGGAAATGCTTTTTTTTTTTTTTTCTTTTTTCTTTTTTTTTTTCCTTATCTCTGAGAATGTTAGTCATTATGCCCTTAACTACCAATAATTGATGTTGCTGTTGATAATTTTGCTTATCAATCACAAATAATGATTTTAAATAAAAATGGACTTTCTCATCAAGATCTAGGTGGAAGCTCATCCACAGACATCATATTTTAAATGACTGAGGTTAGAATCAAAGATATATATATATATATATATTATATATATATATATATATGTTAAGCAAATAAATAAATGCAGAATCATGTTATATGATTAATGGTCAAGTTTACATAGACCTCTCCATTCCCTGGAGAGAGCCATCTCTTCTATTTACCTAAGTTTCTTGCAATGCTTACACACATTTGAGTCTCAGCTCAAAGATCAGTTCCTATATAAGTCATTGTTCTTCTATAACCCTAAAAATAACCTTTTATGTATTTATCCTTTGGATTAACTTGTATGTATACATGTTATAAAACTCTGTCAGATTCTTTGATTTTTGAAGGCAGGAATTATTTTGTTTTTCTCTTTAAGTAACTGGCAACTAGCAGAAGGGACCCAGAAAGGTTTTCAATAAATGTCTATTGCCTAAAACTGAAGTGAAAATAATGGATGTGACTTGCATGTTTGATTTTGAGTTTGGATGCCTATGAAGACCAATGACAACCAAGTATGATGTGAAGATGGTCTTCGAAGTTGACAGTTTAAAGCGGTAAAGTGGGTAAAGAGCCAGGCTTTGAGTCAGAAAGATCCAAGTTCAAATCTGGCCACTGAAATTTATTGGTTGTATGACACTATTAAAGTCATTTAACCATATCTTTCCTTGACTATAAAATTAAGATAATAATATATCTTTCCCTTCAAGGTTGTTCTGAGGGTTAAATGAGATGATATTTGTTTAAAAAAAAAGAGAGAGCCAGGATGGCAGGGTATAGGCAGGTCTTTGTTGAAAATCTTCCTCACCTCCATTAGAATCAATAACAAATCAAGCCTCTCAATGGGTTTTGGTGACAAAAGAGACAAATATTTGGAGTGTCATAAATTCCAGCAAAAGATATTTTAGAAAAAATTCAGGAATGGTCTGTCTCAATCAGGCAGGGGAGGAAGTAGCCCATTCATTTCATTCAGGGAGACCCAGGGCAAAGAAACCAGGGGACTGCAGTGGTGTATACTCTTCCCTGGTTCAAAAACTAGTAGAACAGCTGACACTGAGCCACTGAACCCCAGAAAAACAAGTAGGACTGGGCCATCTTCATTGAGCAAAGGAAGAAAGGCAGCAGCACTGGCCCCAGGGTAGTGTGAAGCAGCTGTGGCTTGTAGAAGAAGCTTGGGACAGTCTCCTCTTTGCCCTAAGAGCAGACCTCAACTTTTAAAGATGAGCAAAAAAGTAAAAAAAGTGCTCTGAGCATAGATAGTGATTTTGGAGACAGGAAAGAGCAGATCTCAAACCCTAATTTAAATAAAGGCAAACCATCTCTAGGTTAAGTCTCAGAGGATGATATGAGTTTCTCTATAACTCAAAAGGCTTTCTTGGAAGAATTCAAAAAGATCTTAAAAAATAATTGGAAGAAAAATGGGAAAGTGAATGAGAACTTTGGAAATGAAAATACAGAAATTGTCTGAAGAAAATCACTCCTTGAAAAATAGAATTGGTGAAATGGAAACAGAACAACTCCCTAAAAATTAGAACAAAAAATGCGATGAACAAAATAACTCATTTAGAAGTTCAATTGGCTAAATGCAAAAGAAGCTAAAACCTAATTGAATAAAATAATTCATTAAAAATTAGAATTAAACAAATGGAAGTGAATGACTCAATGATACATCAAAAATCACTCAACCCAAACAAAGAGAAATTAAAAAAATGGAAAAATGGAAAATACCTCATTACAAAAACAGCTGGCATTAAAAATAGATCCAGGATAAGCAATCTAAGAATTACTAGATTAACTTAAAAATGCAATGAAAAAATGAACCTAGAAAACATCTTCCAAGAAATCATCAAGAAAAACTGCCTTGATGTCCTAAAACCAGAGGGTAAAATAACCATTGACAGAATCTATCTCCTGAAAAAGACCCCAAATTAAAACTCCAAGGAATATCATAGCTAAATTTCAGAATTATTGGATTAAGCAGAAAATACTGCAAGTAGCTAGGAAAAAAAAAAACAAAACAATTCAGACATCAAGGAGCCACAATTAGATTACCCAGGATCAAGGATGCTCCATTTTAAAGGATTAAAAGGCTTGGAATATGATATTCTTGAAGGCAAAGAAGTTTGGACTGCAGCCAATAAGCAACTATTCAGCACAATTAAGCATTAACTCTTCAAGGGAAAAGATGGATCTTCAATGAAATAGAGAATTTCATTTATTTTTTTATGAAAAGACAATAGCTGAACAGACAATTTGATCTTCAATTACAGAATTCAAAAGAAGCATAAAAAAGTTAAAAGGGAAGAAAAATTATGATTGTTTTAAAGATTAAAATGTTTACATCCCTTTAAAGGAAGATAATGTATTTAACTTTCAGAGAATTATATCTTTATTTGGGGTATACTTAAGGTATGTAGGTATAATTTGACTTTATTGTGATGCTATAAAAAAGAAACTGAGGTGGCAAAGTAACTGTATTTGAAGAAGAGTAAAAGGGAGCTAAAATGAGATAAATTATATCACTTGAAGAGACAAAAAGAACTATTACAATTGAGTGAAAGAAGGAAGGGAGATGAGCATAGTGTGAATTCTAATCTCGTCAGATTAGGCTCAAAGAGAGAATATCAAAGATATTTCATTTGATGGAGAAACTTGTCTCATCTTAGAGGGAAGTAGGAGGGGGAAGGGAAAAGAAAAGGAGGAAAACTAATAAAAGAGAGACCAGAAGTAGAAGGGGGAAAAGATATGAAGTGGGAAAGGGGCGGTACAAGGAGAGGGCAGATTGAGGGAGATGGTGGTCAGAAGTAAAACACTGGGAAGGAAGGAAAGGGAAAAAAGAAAGGGAAAAAAATTAACATGAAGGAAATAAGGTGATGGAAAATAAGAGTTAGTAATTTTAATTATGAATGTGAATGGGATAAACTCACCCTAAAATGGAAGGCAGAGACTGTATTAAAAGACAGAATCATACAATATATTATTTACAAAAAAACACATTTAAAGAAGAGTGATACATATAAAATAAAGGAAAGAGGTTGGAAAGGAATTTATGTTTCAGCTGAAGTAAAAAAATAAAAAAAATGGGAGTACTAATACAAATCTCAGATCAAACAAAAGCAACAACAGATCAAATTAAAAGAGATAAGAAAGGAAACTATATCTTGCTGAAAGATGCCATGGATAATGAAGTAAAATCAATACTAAGCATATATCCACGAGGTGTTATAGCATCCAATTCCTAGAGAAGTTAAGAGAGCTGCAAGAAGAAATAGTAAAACTATATAAGTGGGACATCTCAATCTTGGTCCATCAGAACTATATCAATCAAACAAAAAAATAATTAAGAAAGAAGCTAAGCAGGTAAATAGAATTTTAGAAAAGTTAGGTATGATAGACCTTTAAAGAAAATTGAATGGGCACAGAAAGGATTTTTTTTTCTTTTTTCTTAGTGTTACATGGAATTGCACAAAAATTAATCAATTATTAGGTCATAAAAATGTCAAAATCAAATGCAGAAAGGAGAAATAGTAAATGCAACTTTTTCAGGTCATGATGCAATGAAAATCATATGTAATCACAAGCCAGAGAAAAATAGACCAAAAATTAATTAGAAGTAAAACAATCTAATCCTAAAAAATGAGTGATTAAAACAATAAATCATAGAAACATTGGATAATTTCATTCAAAAGAATGACAATAATAAAACAACATGCCAAAATTTAAGGATTATAGCCAAAACAGTTTTTAAGAAAAATTTTATATCTCTAGATACTTATTTGAATAAAATAGACAGGGAAGATCAATGAATTGGGCATGCAACTAAAGACATTAGAAAAATAAACATATTTAAAAACCTCAATTCCATTGATGTAACCAAATTTGAAATTCTAAAAATAAAAGGGAAGATTTTTTTTAATTCAATTATTGAATTCATAAATTATTGAATTAATAAACAAAGCAAGACTTAGTTTTATGAAAAAATAAAACAGATATCAACAATGAAAAAGGTGAACATCCCACCAATGAAAAGGAAATTAGAACACTAATTAGGAGTTATTTTGTCCAATTGTATGCAAACAAATCTGATAATCTAAGTGAAATGGAAGAATACTTACAACAAATATAGATTTCCAGGGTTAATAGAGGAGGAAATAAATTAATTAAATAGTCTTATTTTAGAAAAAGAAATTGAACATGTTATTAATCAACTCCCTAAGAAAAAAAATCTCCAGGGCCAAATGGATTTACATGTGAATTCTACCAAATATTAAAAGAATAATTAATTCTAATACTTTGCATACTATTTAGAAAAATAGGGAAAGGAGTACTTCCAAATCCTTCTATGACATAGATTTGGTGTTGATATCTAAACTATGTAGGATCAAAATAAAGAAAGAAAATTATAAACCAATTTCCCTAATGAATATTGATGCAAAAATCTTAAGTAAAATTGTAACAAAGCAAGTTATCATCAGAATAATATACCATGATCAAGTAGGATTTATACCAGGAATACAGGGCTGGCTCAATATTAGGAAAATTATTAGCATGATTAATTGTATCAATAATCAAACTAACAGAAACCATATAATTATCTCAATAGATGCAGAAAAAGAATTTGACAGAATCCAGCTCCCATTCCTATTGAAGACACTAGGGAGAACAGAAATAAATGGAGGTTTTCTTTAAAATGATCAGTATCTAATGACCTAGAAAAAATAACAACAAAATTCATATGGAAGAATAAAAGGTCAAGAATTGCAAGGGAACTAATGAAAAAAAACTCAGAGGAAGGTGGTCTAAGTGTACCAGATCTAAAGCTATATTATATAGCAGCAGTCACCAAAACCATTTGGTATTGGCTACGAAATAGACCTAGATCAGTGGAACAGATTAATACAAAGGACAAAAAAGGGTACATCTATAGCAATCTAATCTTTGACAAACCCAAAGATTCCAACATTAGGGATAAAAATTCATTATTCGGAAAAAACTGTTGGGAAAACTGGAAATTAGTATGGCAGAAATTAGATATGGATCCACACTTAACACCATATACCAAGATAAGATCAAAATGGGTCCATGATTTAGGCATAAAGAGGGAGATAATAAATAGATTAGAGGAACAGAGGATAATCTACCTCTCAGACTTGTGGAGGAGGAAGGAATTTATGACCAGAGGAGAACTAGAGATCATTATTGATCACAAAATAGAAGATTTTGATTACATCAAACTAAAAAGTTTCTGTACAAATAATACTAATGCAAACAAGATTAGAAGGGAAGTAACAAATTGGGAAAATATTTTTAAAAACAAAGGTTCTGACAAAGGTCTCATTTCCAAAATATATAGAGAACTGACCATAATTTATAAGAAACCGAACCATTCTCCAATTGATAAATGGTCAAAGGATATGAACAGACAATTCTCAGAGGAAGAAATTGAAACTATATCCACTCACATGAAAGAGTGTTCCAAATCACTACTGATCAGAGAAATGCAAATTAAGACCACTCTGAGATACCACTACACACCTGTCAGATTGGCTAAGATGACAGGAACAAATAATGACAAATGTTGGAGGGGATGTGGGGAAATTGGGACACTAATACATTGCTGGTGGAGTTGTGAAAGAATCCAGCCATTCTGGAGAGCAATCTGGAATTATGCCCAAAAAGTTATCAAACTGTGCATACCCTTTGACCCAGCAGCGCTACTACTGGGATTATATCCCAAAGAAATACTAAAGAGCGGAAAGAGACATATATGTGCCAAAATGTTTGTGGCAGCTCTTTTTGTTGTAGCTAGAAACTGGAAGATGAATGGATGTCCATCAGTTGGAGAATGGTTGGGTAAATTGTGGTATATGAAGGTTATGGAATATTATTGCTCGGCAAGAAATGACCAGCAGGAGGAATATAGAGAGACTTGGAGAGACTTAAATCAACTGATGCTGAGTGAAATGAGCAGAACCAGAAGATCACTGTACACTTCAACAACAATACTGTATGAGGATGTATTCTGATGGAAATGGAAATCTTCAACATAAAAGAAGATCTAACTCACTTCCAGTTGATCAATGATGAACAGGGGTAGCTGCACCCAGAGAAGAAACACTGGGAGGGGAATGAAAATTGTTAGCACTAATATCTGTCTGCCCAGGTTGCATGTACCTTCGGATTCTAATGTTTATTGTGCAACAAGAAAATGATATTCGCACACATGTATTGTACCTAGACTATATTGTAACACATGTAAAAAGTATGGTATTGCCTGTCGTCGGGGGGAGGGAATAGAGGGAGGGGGGGTAATTTGGAAAAATGAATACAAGGGATAATATTATAATATATATATATATATATATATATATATATATAATAAAAAAAATAAAAAAAAATAAAATAAAATGATCAGTATCATCTATTTAACATCAGCAAACATCATTTATAATGGGGATAAACCAGAACCATTTTCAGTAAGAGAAGGGATGAAATAAGGTTGCTCACTGTCATAATTACTATTCAATATTACATTTGAAATATTAGCTTTGGCAATAATAGATAAAAAAGAGATTAAAGGAATCAGAGTAAGTAATGAAGAAATCAAATTATCATTCTTTGCAAATAATATGATGATATATTTAGAGAATCCTATAGGATCAACTAAAAAAGTACTGGAAGCATTTAACAACTTTAGCAAAGTTACAGGACATAAGTTAAATCCACATAAATCATCAGCATTTTTAAAGTTTATTAACAAAGTCCAGCAGCAATAGATAAAAAGAGAAATCTCATTTAAAATAACTTTAGATAATGTAAAATATTTGGGAGTCTATTTGCCAAGATAAAGTCAGTCACTATCTGAATAAAATTACAAAATACTTTGTGCACAAGTAAACACAGATCTAAATAATTGGAAGAATATCAAATACTCATGGGTAGATCGAGATAATACAATAAATATGACAATTCTTTCTAAAATAATCTACTTATTCAGTGCCATGCCAATCACAATGCTAAGAAATTACAGAGCTAGAAAAATAATAGCAAAGTTCATGTGGAAGGACAAAAAGTCAAAAATTTCAAAGAAATCAATGGGAAAAAAAAAAAAAAGCAAATGAAGGTGGCCTAGCTATTTCAGACCTAAACTATGCTATAAAGTAGCAGTCATTAAAAAAAAAAATCCATTACTGGTTATTAAATTAAATAGAGGTCAATCTGTGGAATAGGTTGGGTTCCCAAGACAAAATAGTCAATGACTATAGCAATTTAATGTTTGATAAACCCAAAGAACCCAAATTCTGGGACAAGAATTCGCTATTTGACAAAAATTGCTAGAAAATTTTGGAAAATAGTGTGGCAACAACCTATTGACCAACACCTAATACCCTGTACCAAGTTAAGGTTAAAATCGTTTCATGATTTAGACATAAAGAGTGATAGCATAAGCAAATTAGAAGAACAAATGATAGTCTACCTCACAGATCTATGGGGAAGGAAGGAAATTGTGGCCAAAAAAGAATTAGAGTACAGTATAGGATGCATAATGGATAATTTTGATTATATTAACTCAGAAGTTTGTTTTTTTAAAACAAAACCAATGCAGATAAGGTTAGAAGGGAAGTAGAAAACTGGGGAACACTTTCATATCCACAGGTTCTAACAAACTCCTCATTTCTAAATATATAGAGAGAAGTGACTCAAACTTATAAGCCATTATCCAATCGATAAATGGTTATAGGATTATTAACAGAGAATTTTCAGATGAAGAAATTAAAACTATTTCCAGTCATATGAAAAATCATTTAAATCATGATTTGTCAGAGAAATAAAAATTAAAACAATTCTGAGGTACCACTACATGCCTCTCAGATTGACTAAAATGATTGGAAAAGATAATGACAAATTTTGGACAGCATATGGGAACACTGAGACATAATATACTGTTGGTAGAGATATAAACTATCCAATCATTCTGGAGATCAGTATAAAATTCTGCCCAAAGGACTATCAAATTGTACGAACCCTTTCATCCAGCAGTGTCTCTAATGGACCTGTGTCCCAAAGAGATTATGAAAAAGGGGAAAGGAACAACAGGCAAATTTGTGTGTGTGTGTGTGATGGCAAGGAATTGGGAACTGAGTGGATACCCATCAATAAGTTATGTATATGTATGTTATGTAATATTATTGTTCTATAAGAAATGATTAGCAGTATGATTTTAGAAAGTCCTTCAGAGATATATGAACTGATACTAAGTGAAGTGAGTAGAACTAAGAGAACATTGTACACAGCAAGAAGATTATGTGATAGATTCTGAAGGAATGTGGATCTTTTCAACAATGAGATGATCCAGGTCAATTCTAAAGGATGGAGAGAGTTATGTGCATCTAGAAAGACAAGGATAGGGACTGAATATGTATCACAAAATAGTATTTTCATCTTGTTGTTTGCTTATTTTTTCCTTTATCATTTTTTCCTTTTTATTTATATTTATTTATTGTGCATTTTAACATATATTGGTTTGCTTGCTATCTTAGAGAGGGGCATGGGAGAAGGAAGGAAGAAAATTTGGAACCCAAGGTTTTGCAAGGGTAAATGTTGAAAATTATCTTTGTATATATTTTGAAAATAAAAAGCCATTAATTTTTTTAAGGAATGCTCCATTTATTCCTATGTTCTCTGATGTTTTTGATAAAAATAGATGTTGTATTTTATTAAAAGCTTTTATAGCAAAAATTGAGATAATCATGTGATTTCTGTTGGTTTTCAATTAAAAAATATTAAAGGGGGAAAAAAAACAAAAAACAAAAAGTGCTCAACCTAGTATCTATCATATAGTAGATCCCATATAAATATTTATTCCAATTCCTTCTTCATTAGAAGAGAGTGCTTTTAATTGAATCTTGTAGCTTTAAAAATCTTTTAAGGCCTTAATGATTTTTATATTCAAGAAATACATGTCCAATCTGTCAGATATTAATTCTTTTTTACCAAAAGAACTCTAAATTTATTTCCACACAAAGTTAGTCTTTTCTTCTATTTTTTTTTAAAAGAAACTTGTTCATAATGTTTTTTTTTTTTTTAAGTCTTACTTTCCTTTGGATTTTTCATTATATAATATGCATTAAAGGTTGATAAATATTGAATCTGAGAACAAAAATCACTTGTAGAATAAAATATATAACACAAATTGACCTCATTCTTGGCCACCCAAAATACCTAATTATCATTTTGTCAGAAGGGAGCATATCTCTCAAAAGATTAGAATGTGTATTGGTAATAAAATTTCTCAGCTCAAGGCTCACTCCTAATCTGTCCAAATCTGGAGGAATGAATTTATTTCTAAGAATTATCAGCCATTCACTATTAGAGGCTTTTTATCAAATCTATTCATAATAATGATAGTCAAACTCCCACTGTATTTTTTTTTTCATATTGCATGTGTCAAATAGTCTATCTATCCCTGAGTAATATCCCTTGGCAAAAGGATTAAGTTGTAAATTGAAGAAAAATCTTAATTGTTGTGAACTTTTCTGTTTTGAAGTATATGAATTCACTATTGTCTGTCAGGCTAGTGCAGAAACAATAAGGATAATGAGTCATCCAAAAGACATATTGAGCCAATGTATATACATGCATCAGACCAGAAGAAAAGGCATTCCCGATATTAGGATCAGAATTTCCAGTAGGAAAGTCAATAAATTCAATTTTTTTTTTCCCTTAAATAGAATTCTCTAAGAGAGGATTTCTTAGTCATTTTGTCTAATGTGTCAAGAACCCAGGTGACATTCTGGTGAGGCTTATGGTACCTTATGAAAACAATATTTTGAAACCCCTCATAACTGAAAAAATAAGTTTAACATCTATTAGAACAGGATTTTTTAAGCTTTCCACCAGAGAAATTTTTTACACAACCTCTGGTGTAGAGGTATATAAAATAGGTGTGTGTGTGAGTGTGTGTGTGTGTGTGTGTGTGTGTGTGTGTGTGTGTGTGTGTGTATAATTTACTGATAACAAATCATAATTTCTAAACTTCTCATTCAATTATATGATTTCATAGAGGGTTGCAACCTGCAGTTTAAGGAACTTTGTATTAAAATATAATAAAAACAAATATTTTCCCCCATCTAATTTCATAGATCTATTGAAATCTGTCTTTAGATCACACATTCAAATTTCTAATCTAAAGCAACTTGACTTAAAAAGAGCTCATTCAAAGTCACGAAAAGGGGAGGAAATGTCTGGTAAAATTGCTTGGATATTATGGAGACTAAAAAATTACTTTGTCAAAATTTTCATTTTTAAACAGTCATTCTTATTTCAAATATATTAAACTATTTTGATTTACAGGGCATTTCAGAAGATCAACATTAAATTCATCAGTATATTCAAGACTACATTTCAAACTTATTTGTATTTTAACAATTCCATCCTCTGCTTTCTTACCTTCAACACACTAATAGAATACACTTGCCATGGTTTCTGTACAATACAAATCTAAGTATGACTAAAGTCTTCACAGTCATAATAGCTAAATTTTGTATAAAGTTTTCTCTGTGCCCTCACTATATTAACATTATGATTTATGATTTTTATTTTATTTGATTCTCATAGCAGCCCTGAGAGGTAGGTGCTATTATTTTCATTTTACGGATCAGAAATTAATGATTATAGTTAGTTAAGTATCTGAGGTGGATTTGAATTCTGGTCTTCCTGATTCCAAGCTAAATGCTCTATCCATTGGAATTACTAACTGATCATGTTGTTCGATCAAAGCACGGACTTTTAGAGGACTTCTTAAGGACAGGGACACTGTGTAACAGTATCCCAGTGCCTAATATAATACTTGTCACAAATGTTTTTTCACAATAATTTTATTGATATAGTTTATTTTTATATAATATATGATATATAATTTATATAATATATATTATAATATATAATATATTCCTGATTTTATCACTCCCTCTCCACTAATGAAACATCTCCTATAACAGTTTTTTTTAATAATAGCTTTTTATTTTCAAAATAAATGTCAAGATAGTGTTCAATACCTACCCTTGCAAAACCTTGTCTTCCAAATTTTCTCTCCCTTTTCCCCACCCCTTCTCCTAGACAGCAAATAATCCAATATATGTTAAACATGCACAAGTGTTCTATATATTTTTTTTACATTTATCCTGCTGCACAAGAAAAATCAGATCAAAAGGAGAAAAATGAAAATGAAAAAAAAAAAAAAGCAAGCAAGCAACAATGACAAAAAAATGAAAATATGATGTTGAGATACACATTCAGTGCCCACAATCCTCTTTCCAGATACAGATGGCCCTCTCTGTTGTTGAAAAAAGCCACATCCATCAGCACTGATCATCATATAATCTTGTTGCTTTGTACAATGTTCTCTTGGTTCTACTCAATTCACTTAGCATCAGTTCGTATAAGTCTCTCCAGGCGATCCCATTGATCGTTTCTTATAAGGCAATAATATTCCATAAATATTCATATACCATAATTTATTCAACCATTCCCCAACTGATGAGCATCCATTCAGTTTCCAGTTTGTTGCCACTGCAAACAGTGCTGCTACAAACATTTTTTCACATATGGGCCCTTTTCCCTTTTTTATGATCTCTTTTGGATAGAGGCTCAGTAGAGACACTGCTAGATAAAAGAGGTGCGATTTAATAACAGTTTATTTTTTAAAACAGGAAGACATCACAACTTAACCAATTCTGACAGCATTTGCAGTATCATACAATTCCCTCATATTAATGTTTCTTGAAAGGTTGAATGGAATGAAATTTTAAAATGGGGCTAAAGCCAATTCCATAGTTTCTGCATATGAACTATTATAATATTTTTCTTCCTCCATCTATCATATTGAGTTGTTTCAAGGGAAGAAATATTGGCTATGCATGCATGTCATTTATATATAGTCAGATATATATAGTCATTTATGTATCTATGCTATATATTCCAGCTTCTTAAACTGTGTTTGGCAACTCCATATGGGGTCTCATAACTGAATGGGAGATTATGAAATTATAATTAATTATCAGTAAATATTTGATTTGTATACCTATTTTACATACTTACAAACCTAAGGTCATGTAAAAATGTCTTGGGCATAAAGAGGGTAATAGTGGAAAATGTTTAGGAACCCATGCAATTCATAATATGCAGCATAAATATCATTCTCTCTGAGAGCTGCAGAATTTACGCTTTGAAATTGTGATGCTGGAGAAGATGTTTCAGAGTCTCTTGAACAGAAAGGAGATCAAATCAGTCAATTCATAAAGAAATTAAGTATTCAGACTGTTCATTAAATGGTCACACACTGAAATTGAAGCTTTGGCCACAAAATAAAACAGGACTCATTGGAAAATACCTTGTTTTGGGAACAATTGAAGACAATGGGGAAAAAAAAAAAGAACAGCAGAGAATGGAATGGATAGATACCATCATGAAAACCACAAATAGGCACTTGGACAGATTTCAAAAGTTAGTGGCGAATAGAAGGGTGTGGGATACTATTGTCCATAAAGGCATGAAGAGCTAGACACAAATCAACTCTTGAACAACAATAACAGCAATATTTCCTCATTCTGTTTCCCTATTAATTTCCCTTATGCATTGTTTTTGTTGTTTTTTCAGTTGACTCAGTTGTGTCTAACTTTTCATGACCCAATGAATCAAAGAGCAAAAATGCTGGAGTAGTTTACCATTTTCTTCTCCTATGAATGAGGCAAATAGAGGTTAAGTGACTTGTGCAGGATCACACCACTGATAGTGTATGAGGCACAGTCTCTATCCACTTAGGTACCTGCCTACCCTTATGCATAGATATTTTCCTCAAAAATTTTCAGTGATTCTTACTTTGTCATTATCTACTTAGGAAACTTTAAACAGTTTAGCTTGGGATACACAGATATAGATATCTAGATAGATAAATTCCTTAACATGCAAGTGTTACACATATATTCAGTGATAGAGTAATATATTTGTACATGAATGTACCTATATACAGTACTACCATATATATCAAAAGAAAATGATTTTTTTTAAAGTTTTTGTTCTTGAGAAGTTTACCCGGTACTACTTACAACATCCTTCTCAAGATAACTAATTGTATGCACTAGTGATGAACTGGAGATTTCTACATCTGTTTTCTCTCTTCCCATGTGAGTTAAACTTTTCTTGCCTTTGAGAGCCCTGAACGTCTATATAACCAACTCTGACAGCAACAGGATGGAGCTGAGAAAACTTTATATCAGCTGAATAATTAATTAGTATACACTAATTAAGCAGTAGACCAATCCTTTCTTCATAAGAGCCTTAAGCATATGAAGATCTTCATGTTATTCCTATTCGTCTGGGACCAACTTCAGAAAGAAGATGGGTAATCATAGAACAGAAGAGAGGCATGTGTCTGATTCTACAGCTTGGAGTGTGTTTTTAGGGATTAAATAAATATTTTGTAACAAATGAGAACCAGACAGCTTTTTTGTGATATAGGAGGGAGGGAGAAAAGAAGGGATGGAGAAATGGAGAGAGGGAGGGAATGATAGAGGGAAAGAGGGAAATATGCAGACAGGCAGGCAGAGACAGAGAGAGAAGGAAGGAGGAAAAAGGGGAGAGGGGAGGGAAAGGCAGGAAGGGAACAATAAATTTAACTTCCTCTTTATGTCAAACTCAAACAATCTGGCTGAGAATCTTCTCAGTAGGATCCCTCATTTCTTGTTAAATGACCTATTACAAGGTTGGAGGAAGGATGTGAGAGGGGATGCAGAAAGGGTTCTATTTACATTATTATCTTTAAAATCTGGGTGATACAGAAAATCCAGCCCTGTAATTCCTTCCCAGCTCAGCATGACAACTCTACTTTGGATCCAAATGTTAAGTTAACAAATCTTTTCCAGGCATTGATGTGAGGCCATAGCTATTGCAGTTTGCCAATTGCTGGTAAATGAAGCTTACTGCCTTGTAAGCCTTTAGAAAGTGGTAGCCTTCTGACATTTCTCTAAAATGGGATATTAAAAATGAGAAAACAAAAAGAAAAACCAAGTATAGAAGCACAATGATCCCCCTCCCAAATTGTCACTATAACCTATAATGAAAAATTAGAAAATTAGAAAAAGAAATATCATTTGTTTCCTTTCCTGATTGTCTTTTGGGACATGGTGACATAAGAGATAAATGTCACTTCTTTTACAAATGTTAGACAAAGACTAATTGTCCAAGAATAGAAAACAAGAGGAAAACAGCCATCTATTTATGTATTTTTTTCTCCTCTAATGGGAAAATGAAATGTTATCTTTGTCTTTCTTTTCCAGGTATCCATCCAGTGGATTAAAAACACAACAAAACACAACAATAAATATGCAACTGCCTTCAAGAGAGACAAAACCCTATTTTAATAGCTTGGATCAAAAGGACCTAGTGGGATATTCATCCACAAGGGCCAGTTCTGTTCCCATCATCCCTTCAGTAGGCTTAGAGGAAGCCTGCATGCAAATGCCAGGTATTTCTGACATCACAAGCCTCAAATGGTGCAAAAACTCCTGTTCTGCTGAACTTGTCAATGTGAGTGGTCCAGTCAGCAATTGTCTTATAGTAGAACAACAAGAAGTAAAAATATTGCTAGAAACTGTCCAGGAGCAGATCCGGATTCTGACTGATGCAAGAAGGTCAGAGGACTATGAACTGGCCAGTGTTGAAACTGAGGACAGTGCAAGTGAAAACACAGCCTTTCTGCCCATGAGCCCTGTGGCCAAATCAGAAAGAGAGGCACAATTTGTCTTAAGAAATGAAACACAAAGAGACTCAGCATTGACCAAGTGACTTGGGAAATAAGGATCTGTGCATTCAATGCTTTGCTAAACAGGAAAGAGAGGAAATTAAATACAAATTATTTATATGCATTAATTTAAAAGCATCTACTTAGAAGAAACCAAATAGTCTATCGCCCTCATATCATATAGTGTTTTTTAAGAAAATATTTTTTTAAAGGGAAAGAAACATTTCAGGAGGGATAAAGCTTACATCAAAGCTTTTTGGTAGGTTTCTGAATACACTTTCAGTTTGTTTTAGCACTGTTCTCTTTGGCTCTTAGAAAGCTTGGGCTATGCATAAAAACCACTCTGAAAGTTCAGTGATAGCCTTAGATCCATTTGGGGTTTCAAGGTTTAAAGGCAGAATACTATTCACTGATTACAGACTCTTTACTGAACAGGTAAGTCCCTGAAGCTTTGCTGGAATATGTTCAAATATTTAATTTCTTGTCTACCCGATAGATTCACTGCAGGTCCCACTGTGGCAACAAATTTTAATATTTCCTATTGATTTTGAAATAATGGCACAAATTACTAAACTCTGAAATGGTCAGAAGCACAGGAGATGCAGGCACCCTCCAAAACCCTCCAGTGTACTACTATGAGAGTGTGCATATTTCATAAGGTTTTAAAAGAGCTAAATTTGACACTGGCAAAAAGTCAGCCACCATAATTTATCATAAAACGTACTACTTAAAAAGTCATCCTTTGAAGCTTTTGATTTTCAAAGGAACACTTGTAGGGATTTGTGTGTATGTATGTGTGTGTGTGTGTGTGTGTGTGTGTGTGTGTGTGTGTGTGTGTGTAGGTGTGCCTGCATGTACTCACATGAAACTGTGTGTATGTGTGTGGGCTTTCTTTCCCCTAATCTTTGATATATATATATTTTTTTCTTCTGAGATAAGTCAGGGAATCCAATATTCAGCCAAATGTGTTTCCATTCTAAATCCAAATTTTATTTTTTTTCTTTCAATTTTTGCATCATATATAAACTTAGTAATTTTCCTGGAGCTCTGGGCATTCAAGATGGGATCCTCTTAAGGTTTTAAACATTTCTCTGCCACTTTTTTTTAAAAGGCAGAAAACATTTCATCAGAAGACATTACATTATGCACTGAATAAACGTAAAACTCTGCTATTTTTTTTATTCTGAATTACATTTCTTCATATAAAAAGCCAAATAGCCTTCTCATCTTCTTTGCTTAAATGACTGAAACTTATTTTTTTAATCTACTGTATTCCACATGAACTAAGACATTTGGCTTCTCTTATTTGGAAGGGAGGGGCAAATTACTAGAATGATGCAGACCAAATTCATAAATTTACAGGGAACCCTTACTGGCCTAATAAATTGTGATAGAGGTTTTGTTTTTTTTTTGTTTTTATTGTTTTTTTAATAAAGCAATATTTTGCCCAGTGTCAAGTCAACATTAACATTTTCTAAAGATTTATCTTTTCTTTTTCCTTTCATAGGAGAGTAAAAAAATTATTTTTTCATAAACATGAAATAGTTTATTTCATTAATAATTTTCATTTTTTTTAGCCAACTCGATAATTATCATTAATTTACTGTTTCTGTGGCTACCGTTTTTAATCAGTATTTTTACTAATAAATAAATAAATGAAAAGGAAAGAAATTGAAAGGAAAACAGAATTCTGAAGCAAATTGGAGAATATTTGCTTAGAAATTCATATTGTAGATTATCATAACATAAAAGAGCTTTGGGTTATAACCCATTATAAAGAAAACCTGAATACCATATATTTTTCATTGTGAATTAATTTAATATTGAAATGTAGTGGTGGATTGCTATCAAAGAAGAAACATCAGAATTTAGCAAGGTGTTTCAAAAGTAAGATTAGCTTAATTTAAATAGAGTAGAAAAGCAACAAATTCTTAATGTTTCACTAGATTGTAATAAGGCATTTGGATGAGGTGAAGGTGCTACTTTATACTCAATAAAACTCATATGAACTGCCTTTATAAGTTAACTGATTGAACACAGAGGCATTTCATGGTGATAATTTAACAAAGTTGTTTGTCCCTTTTAAGATTCCACACTTAAGTTTTAGAAACGTAAACTTCTAAGTGGTGTGTCCCATTCCCCATGGGACTTCTGTTGAATGGAAGTTAGAATTTTGCTAATGTGTCCCCATGTAGGCAGTACAAGTGAGTATGTGAGAGCAAATTATCCATAGATGTGTCCACTACAATGGGATCTATTCCTCAACTACATCTGTGAAATGCTCAGCTAACTGGGAGAAGTTGTGTGATGCATAAAAATTTAATTTAATATCTTAGCTATCTTGAAAAGACTGAAACTAGCCAATTATAACCAAGGTTTTTCAAATTTATCTTTTTAAAACTATTCTCAATGAATAAGTTAAAACAACCCCATACTCATTAAACTATAAAATGAAATCCCATACACATGGATTCTAGTCATCAAATTGTATTTGTGCTATTAATCACACAATATGCTCCCATAGAAATTGTGACATCACAGAAGTGGACATAATGGAGTTATTCATCTGGAGTCACTATCTGAATAATTATCAATTAATTTCAAACAAAATATTGTCTATCATTGTATCTATTTTTAAATGTTAATAGCTCACTATTTTTTTTTTTTTGCCTATTTTTGGAAATATCCCATATGAAAAATGTACAAGCAGAAAATATGTATCCATATGTATGAATTTAAAAGATCTACATAAAAACACTTTCAAAGTCATCTCAAACAGTAAATACCTGGAGCTTGTCAGTACCTTGCCCTTAGAGCTCATTTGCCTTTAGGCAAATCTTTGTGATTTAATAAGACACTTTTGATTTTTTTGAAATGTCTTTTCCCCCTTCTTTATTATGTGAACAAGAGGCCTCAGTTTAATTGAATATGTTATTCATTCTCCATTTCAAAATAAGGTTTGCCTATTGCATTATATTAAGGCACTTACATAATTCACTAAAAACAGAGTTATTATTTCCCAGGGATTGCTGAAAAAATGTTAATGTCATTGATGAATGGGAGATGGAGGGTTCTCTGGAGGAAGGACTGGGAATGGAAGATTAACATGCAGAACTTGCATTTTCTTGGGGAAGGGAGGTATGGCGAGTTACAGTATGTCTCCTCGGGTGGTCATCTTACATTGCTTTAAATTAATGACTTGGCATTTTCAAATTAATCATATATTTAATATGTTTTCATTATTTTAAGTGACAAAAGAAAGATGTGAACTGAATGAAATCATTTTTTGAGACTGAATTTTGTGCTTAGTAATTATAAAAATCAACTTAAAGAGAGAAAAAAATTTAGTGTCCAACTCATTCAGCAAAAATCCACATTGTATAGCAATGGCCATTTAAGAATTCAGATGATTCAAAATGATCTCACTGTATCTGGACAAACCTTGGGAAAGTTGGACCAAATGAACCTGACAGATGTAAAAAGTAGATTGAATTAGAAAACAAGGAGGAAGAAAGAAAACCAAAACCTTCCTTCTCTTCTTGTTATTTGAATGTTGTAAACATCATTCATTTCAGTTTTAATTACCAGTCAAGTCTAGCTTTTGAAAAGCTAATTATCAAGATGGCAGAACTGTTAGTATCATGTGTCTTTCACAATTGTCAACAAAGGTGGTTCTCTTCTTAGTCAAACCCTAAAGAAAAGGAAATATTGCCCCAGAACAACTGTTGTTAAATAAGTTTTCCAACTAAATCTATCCTAAATATTAGAAATAGGGTTTTTTTGTTTGTTCTTTTGGATATGGGAAACCTATATTTTATATATAATGAACACTTTTGTATTACTATTCAATTGTGTAAATTCAGTATATGGTATACAACTATGGCATGTCAACTGTGTTTGTACTGTAGTCATAAGAAATATGTTCATTTAATAGAGAGCCACAGGCATCTGTGCTGTCCCCATTATTTAATGCATATCAACATGCAGGAGGTCACAGGCCTTTGAATAAGCTTTATCTCTTCCTCTTTACTTCTTACTTTCCCTTTTAAAGAAACAGTGAGGGTAGAGAGGACTCTAGATTTAAGAACCCAATTTAGACACTCTTTTTATCTGACTTTCTGGAGTCTTCTTCTAATTGTTAGTACATTCCTAATCCAATTTGTCCTGATTGTTCAAGGGTTTCCAACATTTCAAATATTGTATTCTCAACCATGGTGGGTGGGGTGGGGTGGGGTGGTTATTTTTTTGCTTCTGCTTCCATTTCTCTCCCAAACAATGCTGTTTAATCTAGTTTCAAAGTGTTTGGGCATTTGTCTTGTTCTTTTTGTTTGTTTAAACAAGCTTCAATTTTCAGGTCTTTTCCCCTGCTAACCCACTAAAGACAAACAGTGACAAAGTGACATGGAATACCAATGATTTCATATTAAATGAGAAGCGTGACCAGTTGGAAATGGTTGAAATTATTCCCACATTTTTGATCCTCTTCTTTCTTGGACAAGCAGAGCTAACAGTTGGTAGAAAGTTCGGGATAACCCTGGGGTAAAATCCCTGTTAGATTTCCTCTTAGGAACTAAGATGTAAAATTTTGTGTGTATGATTGCTGTCCCTAAAGTGTATAATGGTCTCAAATATATATATACATATATATATTTTTACACTCTTAACCATAATGTATTTAAAAGGTGTCTAGAAAGTCACCTTTGAATTCTGTTCCCCAGCCTGTTGAACTGGCTACCTGGTAAAATGGGGACAAAATGGGGAAAATTCTGAGTTAGTGCCAATCTTGGCTAACACTTATGGAGATACTTGGAGATCTGACCAGACACATCCTTGGCAAAATGGAGGTCCTGCTTCTAGTCCATTTGGTAACTCGTCATAAATTACTGTATTGATTGCATGTGTATTGTTGCCTATGAAAGAATTAATTGTGTGATAGCAAGCAATCAGTGTTACTATTTGTTTGGAAAATATTAGAAAATTATCATAATGAAACTCATTACCAACAAAATAATGTCCCACTTATTTTCAGAGACCAAGTTCTTATCTGATAAATGAGGGGGCCTAATCTAGATGACCTCTAATTTCTTTTCCAGCTCTAAAATTATATGGTTCTATTTCAGACCTATATTAAACCTCACTCCTTTCCCTTCAATTCCCCATCCCCTAAATTTCTAACATATCTTCACTTTGATTCTTTTATAGGACTGAGAGAGAAAAATGAGGGAAAGGTCACATAGATTAGTGGCTAACAGGAGAGAGGGCATCATTTAAAATCAAATTTTCTTTGAAAAGTTCATTAGCCTCACTTCAAGATATTCACTATAATGACCAACCTGAAGCCAGAAAATGTATTATGGCATTCATAATACTTTTTCTCATTGTTTTTCATACAACAATTAGCATTTTTTCCCCAATAAAAGGAAGACAGGTGTTATAGATCAAACAAAAAATAGCCTCTGTTAGATACTTGGTAGGCACTCAATCCCAAATTTAAATGATCTGTTTTCCATTTAAAAGCCCAAATGCATAGCTTCCTACTTAAAGTAACTTGTATGGAGCATCAAAATATAATATTATACCCTATTAAGGAAAGTATTTCTCTATATACTTATAAGATTATATACATTTGCCATCAGAAGACATGTCCTTAAAGAGACTCCATTGTCTCTCAAAGGCCATTAGCAGAAGTAAACTAAACACAAAGAGCAAAACAGAGCATTCATATTTGTGTTTTTTTTTTTCCTTTAATGTTTTACATTGTATACTCTACCATATTCTTCTATCTAGTGAAAAGTAGACAACTCTGAAATAATGAAATCCTTAAAAACCATTGGAAATAATATAAGAAAACCCAATCTGTCTTTGGGTAAAATTGCTTCTTATTTAACAGAACTGTAATTTCATTAATTAGGCGTTCCCTCTAATGATGCAGATTGCAAATCTTACATATCTAATCATCCTTTGTAATTCTTGCCCATGTCTTCCCATTTATCTTTCACAGAAAACTTCTTCTAGATATCTTGACATTACAAAGCACCATGATAATATGTCATTGTTAAACAATATTTTACTTTTGTTAATAATATGTTGACTAATAAGAACCCCATTGGGGTAGGGGCTGGCAAATAAGAATATATCCTAGGACAACAATTCAACAATATTCCAGTCAATAAAATGTAAATTTAAATGTAACCTCTCTTAAATGGATCAACATATGAATATGTTTTTTTTTTTCTTGTATGCATTGTATATGTGTATGTTTACATTAAAAAAGAATTGCAAATGTAAGACTTGTATGAATGAACAAACATATTTCCCCCTCTCTGATCATGGCCCAGATTAAGGGTCATAAAGCATTGTTTAATTTTTGACAATTTGCAAACCATGTTAATTCTAGAAGCAAGAATTAAAAAAAAAAAAATTATGACATCAGATTGATCTTCTTAAAGATCATAATGTACCAGTATTACCCATTTACAATACCCATGACCTTATGCAGGTCAACAAACATTACCCTTGAAACAAGGAAAAATATTAAAGTATTTTGAGGTAAATGGACATGAAAACTGATGTTTACAAATCAGCTGATAAAAACAAAGAGTTTTAGGCTGTATGTTTGCAATTTTTTTTACAAAAACACAAAGTTAAAGTTACCTGGGGGGAAATCAAATAAGGAAAAATCTTTGACATTCCTTTTGATTTAATGGAAATTGCTATTTAACCAAAGGGACCATTGCTACTCAACATTGACACTCTCACTTGACAACAATTCTCTAGGACTTGCTCATGTAGGTTAGCATTGTCTTTCTTAAATAAGCCCAAATACATTATCCTCATGTTATATGTTAAAATCCAATGTTCTAAACTTGTTTTGCATATTTATATTTTTCCCATATTCATCACTGAAGATATTTCATGTCTGCTGAGACATTGAGGGTTAAGTGCTGTTACCCAGCAAATGCATGAAAGAAGATTAAAAAAAAAAAAAAAAAAAAACACAAAAAAACAGAAGTCAACACTTGAGTCTTACTTATGCACAGGATGTTTCAGCCAATTCTCCTGAACAATAAATGGTTTGACAAGTATACACATGCACACACACACACACACACTCATTTCAACTTTAACTGATTAGATAATATAAACGTCTCTGAAAGAAGGTTAAACTTAGATAAGTTAATACCATGGTTTTGACATATGTGGATTTTAATTTAGAAAAAAAAATATTGGACCTTCCCCACATGTTCAAATAGAAGATTAACAGTATTAAGATCAACCATAAACTATCATGATACTTCCACTAAACACCAATGAATTTGATTTCTATCTTTTAATGATGAATGTAAACCACACCCAGTAAAATAGATTAGGGAGTAGGTAGTTCTGTGTATTTCCATCTGGTGAACAGTGGAATAAGGGAAAGAGGATCGGATTTAGAGTCAGCTGACTAGGATTCAAATCTTAGCTCTAGTAATTACTTACTAATTGGGTGACCATTCTAAGCCTTGGTTTTCTCATTTATAAATGAGGATAATAATGCTGACACTACCTACCTCACAGGGTTGTTGTGAGGAAAGTGCTTTGTAAACTCAAAAGCATTACTTTTGTGAGCTAATAATAACTGTCATTATTCACTTTAATTTCACTTTTGTTTTTGTTCTGTAAAGAAACATACCTAGTGCCTAAGATGAAGATTGTGTTTCAAGGAGACTTCAATGTGTTTCATTTTTCTCCTCTTTCAAGAAATGATTTGAAAATGAAATCCACTCTTCTGTTGGCAATGGTTATTGGAAACAACTTTGAAAAATATGTCACTCCACATCTGAGCAAATGTTGCGTTCCATTATGTTTGGACTCCATTTTTGGGGGGAGATGTACATTCCTGTTCATGATTTTAAAGGAAAGAAATAAGAACTGATTTTAATAATCAATCTGCAGTTTGACTCTTTTGTTGAAATTTTAAAATATGGCTCATTTTAATTTAAAAAATACCCCAAATGATAATGACAATTTCCCTGTTTTGTTCCTTTGGTATTATTTAAGGCATCTGACCACCCCAAACCTTCTGCTCAAATTGTGTTCATACTGAGTATATCACTTATCTCATTTCTCTTTTTTAAACAGGGATTTTCAGCACTTAATCAGACAACAATGGGAGAAAGAAATATAATCTTATGGAAAATAAAAACTTGATGTGTTCCAATTTCATTAGTGAAGAGATAAACTGGGATTATTTAGAATATAAGAGATAATGATGTTCATGGCCAGCTTCCATCTCTTCATACATAGAAACACACTAGAACTCTTCAATTTCACTAATATTAATTCCCAAGACTTTTCAGTCTTCTTAGAATTATAGCATTATCTTTAGTAGTCCTATTTTGAAAGATAAAGAGACAGACACAATACTACACATCACATCACAGTAAGAAGTCAAAACAGTGTATCAAAGAGCACAGCAAAACAAAGTAGGCTTAATGTAATGCTCACCAATTATAACAAAACATGGTTCAGAGGAACACTAAAAGGACTTTCTCCTCCAGAAAGCAACACTTAGTATAATGTATCATTTCAGGAGTTTCTACAATATGATGATTTTCCTACAATACTGAAAATGCCTTTTTCTATCAAATGGATTACTGGATTATTATCTTTTCTTCAAATTAAAATTATGTAACTCCTTTTGCTCCAATACTCCATAAATTCCAGTAGATCTTCAGCCTAATGGATATGGATAATCCCTACACTTATACGGATAAGAACACTTATGCTAATGGACCGTTATTCATTTCCACTCATAAATCATCACAAGTGGGTTTGCCCAAGTATGAGGGATACTTATTATTCATGTTTTCTTCATGTCAGGAGGATAACTGGAGAACACATGGGCTGTAAATAAGAAATGAGTAATGAAATGAAAAGGTGATATATTTCTTCATTATATAGGCTGTTAAATGCCAAAGGCATGAATATACTAAAATATTATTTTTTTATCTCTTGCTTCAATTTGCTATGAATATTTATGTATATTTTATTTTATTTATTTAATATTTTTCCAATTATATTCAAAATATTTTTTTTTAATATTTGTTTTTAAATTTTTTGAGTTCTGGGTTCTTATCCCCACCCACAATTCAGAAACCACTTGTGAAGTTATGCAAAATATTTCCATAAAAGTCAATTTGTAAAAAAAAAAAAAAAAAAAAGCACACACAAAAAAAGCACAGAGCTCCCACCCTAGTGAAAATAAAAACCATCAAGAAAAATTAAGCGAGTGTGAAAGAGACAGAGATGCAGAGAGAGACAGAGAGATAGAGAATGATTCAATCTGTATTCAGGCACAATCAGTTCCTTCTCTGGGTATGGATAGGATTTTCATCATCAGTTCTTCAGAGTAGTCCTGGTTGATTGTACTACTGAGAATAACAAAGCCATTCACAGCTGGTAATTCCAAAACATTGCTATTGATGCAGTTAAGTGGCAGTGCAGAGAGTTGTAGGAATCCCCTTTGGTCAACACAGGTCCAAGGTATAAGAATTCATGAACCTGAAAAGTCTGACTGGCAAAAGGGAAGTTTATTATTGGCTGAGAAGCCACCTTTTCTAGGAAGACAGACTTCTGAGTGGCAAGAGGTTTTGGCAGAGAAACAGAGGTTATCACAGAGAAGAAGGTATCTTTACAATGGGCAAGAGAATTGTTGGGCAGCTCTGCCAAGAGAAGAGGTCCCTTGGCAAAGCATAATTCTTACCTCAAACTTCTGCAAAGACTTGGAGCTTAAAATTGTCTTTTTTGTAAGAAATCGGAGACTGGGATTTCTATTGAATGGGATTCCTTCAATGTTGTCAATGCCCCCAGGCCTAGATTTCCAGTTGAATGAAACCACTTAAGTTTGAGCTAAGTTGGGAGTAGTCCTGGGCTAATCTTAATGAAACCACTTAACTGCCCTGAAGGGTGGGTCTCTGTCAGAGGGGAGTGTCAGAGATCACCCCAAAAGTCTAGAGGTCAATTTAAGTGTTCATCCCCAACACTATTATTTTGAATACAGTGCATTTCACTTTCCTTGACTTCATGGAAGACTTTTCAGGTTTGTTTTTTTTGTTTTCCTGAGAGCATCCTGCTCCTCATTTCCCATAGAACAATATGTATCCCATCATAAAGACACACCACAGTTTATTGAGCCATTGATGGGCACCCAATCACTTTCCAAATTTTTTTTGCCTTTAGAAGAGGGTTGCTATGAATAATTTTTTGTTCCTTTTTCCCCCAAATGTCTTTTGGTATTCATGTCAAGTAGTGGTGTTGTTAAGTCAAAGTATATTCATGAATTTTTAGCCCTATAGGCTCACATCATATCTTTTGATTATTTATCCATGACTCTTCTTTTTTTATAAATTTGACTCATTTCCATCTATGTTTGAGAAACTTTATCAGAGAAACTTGCTTTGAAATTATTTTACAATTACTGTTGCTAAGTATATTTCCCCCATTTATTCACTCTCTCCTTTCATCTAGTCCTTCCTAAAAAGTGTTTTGGTAGTGCCCACCCTTTCCCCAATATGTCCTCTTTTATCATATCCGATTCCCAACCAATTTTCCTTCTGGGTAAGATAGATTTTTATACCCCTTCCAAATATGTATGCTATTTCCTCTGTAATCCAATTTTAGCAAGAGTAAGTTTCATTCTCACCTTGTCCTCTTCTCCTCCATTGTAAAAGCTTTTTCTTGCCTCTTTTTTATGGCACATAATTTGCACCATTCCACTTCTCCCCTTTTTTTTCTCCCCATATCGCCTTCTCTCATCTCTGAATTTCATCATTTAAAAAAAAAATGTTATTCCTTCATATTCAACTCCAATTGTGACCTCTGTCTATATATACTCCTTCTAACTGCCATAATATTAGGAAAGTTCTGTTGAATTACAAGTATCATCCTCCTATATAAGAATGTAAACAGATAAACTTGAAAGTCCCTTATATCATTTTCATAATTATCTCCTTACATTTCTCCAGAGACCTGTATTTGAAAATAAAATTTTCCATTTAGCTCCTGTCTTTTCATCACAAATGTTTGAAAAACCTCTATTTCATTGAATGAGCACCTTTTCCACTAATAGATTTTTGTTTTGCTGGGTAGGTGATTCTTGATTGTAATTCTAGCTCCATTGCTCTCTGGAATATCATATTCCAAACTTTTAAGTTCTTTAATGTAGAAGCTGCTAAATCTTGTGTTATTCTGACTATGGCTCTATTATATTTGAATTATTTCTTTTTGTATGCTTGCAATATTTTTTTTCTTGACTTGGGAGTTTCAGCATGTGACTATAATTCCTGGGAATTTTCATTTTAGGATCTCTTTCAGGAGGTGATCAGTAGATTCTTTCAATTTCTATTTTACCCTCTGGTTCTAGAATATCAGGACAGTTTTCCTTGAGATCTCCCTGATATGTAGGCTATTTTTTTGATCATGATTTGACCATAATTTAAAAAAATATCTTTCCTGTATATATTTTCTAGATCAATTGTTTTTCCAATGAGATATTTCACATTTTCCCCTATTTTTCATTTTTTTTTTTTTTTGGTTTTGCTTTATTGTATCTTGATTTCAAATAAAGTTGTTAGCTTCCATTTGCTCAATTCTACTTTTTAAGGAATTATTTTCCTCAGTGAGTTTTTCAGAACTGGCCAATTGGGCTTTTTAAAGTGTTCTCCTCTTTGACATTTTTGTATTTTCTTTTGTACTACTCTCAATTCTTTTTCTATTTTTTTTCTTCAATCTCTCTTATTTGGTTTTCAAAAACCTTTTTGACCTCTTCCATGTCTTCTGCCCAATTCTTATCTTTTCTTGGAAGCCTTGGATGTAGGAGCTTTGACTTTGTTATCATCTTCTGAGTGTGTATTTTGATTTTCCTTGTCACCATAACTTTCAATGATTAGAAACTTTTTCTATTTTCTGCTCATTTTCATTACTTGGCTTTTCACTCTTTGTTAAAGTAGAATTCTATTTCCAGGGTGGAGGGTTCACTGTCTAATGCTTTAGGAGTTTTGTGCAGCTGTTTTCATAGATCCTTCTAGGAATTTAACCACAAGCACTCTTTTCTGCCCTGGATTTTTTGGGAGTGTCTCTACACCACAAAGTAGAGTTCTGCTTTTGCTAATAGTCCAGCCTGGGGTTGGGGCTGAGACTGTGCTGGTGCAACCTACCCTCAGATTACACAGACCTTTTTTGCAGACCTTTCAAGTTCTCTTTGGTGTCTCTGGGTTGAGAGGTTTGGAAACTAGCAGTACTGCAGCTGATTCAGAATTCTGGCTGGGGTCAGATCAGAATTCCAAGTTTGGGGTTAGAGTTGGATCTAGGGCTGCACTGGCACAGCCTGCCCAGGGACTATATGCTGGACTCCCATCCTGGTTTCAAAGGCCTTTTCTGATGAGCTTTTAAGTTGTCTTCATCTAGAAAATATTTTACTCCATCGTTTTAGTGTTCTGATGCTCTTAACATTTGTTTAGAGTCATTATTTAAAGGAATTTGGAGAGGATTGGGGGAAAAGTTAAGCAAGTTCCTGCCTTTACTGTGCCATCTTAGTTCTGCCTACCCTAATATATGTGTATTTTAACTTATAGTTAAAAACTAGTTTGCAGAGTTGATATCAGAAATAAAAGATCAATCAGATTAGACTTATATCTCAAGCTAAATTTAGAAGGTCCAAATACAGACCCTAGATTTTTTTAAATCAATTTTCATTTTTAAAAAATATTATTGATAACTTAAGGCTATAGGAAGTCTATAATTGGCAGTTGTACTTCCAGCTTGTGTGAAATAGGGAAAACTAATTTCAAAAGAAAAAAACAAGGAAGAATAGAGAATTAAATGTGAATCTTCATTAATGTTTCAAAGATCAATTGTTTTATCAATATCTTTTATTTAATATAAATGTGAAAATAATTTGAAACTTCAAAAATGTGATATACATGAAAGATAGATACAAAATTTATTAAAGTAAATAGATATAATTTCTATCACAGAACATTACTGTTAGATCAGCAAAACATTTCAGTAATTGGGCAAATGAAAACATTTTTCTCTGATTAAATAACTAAATAAATAGGAGCTTATCCATCCTTTTTCAGTGGAAGGATAGGAGAAACCTTGGTGTATGTCAGTACTTGTTCTCCTATGAATGATGAGGCTTTATACAAAAGTCAAATACCTACAGCCCCTTGTCATAAGTACTTGTATGTGAAATATTTGAACTTTGTGGGGCAATACTTTTATTCATCAATTTATAATATATTGTTCTATATTGATGTTAAAATATTAATTTTCTGGTGGAATTCAATTTGAAGTTCATATTTTTAAAAAATAGCTGCATAGGACACCCATATGCCAAGATATTATTCAAGGTAACATTTGAAGAAAATGGTCTTTTAATGGCTAATTCTTTCTATCTAACTATCTATCTTTCTATCTATCTATCTACCCATATGAATAATATCATAGAAAATATAGAAACATCTCTCACCATGTGTGAGTACATGCACATATGTATATAATCCTTATATGCATGTCTATATGTTTATATGTATATGTGAGTGGGTCTGTCTATAAAGAGAAATACACAGAGAGACAGACAGAGAGAGACAGAGAGAGGGATGGAGAGACTAGAACTGTGATGTGTGTATATAGATAAACACAAAGGCTGAACCTGTGATTTCAACAGTAATGGTGAGCTGTTCTCAGTTGGTGAAATTCCCACATATACACATATACATATATTTGAATATGTTCTGTATGTGTGTATATATTATACATATAGCCACAAAGATATATTTGTATACTATATTCACATATATCCCTACATTTATTTCAGCTATAACCCTCCATCTCTGCCTCTGTCTCTCTGTCTTGTTCTATGACTCTCTTTGTCTATTCGTATGTCCCTGTCTTGTTTTTCTCTGCTTATCTCTGAGTCTCTCTGACTCTATCCCTTTCTCTGTCTTTGTCTCTCTGTCTTTGTCTCTATTTATCTCTCTCCCTTAGCCTTTTTTATCTCCCTCTCCTTTATAGTTTTTGTCCACATAAAAGATTCTCCCCAAGAGATAAAAGTTTTCCTTTGATATGTTAGATTCCTTTCTGAAGACTGATTTAGATTGTGGCTTAACAAAGTAGAGTAACCAATATTTTTATTTTTATTATTATTATTTTGCTATTTCTAAAAGTGCAAATTTCAAAGGCTTATGTAAGTTTTCCTTCAGAACAAATATCTGTATTCCTGTGTCTTCCTTACTAATTAGCAAACAGCGTTGTGATTCTTTGCATGGTACATTGCCTTCTCCTCTGGGTTGTTGGCGTGTCTTTTTTGGTTTGATTCATAGTCACTGTTGTTCTGTTCCTCTGCATATTGGTGTTTATGTTGTGGAGGAGAAATTGGAAACGACACAATATTATTACACTGTTCCCCTGAAGCTTTTTTTATTTTCCAGAGTTTAGACATATTTGGTCAATAGCATCAAGTTGCTAGATCAATTTCCCTCTCATTTCCTTTGCACCTGAGGGCAAATGGCAACCTTATTTTCTGTCATTTTCCAACTTGGGAAATTGATGCATGTTTTGTCTGTGATTTAATACTTGACAGACAGTTCTGAGAATCAAACCACCCATGAAAACTGCTGGTCTCTCCATGCTGAGGAGCTGAATTAACTTTCAAGGGGCTATTTCAGTTCTGGCACCAAAGAATATCATGAGAGGAATTCATTCTTCATAGCATCTATAAAAATATTTTTAAAAACCCACTAGGTTAGAATTTAGCTGGTTTGTGGGATTCTATTGCTACTGTCCAAGTGCTACTAATTACTTCTTTTTGATGAAGACAAATGAAGTACATGTCTATGTTCTTTAATGATTTTCAAGTCTGACAATATGGGAAACATGCTCATATGATGGTAAGAATTTGAGCTCATTGATTTTGTGCCAAGAGTTAATCGTCAATAAATATTCATTAAGTTCCTATTATATGTAAAGCAGGGTAGCTAGGTGGCAGGTGTGCAGTCAGGAAGACTCTTCCAGCCTCAGACACTTACTAGTTGTGTAATCCTAGCAAATCATTTAAACTTAATTGCCTCAGTTTCCTCTTCTGAAAACTGGAGAAAAGAATGGCAAATCACTCTAGTATCTTTGCCAAGAAGATCCCAAATGAGATAAAAAGATTTGGACATATCTGGAAAAATTAAAAAGTATTATGTTAAGTACAGGAAATAAAACTATGAAAGATAAACACTACTTTTGAGGAACTAATGGGAGAAGAAAACAATATCTAAATGCAACCTGAAAAGGAGGAGAACTATTCAATGAGAGTGAATACAACGGAAGAGTTAAAAGTAGTTCAAAGTGTCACAAGTAGACATTGCAGAGTTGTTTAAGGAAATAAGGAAAACATAATTCAGAAGTATTCTATAGGCCATAAGACAGTTTGAGAATTCTTCATTTTGTGGTTGAAAAATTGAGAATCTAAACTTGAGTTTTTTGATTGTGACAATATGTATGAAAGAAATTGCAATGGATTATGAATAATATATTATAAAGGTTATACATATAAAAGCAGTTTTTAAAATTGAACCTTATTTTTATGTTGAAGAAATAAAATGCATGTAAAAAGTAATCAGATACATTCTCTTTAAAAACTTTTGATTCTTTAATCTATATTTTGGCCTACTTATTTTTTCCATCTAACAATAATTTAGGAGTCCTAATAGCTCCCAGAGCAAATTCAGTATTTTAAAGAACATTAACAGTTCTTGAAGTTGAAGACTTAATATCTTTAAACCTTAATTTCCTCATCTCTAAGTATTTAGCTCTAGTCCTAATTCACCTTTTTGCACTTCAGTTTTCCTCTGTAAATTCATGGGTCACATGAAATGTTTTCTGAGCTGTCCTTCAGCGTCAAAGTTATGTTTAATAAGTATTCTCTTTAAAGTAAAAAGAAAAAAAAAGGAGAAAAACAATTTTCAAGAATATTGCCTATTGTGGCAGCTAGGTGGTGCAGTGGATAGAACACCATCCCTGAAGACAGAAGGACTTGAGTTCAAATCTGCCTTCACACACTTAACACTTCCTAGTTGTGTGACCCTGGGCAAGTCACTTAACTCCAGCTGCCTTGGCCAAAAAAAAAAAAAAATAGATAGATGATAGATAAATAGATATAGATAAATGTATGTGTGTGTATACATACATATTTGTATATTCTATTAATAACTTCTTAGTATTTTGAATTTGTTTACAAAAGTGCTGTATATATTTTCTAGATTTCAAAATAGTTAAGAGAGTTTTAATACAATATCTAAATTTATACTTATTAACTCCTCTAAAAAACGGTCTTTTTTCTTCCAATGTCCCTTTCTTTTGATTGTGATGTTAAATTCCCTTTAAATCCCACCTAAATTCTTTTAATCTTTGATTCTTCAAAATGAGATTATCTAAAGCTCATATTGAAGGATGAAATTTTGAAGTGTGAAATACTGAAAGGCCATTATGAAAATGAGTCTCTGTTCTTAAGGAACTTATTATCTAGGAGTAAACACACTATACACACATATATAATTATATATCTACATCTATCTATCTATCTTTACACATGCATACAGATACCCAAATTATTCTTAAAAGAAAGAGAACAGGAATGTATGAGAAATAGGAGCATAATCCCATTTAGGACAAAGAAAGAAAAAACAATCTGTTATATTCGAAGGAAACAATATATAGCCAAAGTTCATTTCCAAATTCTATTTTTAATTGATTCAAAATTATTTAATAATATTTTATAGAACCATTAGCAAAAGTAAACTCTAATAAGCTAAATATAAAGTTTAGAAATATAAAACACTATTTTAGATGTATTTTGTACATTTGTAAATATAATTGTACATACATATAATATATGATTATACCACACATAAAACTTCATAATCCAAATTATTCATTTTTCCAGAATGTTTCAACAACTTGATTTTGATGAAATGCATATACATTTTCTAAATCTAAAGTGCTTATTGCAAAATTAGAGTTCTACTTCTTTCCAAAAAAAATTTGTTTTATTAGCCAAAACCTAACTGAATAGCTCATTTATGTGAATTAAGTTTTATAGCAAAAATTATGTGTCCTCACAATATTGTTAGATGTATTTTTATTTTAAAATTATTCTTTTTTTAATATAATCTTTATCCTAGCTTTATTTTAACCAACTTTTAAAAATATACGTTAATCAAGTTCAATTTAAACAAGACAAAATATTAACAATAATATCTGTATTTTTTTATTTATATTTTTTCACAGTATATATGCATGAGTAATTTTTATTTTATAATATTATCCCTTGTATTCATTTTTCCAAATTATCCCCTCCCTCGCTCTATTCCTTCCCCTTGATGACAGGCAATCCCATACATTTTACATATGTTACAATATAACCTAGATATAATATATGTGTGTAAATACCATTTTCTTGTTGCACATTAAGTATTAGATTCTGAAGGTATAAATAACCTGGGTAGATAGACAGTAGTGCTAACAATTTACATTCACTTCCCAGTGTTCCTTCTCTGGGTGTAGTTATTTCTGTCCATCACTTATCAACTGGAAGTGAGTTGGATCTTCTTTATGTTGAAGATTTCCACTTCCATCAGAATACATCTTCATACAACATTGAAGTGTACAGCGATCTTCTGGTTCTATTCATTTCACTCAGCATCAGTTGATGTAAGTCTCTCCAAGCCTCTCTGTATTCCTCCTGCTGGTCATTTCTTACAGAGTAATAATATTCCATAACCTTCATATACCATAATTTACCCAACCCAACCATTCTCCAATTGATGGACATCCATTCATCTTCCAGTTTCTAGCTACTACAAAAAGAGCTGCCACAAACATTTTGGCACATACAGGTCCCTTTTCGCTCTTTAGTATTTCTTTGGGATATAAGCCCAATAGCAGCAATGCTGGATCAAAGGGTATGCACAGTTTGATAACTTTTTGGGCATAGTTCCAAATTGCTCTCCAGAATGGCTGTATTCTTTCACAACTCCACCAACAATGTATTAGTGTCCCAGTTTTCCCACATCCCCTCCAACATTCATCATTATTTGTTCCTGTCATCTCAGCCAATCTGACAGGTGTGTAGTGGTATCTCAGAGTTGTCTTAATTTGCATTTCTCTGATCAGTAGTGATTTGGAACACTCTTTCATATGAGTGGATATAATTTCAATTTCATCATCTGAGAATTGTCTGTTCATATCCTTTGACCATTTATCAACTGGAGAATGGTTTGATTTCTTATAAATTAGGGTCAGTTCTCTATTTTTTTTTTTGGAAATGAGACCTTTGTCAGAACCTTTAACTGTAAAAGTATTTTCCCAATTTGTTACTTCCCTTCTAATCTTGTTTGCATTAGTATTGTTTGTACAGAAACTTTTTAGTTTGATGTAATCAAAATCTTCTATTTTGTGATCAATAATGATCTCTAGTTCCCCTCTGGTCATAAATTCCTTCCTTCTCCACAGGTCTGAGAGGTAGACTATTCTCTGTTCCTCTAATCTATTTATTATCTCCCTCTTTATGCCTAAATCATGGACCCATTTTGATCTTTTCTTGGTATATGGTGTTAAGTGTGGATCCATATCTAATTTCTGCCATACTAATTTCCAGTTTTCCCAACAGTTTTTTTCCAAATAATGAATTTTTATCCCTAATGTTGGTATCTTTGGGTTTGTCAAAGACTAGATTGCTATAGATGTACCCTTTTTTTGTCCTTTGTATTATTCTTAAACTATTCTATTTTGGAGGAAAACGTCAATAAGTTAATAAAAAGGTAACTAAGGCATGCATCTAATACTATTTTGTCTTGTGACAATTGGCTAATAATAAAAAAAATTAATTTCTGGTCTGGTCAGTGCATACCTTTTTTCACATGGTTAAATATTATATAATTATACTGATACTGATTAATGTGAATGATTCCCCTAGCTAGTCTTTTATTTGAATTTTCACTGAATAACTCCTTTAGACTGCAACCAGTTATTATATTGTATTATAATTTTTTTTTCAAAATTATAAATTTGAATAGTATGAATTCAAGTACATGGTACTATTTTAAAGATTCATGATTTACACTAATTGAGACATAGCTGTATAATCATTCGAACACAAAAAGTGGAGCATAAGATTAAATAATTTAATGAATTATTTTAAATTCCCAATTATGTTAAGAATTATACTAAATTTTTTTAAATGCCTCATGATGACATAAAAGTGACTGTAAGTTCTCAAAGTCTTTCATAGTAGAATACAAACTCTATCACATGCTGTCAAATGTCTCACTGACTCTGATACAGGGATTGATTCAAGATAAACCAAGATATTTAGAAAAGGTTCATTAACAGAAATCTCATTAATGGGAGATTATTTTTTTTCAGAAATAACAATTCATGAAGTCAGGGAGAGCTAATGATCAACTTTGTTGGAACATGTTCCTATCTGAAAAAAGAAAAAAATATATCCATATTCTAAGTCTCCAGCTGTAAATTAATCTTCACTGAAATTCTATTCAAATATTTGCTCACATGCTTGAAAAGGAACTTTAATATTTTAGGAACATCAGTGGCAAACAGGAAGGAATTTCTGGCAAGTCTTTTTTTCCACTGGAAATGTTTTAGTCTTCTATACATCTCCCTTTTTTTTTTTTTTTTTTTTTTTTTTTTTGAGGACCAATCTAAATACTGAAAAGTTCCTCAACAGAAATTTGACCACTAGGCCCTGATTTCTTTGGAGATGGGGGGAATCAACACATAAAGTACATGTTAAGTCTTTTAGTTTGCAAGCAAAAGATGTGTGCATAAAGATTGCTTTCAAAACTAAACCATTTTGTTTTGTTTGTTATTATTTAATAAATAAAAGTATTTGCAAAGTAACCTGACTTACCTCCTTCAAAAGTCTATTTTCTCTTTTTTCCACAAAAAAATATAATTTAGAGATTGTAATAGATTTTACAGGAGGTTCAGTATTATAGAAAAATTAATAAAAGCACTTTACAGTAATTGAGGCTACAGTTTTAGTGTCTTGGAATCTCAGTTTCTTCATTTCTACTCTGATTGTTTTGGACAAATAGGTTTCTAAGGTCCCTAATCACCATAAATTTATGATGCTGATGTTTCCCAATAATTAAAAAATGCAGCATTTAGGCAAGGGAGAAACAAAAATCAAAGCAAAATAATTACTATAGAAAATCCCCAAATATTTAATACTATATTCAAAAAAGATAAAAATTGAAAGTCTCAGAAAGCTTTTCTTCTTGGAAAGATATAATACTTAAAGATCAGTTCAATACAAGGCAGGTAGTGATGGAAACAATAGTGATGGAAGCCATTGTTATAGGAAAAATGGAGGAGGAAAAATAATTTTGGCTCAGGGATCAGAAAAAGGTTACAAGAAGAATATCTTATCCAATCTGATCCATGAAAAGGATGTGTGAAGTCTATTATAGTTATGGAAGATGGTCTGTGTAAATACAAAGCTATTAGTGCTATTATTAGGCTTTACAAATGGTAAATAGTCCATTTTGGTTTTTATGTGGAGTAAATGAAGAAAGGTAGTAAAAAATAGGATTAGAGTCAGATTGTGGACATTATTAATTAAGAGACTGAGAAAATCAAATATCCTCAAAGAAACAATAGGAAGTCACTTAAGGTCTCCCCTCTTTTTTTGTTTCTCTCACTTTTAAGAATATTGTGGTGATGTGATTAGAGAGATCTGAGAGGAAAGTTATAAGAAAAGTTAGCAGCCTGTGACAATAGTCTGTTTTAAGCATCATGACATGGTGACTAAAGATCTAGTTCAAATCCAGGAAAACCTAGGAAGTTCTGCTGCTGGTACACACTGCCAATATGACTGAACAAATCACTTAACTTCCCATTATTTTAGGCTACTCTCTATGACTGTGTGTTGCTGAGAACGTGGCAAGCTGCACTGATTGAGGGCCTTCGTCAAGAAAATCACGTGTCCAGTTCTTTTCTCTATGTGTCCAGTATTCAAGACAAGTGATGAGAAGGGCCCATTCTGAGACAGTGGTAATGTGAGTGAAAAGATGAGACCAAATTCCAGGAATGTAATGAAGAAATAATAAGAAGGATAAGACAATTCAAGTAGATGTCAGTGAAAAGAAAGTTTTCTAGTTAAAGACAAGTTTTCAAAATTGGGTTTGATGGAAAGAAAATGATACATTTAATAGAAATATAGATCAGCTTCTTTATAATTTAAAAAAAACCCTAATATCTCTATTTTGTATGTGTCTGAAAGGGTAAGAGACTGTCTTTGATGGTAAAGACATGGGCAAATGTTTATGACTGACTTTCATGTCTGAAATTTTTCATCTACTAGGCTCTAGGAAGACAATAGAAGTCAAGGAGGCTTGATTGACTTGTATCTCTTCCAGCACCCAAACACATATGGTACATCTGTATATAGTAGGAACTTAAATGTTTGGGACATTGAATTGAACAAACCAACATCCATTCTGAATTAGTGGTTCAGTATTTCTATCAAAGCCTGCAAAACAGGGTTAGTATACAGTGAACCATTGCCCCATTTCTGTCACAAATAAGTTGGATTTTCTTAGGCAAATCATGCTGTATATTCCAGCTATTAGTTTCTACATATCTAAAATGAGAGGCGAATTAAATGATATCTGTTGTTCTTTTACAGGCCTGCCATCCTTTAATTCTATTCCTGAAAAGAAAAATCCTTCAGGAAAGAAAATTAACAAATTTCACTTGTCTATTTCTTGTCTAAAAATGAAGGAGAGAACGGAAAAAATGACTCCAATAACTCAAAGTAAAGATGGTTTGAGGCCAAAAGGATTTTTGTATCTGCCTCTATTCTCCAAAGGCCTGACCTTCATCTGATGAAAGAACACATCTCAATTTTGAAGTGATGTGTTCTAAGAGAAATGAGCTGCCAACCATCAAACATTAAAAAACCTTTTACCTGCCTTGTAACTGTGGAATCCAATGAAGTCAATATAAATTTTCTTTGAGTATTTACAAAAAAAGACAGCTTTCTAAACAGGAGAAATGATTGAAACCCATATAAGGGCGGGGGTGAAATTCTAATGGATTTAATAACACTTTAATCAAGGAAACTCCTTAAGTAGCCAATTTAATCACTGTCATCAGCAGCATCAGTGTGATTGAAAGCATCATTACCTTAACAGTTGATTATGAAGAGCTGGGTGATATAGTTTTCCCTTTCACTAAAACTGGTCATTATGGAGGTTTCTGTGGGGGCATATTCACCATCACCTTAAATGGTGAATGGATTTGATAGGCTTCCAGCATAAAATTAACAACTGAATTCTTTCTCAAGACTTTAAATGCTATAATAATGCACATTCTAGCATGCACTAATTTCATTAGATCGATATTAAGCAGAGGTCTGTTCAGATACCTAAGTTCAACCTTCTTCTGAAACTGTAAGTCAAAAGATTTGGTAGAGATATAGGAGAATAGACCAAATTGATCTAAAGAGATAATAAACATTATAGGCCCTTAATATACTTATTCTCTTTATTTCCATCCCCCTTTTAATTGTCCCAAATGAACAATAATTAGTCTAGGTCACCTTGCTTTCTATATATTCCATAAACTTTAAAATCCAAGTATTCAACCATTGAAAATATTTTTCCTAATTTCTATGCCATCTCCAAATTAGATAATTTTAAAATCAAGTCAATGGGCTCATCTAAAGTTATTCAGTTGTTGTCTTCCATGCTTCAGGAGGAACAAAACGACATCACTATCTTATAGTCCAAGTACAGTGTATCTGACTGTGGCTGATCAAACTAATATGAACCCATAAGATTCTAGCACAGGTAGAGCCCAATTTGTCCCTATAAACATTTAGAATGGAGATGTCTCTGAATTGCTACTGCAATTCTGCTTTGCCCATAGAGTACAATGATTTCTTTGATGTGGGTTCACCATTCTGGGAAGTCCTGTGCCAATTTCTTCTATGTCTCACAATTTATTCCAAAATTCTTCAGAGACAGCTTGAGTGAATATTGAAAACTATTTTTGCATGTATTTGAAAAAATAAAAAGCTATTAAATATAAAAATAGCCAATCTCACTCTCCAAATAAGATACACTTTGAGAATGATCTTGTATCACTTCTTCTAACCTCCAGGTGACCAGTTGCCAGTTTGCATAATAGTCTTTTAGTTGTTTGACATTCAAAAAACTTCTCCTGCCCAATGGAATTGCCCTCTCTGTAATAGAGTTTAAATGCTTGATGGTTCATCTTGAGAAAAGATTTCAGTATCTGTTACCTTATCTTATTGGGTGACCTTTAGAATTTTATTAAGACTAAATTATTTACAACTAATCCAATTCAAATGGAAGTGATTCTGTTTCCTGGCATGGTGCTGGTATACTGTCTGCATACAATGAGGTCTGCATAGAAGCTCTTTAGACCTTCAGTTTGGTAGTCAGTCTAATACTTTTCTCTTCCATGCTTTTCTTCAGAGTATCCCAAATACTGAGGTAGCTCTGGCAATATGTGTTTCAACCTCATCATCTAGGTGTACAGTCCTGGGAAGTGTACTGCCAAGGTAAGTGAATTTATCCACAGCATTCAAAATTTCTCGTTTCTTATAATCAATGGTTCCAATTATGGATGGCATGGTGCCGGATGGTGAACAACATCTGTTTGGTTTTCAGGCCAAAATGAGCACAAGTTGCATAGAGTTGATCCATATGTTGGATTTCAGCCTCAAAGTTGTACTGGGTGCACAATCATCTGTGAAGAGTCATTCACACTTCTTCTACTTTAGTCTTAATTTGTTTTCAAGTTAAATAATATACCATTGATCCAGTAGTTGACTTTGATGTTGTTTTCATCCTGACATTACTGAAAACATCATACTAAGAAGCATGAGAACAAGCATGGAGCTCTGCTTTATTCCATTGATAACTGGGAAAGAGCAAGAGTACCACTCATTCATTATACAGAATCCATACAAGCATGCTGACATTGAACTAGGCTATCATAATGATGAACTTCTACATACAACTAAATTTTGCTATGTTCTTCCACAACCCCTCATAACTAAGAATATCTAAGACCTTGGATTGATACACACCTCTGTTCTGCTCCTGGCATTTGGGCTGGAGTTGTAGGGCATCAAAAACATATTAACTGTTCTTTCTGAAGCCACACTGGCTCTAAGATAGATGACTATCTTCAGAAGAAGAATCAACCAATTAATGAAGACTCTAGCAAGGATCTTGCCATAAATGACTAAGAGAGGGGAGGCCCCCTGTTATGATTTTCTCCTAATTTATCTTTCCTTTTATAGAGATGGACAATGGAAGTGCCTTTAAGGATAACCTCCTAAAGGATAAACTTCTCTTGTCATATAACCTGGAAAATTTCAGTCAGCTTTTATTTGAACAATTTATTCCTTGCCTTGTAAATTTTAGCTGGAATAGAAATAGAACCACGTTCTTTACCTTATGAGAGAGACCTAATGTCATTCAAAATTTCTTCTTCACTTGGGAGTTCAGGTAGAGAAGGATTGACTTCAACCTGAAATTTATAGTCCATCGTTTTAGCATTGATTGATGATGGTCTGTTGAGAATGGTATAGAAGGGTTTAACCCATCTCTTCAGAATCATTTTCTTATCACTAATCAATAGTGAGTAGCTGAGATGTTACCATAAGTCGTTGGCCCATAAATAAAATCCAGGGCATCATAAAATTGGTTTTGGTTGTTGGTCTTGGCATAAAATTAAATTTCATCTCCTTTCTTACTAAGTCAATAATCCTTCATGTCTCTAAGCTTTAATGTCATTTTATTTTTTGATGGAGGTAAATATTACCTTCTTAGAGATAGGTAAAGTAAAAGCTATGGAGTTCTTGTTTTTTTGCTTAGCAGTTTCTGAATTTCCCCATTATTTTTATTGATTTTAATATTTGCAAGGGTTCTGATCCAGATAAGTAAATGTGGTACTGTACATGAAAGCTCTGAAAGCTGCCCACTCCTTTTGTATTCCTCTGTTGTCAATTCTATTTTGGCTCACCTTTCCTTTCAAGTGAGCAACAAACTATTCACACATGAAGAAATATTCTAATCTGCTGCTGTATTCTAGTAGTAATCTTGCTTTGGGGCTTCCACTTTGGGGGAATGTGAATGTTTAGTTGGAGAGGATAAATCTATGATTGGCCCAGCACTCTGAAAAAAAAAAATCACCTCTTACATTCTGTCTCTTTTCCTTATAATGACATAGCCTATTAAAGACTAATGTTTGCTTTGAGGGTTCAGATATGAAGTTTTATTTTGTAAACATAATAAGGAAATGGTGATAAATTCAATAGTTGCATAAATCATCAGCAGTAAGTGAACATTGATGTTGCTTTTTCTGAATTCATTCCTCCCAAGGACTCATTGTCGTGTCTGTGAGTCTGTGCCTACTCTGGCATTCAACTCATCCAGAATTAGAAGCTTATCCACTTTCAGTACCATTAATGATGTCTAGGTCTTCATTTTTTTTTTTCTTTGATCTCATCAGGTATCATCCTGATGGCACTTTATGCACTGATGATGGTAGCTTGGTGCTTTCCTGCAAGTATCAATCACATTATCATGAGCCTATCATTCACTCCTTTTGAGAGTCATAAAAGCTTGTTGACTAGATTAGTTTTGATTGTAAAATTTATGCCAGCTTCCAGTCCCCATCACTATGACCCCTGCAGGAAAATATGTGTACCTAGCTGTGGCTTTGGTAAGCTGGTCTTCATTTGCCATTCTTGTTTCACTCAGGGCTGATATTTGTATATGACACCTACTGAATTCTCTCAAAAAAGCTATTCTTTCAGGTATATAAGCACATGCACATTTTATGCATTAATGGTGAATGAATCATTTTTACAAAACTTTTTGTACATCTTTTCTTTGTGTGTTTCAACCACAGGGTAGGATGCCTGCCTGCTGCAGTAAGCAAGCCCAGGTTAGGTTAAGTGAAGGATATAATTTTTAGGGCACTTTCTCTAACCCCTTCCTCACCCCAAGAGGTAGATAATGCAGTCCTTAGAAAATAGCTCTCAGATACCCACAGCGCTGCTGAATCTAACTGCTGTGTG
The DNA here is from genome assembly GCF_048593235.1 of Sminthopsis crassicaudata. Lineage (NCBI taxonomy): Eukaryota > Metazoa > Chordata > Mammalia > Dasyuromorphia > Dasyuridae > Sminthopsis > Sminthopsis crassicaudata. The sequence goes on along the minus strand of NC_133618.1, from coordinate 619,282,116 downwards.
ACTACAGTTCCTATTTATCTACACCTGCTGCTTCATCACTTTGTTGCCAGAGGACTTTGAGGTAGGTAAAAATGACATGTGTGGTGTCTTTTGACAGACAAAAATTGAAGGCAGATTTGCACAAGTTGTCAGCTTCACTTTCTCTTCCAGAATCATCAGAGTTCAGTGGCAAGACAAAAAGACAAAATGAATAGCAATGGCTCAGGATGCAGAGAATGACTTTGGTATCTTTGATTTCTAAAACTCTAGGTGCTCCATAGCAACTGCTTCTACCACCTTCATGATTTGTTAGAACATATTGTTCCCATCTTCCTATTTCATTGAGGAAGTTTTCACATGTTTGGGGTACACACCATACTAACTCACTAAAGGGTTTAAGACCTTTCAGTTATATTTATCTTGTTTTAGCTCATTTGATGAAATAGTTTACTGGAGTGGGACTGCTATCCATGCTACAGCTTTTTGGAGTCATAGGTGAGAGTTATATGGCACGGGGATACCAAAAATGGAATGCAGCCCTGAAAAGGTCTCAGCAGCCCTCTTATCAAAGCTACCATCTTCTCTGAAGATATGTACAATCAAATGTAACAGCTAAATAATGACTAAGCTATATTAAAAATCAAATCACCTGATTTCTAATCCAATGTGGTACCCATTATTAATATCAATTTTTTTCCTCAGGAATTTTATAGAAATATTTCTTTGTTAAGTAGGAACATGTCCTAAATAATCTCTAGGGTGTATTTGAATTCTAATATTAAAAGGTAACAATTCACAGGGCAAAGCACCATTGTCATTGTTCAGTTGTTTCAATCATATCCAATTCTCTGTCACTTCACTTTGGGGTTTTCTTGGCAGAGATACTGTTGTGGTTTGCCATTTTCTTCTCCACCTCATTTTACAGATGAGAAAATTGGAGCAAACAGAGTGAAGTGACTTGCCAAAACAGCTAATCAGTGTCTGAGACCAGGTTTGAACTCATGAAGATGAAACATCTTGACTCCAGGCCCTGCACTCTATGCATTAGCTGCTATTAATCAAAACCAATACTTTCTTCCTATTTCTTAGAAAATGGATCTTCCTGATAAAAGGTAAAAAAATTGGATTGAGGATGGTCTGACTCCTCCATAACTCTGTTATCATCTCTTGAATGTGTTGAGCCAAGAGTAGTAGCGTGATTTGAGAAAAAAAAAAAGAGTTGAATAGTTTTGAAGCTGTTGCCTCTTTCCATACATACAGTAAACTTTCTCCTATGGAAATGTCTTTCTCTGGAGAGTCTGGAATTATAAAAAAAACTGTGTTTTACACTTAACATTGAACAATTTTTTATTGAAATGTATTGAATTGAAGGAGGATTCTGGGAAGATGACCAAATAGATTGATAACTCTCTCAATTTCCCCCACAAACAGAACAAATCTATGGACTGGTGAAAAACAAAGATCTCCAAAAGAACAGGAACAGGGATCCTCCTGGTACAACTTCAGAATATCTGAAGTAACCTGGGCCATGGTTTAACCAATGTCATGTGCAAACACCTACAGGCTTCTTCCCCAGAAAGTGGGGAGCACTGGGGCAAGCTGGGTATGGCTGGAAGCTCAGCAGGAGCCACAGAAACTTTTACTTCTGGGATTGCTTCAGCAGTCAGGGGCTGAGGTGGGGCTTATGAGGAAACCTCAGCTGATCAGGAATGCTAGGACCAGCTGTGCTGATGAGACAGGGCTCTAAGTGAGAAGGAACCAGCACACCAGGAGTACAGAGGCAATGGGGCAGAAACACTGTGGGTTGTGGGCACTTGTGGAAAGTGGAGCTCTTGGTTTGTATTTCCGGGAATGTGAAATATAAGAAAAATGGCAAATCTGGAGAACATCATTCAATGTTAATTTTTTCTCATTTAATATTATAGATAATTTTCCTGGATATATTTTTGGATGTAGGCCTAGTTCTTTTGGTCAGTTGATATAATTCCAAGACGTGTGGTCTTTTATTGCATCTGCTAATAAGTCCTGTACAAATCTAATTGTAATTCCAGCATATTTAAATTGTTTTTTTGTTGTTATTCTTATTGTTTGTTTGTTTGTTTGTTTGTTTCTTGCAAAATTCTCTCTTTGATCTGGGGATTTTGAAATTTGGCAATAATATTCCTAAAGGACTCATTGAGGTGGTGATCATTAGAATTTTTACTATTTCTACTTTCCCCTCATGTCCTATCACTCCAGGAAAATTCTCTTGGATTATTTCTTATATTATTGCATCAAGTTGTTTTTGTTGTTGTTGTTGTTGTTTTGGGTTTTTTTTTTTTTTTGTTTGTTTTGTATTTTGGTCACAGCTTTCAGGAAGTCCAATTATTCTTATATTTTCTCATCTTGATTTGTTCTCCAGATTTGCCATTTTTCTTATTTGCAGATTTTGAGCTCTTTCTATCAGCCAAAGCCAAACTTACTAGAAAATTTAACATATAAGAGCCAGTATCAAAGATTAATTTCAAAAAATTCAACATAAATTGTTTATGTATTTTTTTTCTACCTGAGAAATGTATACGATTAGCATTCACATCAGTAATAGGCTTGCTCAAAAGAAAGACTGGGGCAGAGTTAAGGCAAAAATAGTAATTATGTTATACAACTGAGGTGCAGAAAAAAAATAGACACATTCATAGTTCTGAAAACTTACTTGAATCAGGAATAAGTTAAATAGACAACACTACATATATAACATGAAGGGTATAGCACCCTCCAAAATCTATAAATAAGAGGGGGGAGTGAAAGGTATATAGGGAAGGGTATATGGGAAAGCAAAGGGTGAAGAAAGAAGACAAGAAACAAATTCATGAGTTGGGACAGGTTAAGTAAGAGCAAGACAAGGTAAGGAGCAGAATCAAACCAAAGTGTTACCAGAGATAGAAAAGGTTTGTGTATATATGTGTGTGGGTGGAGGTTGTGATGTGTTTGTATCTACATATGTATATGTAAATATATCTTTCCTTATTTAAAGAATAAAGTAAAAATAAAGGTGTGCAGTAGAAAACAAAAGTACAATTTACAAGGAAGTAAAGAAAACATGGACACTCATGAATATAATTTCTTCTACATCTACATATATGTATGTGTGTATGTGTTTGTTTTCTTGAACTAGTAATTTGTTGATTTGTTTTGAATCCTGTCTGGACACATGGCAATGTTCTCTTTTGTTTTATTTTGCTTTTTATTCCTTTTATATTTTTCTTCTTTTAAAAAAAATAAAAATGTAAAAAAGAAATTATTGAATTCAATCAGATGTTCTTCTACTTTGGAAATTATCTGGTTGATTAGTATTCTTAGTGATCTTTCAATTTCTAGGGTAGTATCTCTTCAGCCTTTTCTTCAATTTTCACTTAGATCATAGGACTTATTTTCAGTCAGGAATATGTTAGTGTCTCTTGAAAATGATTAAGTCCAGTATTAGTTTAATGAAAGGCAATGATTTTTCTGAAGCAGAGGTTAGAAAGAAAACTATAATTCTCACTTAATACATTTGAAAATAACTTAAATTTATAGTGAAAACAAATGATGAAAATGAAAAAAAAACTTTGATGCCAATTGTCAATAATTCATTATATAAGAAAATTAATTTCTCCTGAACTACATATTCTATGGTATAAATAGCATGTTACCCTAATGAAATTACTGCATACTTGGGTATAGGAGTTAAAATTCAATAGTATGATGGCGGAAAGATATTTTCACCAAGCAATGAGGATGCCTGCACTTCTGGTCGCCCACACTTACGTTAAACTATTTTGAGTTACCAATAAAAGGTACATAAAACATTGTGATTTGTATCTGTGTGTACAACAAATTCTCCCAGAAATGCCTAATCTAGTTTTGAATTGAAAAAATACTCTCTAAGCCAAGCAAATGTGGAAAATTGCCACCTACTTTTCCAGATATTTGGAGACTTCCAAATTCTTTTTTCTCTAATGAAATGATCACTTTCTCTCCTATATGTCACGATCCCAGTCTCTTGTCTTTTCCCTAGCCTTATTCATCTTCTTTCAGAAAATGTTATTATATATTCAGGATTGAATTCTAAAAGCAAAGTGTAAGCTAAAAACAATGTCATTTGAGCACATAGCTTCAGATGTGTTATTTATTTGAAAGAGGTAATTGTCTACATGATTCTTAAGTATTTTTTCCAAAAGATAAGTCCAAAAATTCTCATAGATTATATCTCAGTATTAGTATAGCTTCTTTCATGCCTTCATGATCACAGAATCACAAAATCTCAGTTGTCAGCTACCAGAGAAAACATTTTGTCCAACTATTCTGAATAAATATTTTTTCTAGAATAATTGCCTAGTTGCCATATACCCTTTGTTTGAAAACATTCAGTGTTAAAGGTCATGTGCCATTTTCAGATGTAATCACTTCCATCATTCACTCCATTTGATGGTAATTTTTCCTTATATTAAAGGATTAATAACTCATTTTAATTTGCCTTCTTATACTTCTCTTTCATTGCATTTGGTTTTGCCTCCTGAGACAAGATTTTGAATAAATTAAATATCACTTCTATGTCAATACTTCAATGTTCAAGTGACTTGTCATGTCCCTGGTAGTTATTCTATCCTCCAGGCTAGACATCTCCAATCTTTCATCACTGTATGACATGATCTTACTGATCTTGCTCCTGTTTGTTGTCCCTCTCTGGATACTATCTAGTTTTTCAATATATTTCCAAAAATGGCACTTTAAAACTTCAAATATGATCTGACTGGAGCAGAGAACAGTACCACTACAAATTTTGGAATCCTTAAAACTATATCTTTAAATTTAGCTTAAAACTTCATTAATTTGGTCTTAGGTAGTTGAAGACCATTCTAATCATTTTCATAACTAAAGCTCCTGAGTTTATTATTAAGAAATCAATTTACCCAATCACCATTTCTAAATATATCAAAATCAAATTTGTTCAAATCACTTAATTCTACATTGGAACATTTGATTTTGTTAAAATTAAATTTTAACCTATTACAATTCAATATTCCAAAGGATCTGGATGCTTATTAATGCAAGTAATCAACAGTGCCTCAACATACTCCTGTGTAATTTTCATCCATGTTTACCCATGGATGCTCTAGAAAGGATCAATTCAGTGCTTTTGAATATGTTCCTTTACTTCAGTTTAGTAAATCAAGTGACATAATAGAGAAAATGTCAGACTTATAGTCAGAAGATTTGAGTTCAGTTTTACCTCATGAACTTTTTTAGCTATGTGACTTTGGGCAAGTCCTTTTAACCTGTTTCTCACAGTTTCCCCCTCTATAAAATTAGCTGGAGCTGTTATATTTCCCCACACCATTTCTATTTCCCACAAACACCCCACACTGCATCACAAAGAGTAAAAAATAACATAACAGCAACACTTTATTCTAATTGAGGATTCCCGTTCAACATTTGGAATGTCCTTCTCTTGTCACCAGTTAATATGTTCACCATGTGATCTTATTTTTATGACCTGAATAGCATCCCTAATCCCAATAATTCTGTAAGCCTTCATTGGAAAAGTGCATCAGCCAATATACAGACACTTTTGAATTTTAGATTACAAAATTTAATTTTTGGGAGAATTGTGGTCTATTATGCCAGGATAATAAATTCATTCAATAATGAGTAGATTAGATATTATCAATATGACCTACATGTTTCTTTCTTTTTTACCAACAGAGCACAAGAATCATAGCCTCATATCATCTCCTAATTGAAAGCGATTTCAGAGCTTAATCTTGACATTATAGTTAATTAAATTGTACCTTAAACAATATGCTTCTACCTTATCCTAGAAAAGTGATTACTAACTCAATAATTAACAAGAAGTGGACACCTACACTAATAAGTTGGTTTCATCTGTCTTTCCCAAGGTAGCAAATGTTGTGTTACTTTTAATAGATATATTTTATTGATGTATAATATTCATTGTGTCTTATCATTATCTAATCTTTCCAAGTAATTTTTTTTGAAACCACTATGGAGAAGATAGCCCCAATGCAAGTGTCTTTGATTTCAGGTTTCTTTTCTTAAAAGAAAATTAAGAGGATGAGACATTTTGACTATGTACTATATTTCAAAGAAAAATTACATATCCATAAAATGCCAAGCTTTCATTTTGCTGTTAGCATTTAAGCACACATGAAGAGATCATCATCATCTTTAGAAATCAAGATAAATTTGGTAAACATGCAGGTAGAGAAGAAGACTTGTTATTGCCTATGCATGAACTCTTGTGTATTTAACATCCTTTCTTTTTTTTTTTTAGTGATGATGTTAATAGTGAAAGATATGAAATATGGATAAGTATAAACTTAACACTTAATGCTCAAGCATACCTAGAATGATTAATAATTCTGAAACATACTGAATAAAATGAAGGTGCATAATTCAAAAGTCAGTAAATGTATTTAAGGTGCAATTGTCTATTTCTAATCAGAAACATTTCCAGAACATAAGCCTTCTCTCTGCTTGTAGTGTTTTTCTGGACAGAAAAAAAAAGGAATGAAATTTAATTGGATTTTTTTAGTTAAATTTCAATTTGAATTTAAATTTAAATTTATTGACATCTGAATTTGTACATAGTTTGTCTCCTTCATAATTCTTATGGTTAAACATTTGGATCGCTTAAAAAGTGATGGAAATTTGTAACTTGTTCATGCTTTTTTTTTTTTTTTTCATTAATTAATTTATTGGGGGGGGCAATATTGAATTCATAAAAATAGACAAATCATTCCATCCATGCCAAGTGGTAATTTAATCTCTTAAATTTATAGCTCTAGATGAATTCCTAGGGATTTAGTGGCTTTGATATTGTCACAAGATAGTATATTACAAAAAAAGAATTTAAAATCATATTTGTAGAACTCCAAGAGTAACCATTTATTCATTATATATACTACTCATTTTTTATTCATGTTGTTGTTATAAACTTAGTTCTAGTGATGCATTTTTTGGTAATTTTGCATTTGAGAGCTAGAGTATATAGTTGTGTTTTTTTTCTTTTTTTTTTTTTTTTGCTCTTTATATATGAGTTAACTGGTATTGAATAAAGTTAAATAATTTGCCCCAAATGATCCAAATAAAAAGTGGTAGACTCAACATTTTAACCAAGGTGTGTTCATTCCAAATAAAGGATTCTTTATTGAATTCACTTGTGAACTCACCATAGAATAAAGTAACCTGATAGGATCACTATAGGTAAGAAGAAAATAAGAGTTGTTTAAAAAATGAAAGTGTAATGATTTGAATTTAAATTAAATGTTCAAGCGCCATCTATACAGTATAGGGAAAAGAGATTCAGCAATACAGATGACTAAAGACAGTTAAAGTTTGCTTCAGATAACCCATAGTCACAAAATCTATCTGGGTCTTATGCAGAAAATCTTATACTTCAAATGGATTTGACTGTGAGAGCTAAATTTCACCAACTGTACAAAACCTTCTGATTGACAGAAGATTGCTCATGCTTGAATGGACACATTGAAATTTTAAACAACTAATGGCAGCAGGATGAACATTAGAAAAGCATTCTGCTTCTAGGATTTGACCTACTTTTCTTTTTATCACCTGAAGCCTAGCAAGGAAGAGACCTGCCAAGAAAAGATGAGCTGAAGAATGAGCTTAGAAAAAGGGCTGCAAATTCTTTGAAAAATGTGAAAATATCAACTGATATTGATACAGGACATTAAGTTTAACAAAGCATTTTACATAAATTATTTTATAGGATCCTCACAATAACCTGGTGATGTAGGTGTTATGGAGTCTTACTGCATCTCTATTTGTCAGATGAGGGATTTGAGTATCTGAAAATTTAAGTGATTTATTCCCGGTCACAGCCAGTTAAGTGTCAGAAGAAAGGTCCAATCAAGGTCTATAATGATTTCACTTCTAGCATTATTGCTTCTACACCATGCTCATTTTTTCCAGTATTGTGGATACCTTAAAGCAAATGTAGGATGATAACTACTCACTGGGAATGTCAGAGAATGAATTTTTGTCAAAGGAGGCTTTAGCCTGCAGAATCTCTGGACTTCCTTGAAGCTCAAATTCTCTGGATTATTCAATGTAACTTATTTCCAGGAATCTTAAGAAACTTAAGAATTACAAGTGATACTATCTTTTAGATTTCTTAATAACATTAACAACATTGCTCATTATGATAATTTTTTTTCCTTCATCAGATTCCAAGAAATAATTCATACCAATACTGGACTGCAGCATGATACCAGAAATCTGGATTTTGGAAACTTCAGTTCAAATCTCACTTCTGATTTAATATGGTATTACCTTAGATCTTAGATTTGGAAGTCACCTCAAGGGCTGTCCAGAATGTTTAAACCTCTTATCTCATTCATACATGAGGAAACTGAGACCCAAAGAAGCTAAGTGAATTATTTGCCCAAAGTGACAAAGTTGGTAAGTATGAAATAGAATTTAAATTCAGGTCATCTCTATCCAAAGCTAGTATAGTGCTATTTCTATGAGTTCTATAAATAGGGCAAATCACTTATTCTCTCTGATTCTCCTCTTCCATAAAATGAGATAATAATAAATGCTTTACTAACCTCACATAGGTATATAAGAAACTTGTCTTAAAGCACTAAATAAATGATTTTATTAATAATTTTGCCTACAATAATTTTATCTCCATGTGGGTTATAATTAAAATGAAATTGAACTTTTAATGTCATTCCACTTGTCACAGAATACCTCTTTCAGAACTGGCTTTAAAACATTCTCTGAAATGTTGCTTTAAACTGTAAATACACTGCTTTTGAATAGCCTTCCTCACTTTATAGATTTGGTCTCATAATGAAACTTTTATAATATGATAGAAACATGGTTGAATTATAAGGAAATTGTTCATCCATTCTGGTTCTATTATTAGTGAAATCAATATCTGTGGACAAGAGTTCGTTGTCTTTAGAATCTAGACCATGATTTTCCAGAGTAAGTTAGTTCTTTTCTATCATTATTATTTTAGAACAAAGCTAGTCCCAAAAGTATAAAATGCCACCTAATGATTTCAGGTTATTTGATAGCCAAAGAGATATTTTCTCCAATCCTTACAATCTTAAACATTTCTCCAAAACAGAATTTATGTGCTAAAGATAAAGCAACTTCATCTATTTCCATGGTTCAGGGCACCAGATCCCCCCCAAATTACACACACACACACACACACACACACACACACACACACACACAGAATGGCTGACTGACTTTGTGTTCATTCAGCAACTTCCTACTCCTCCCACATTAATGGCAGTGTGGCTGTGCTAGCAAATGCAAGGGCTCAGTATAGGCTCAGATCAAAACTCATTCCTGCACTCTGATTCTTCTTCCTCTTTCTAGTGCTGAAGAGCCCAGATACCAGACTGTGAAAATTTCCTCAGGCATCAGGACCAGGGAAAGCAGGCTTGACTGCCATTAGAAAACCAGCCTCTATTCAGGCCAAAATATTCTACTCTGACTGTTCTCACCAAGTAACTAAGGAATAGAGGAAATGGAACAGGTAACAGGCACAGGACACTGAGTATATATGAACTTATGCAATATTTCACTGTCTATGGGAAGAGCAGAGCAACCAGCTCCTGGAAGTTCTCCCCATTCAAAAGTCATTTGGGGCAAAGACCTGTGCTGTTGAACTATGAATTATCCAATGTTACAAGAAGCTAAAGCCTTTCAACATCTAGACCCCCATGGAAACTACAAACAAAGGAGAAGGAATCAAAAGAAAAGGAGGGGGACAGCTAAATGGGGCAGTAGATAGAGCACCAGCCCAGAAATCAGGAGGACCTGAGTTCAAATTTGGACTCATACACTTAACACTTCCCAGCTATATGACCCTGGGAAAGTCACTTAACCCCAATTGCCTCAGTCAAAAAAAGAAAAAAAGTGAATGAGGAAAAGAAGGGGACAGAGAGACTGGATGTTCCAAAAATTCTCGGAAGAAGAAATTTTAATGACTTTAAACATGAAATCAATAAATCATCAGGAAAAACAGCAACAACAAAAAGAAATATGGCCTCTACATCTAATAAAAAAGTTCAGATAGCCTTAAATATGCACTGCAAAATAAAGGAAAATGATTCATACTTGACGAGACTATGGAATTTGAGAACATTGAACTATAATACATTTTTCCTAAGTGATTTTCAAAATGAAGAAATATTATAAAAGAGATACCACGAAAGCAAAAAGGGTTCAATATTAGGAAAAAAACAATGTGATGTAACTAATCACATTAACCTAAAACATCCAAAGCCATGTAATTTTCTCAATAAACAGAAAAAAAATTAAAAAAGTTCAATAATCTTTTATCCTAAAAACTCTATAAATTATAAGCATAGAGGGATTAGTATAATTTCATACTTACTTGGTATTTTAGGATTTAACATTATACAGATATTTCTAAAATTAAAAATTGTCATAATGGGCAATGGGGATAACCTAGTACCTTTTTTCCCAACAAGTATAGAATAAAGCCAGGAATGCTCACTCTCCCTGTTATTATCTGATATAGTTAGTTATAGAAATGCTAGCAAAAACAATAAAGCAAAAGGAATTAAAGACATGAAAGTCGGCAAAAAAAAAAAAAAAAAAAAAAAAAAAAGATAAAACTTTTAGATGGCAAAGACGAAACGTTTCTCTCTGACCTTCTCTGTAAACCTCATGATAATTTCAAAATCCAGCCTCTGAATTAGCTCTGAGTTGGCAGAATCCACAAATACTAAGAGTGCAATAAATTATCAGGAGAAGATAATTTCAAAGATTGCCAGAAAAGATTTGTTTTAATTGGAAACATGAGGGAGACTCAGTCAGTGCAACCAGCTGAGTACAAATGCCAGTGCAGACAGTGTAGAATCCTGGAGTGGTGCAATCTCAATGTGGTGCTGCAGACTCCCCATGGCAGAGAATATATGGGAGGAAACAGACCCAAAAAGGTCTGTTTCAATTGGAAATGGGAGGGAGGCTGGTCAAACAATTGACCACAAAGGCCAGTGCAGACCCAGCAAAGTCCTGGGGTGTTGCTGATTCTGCAAGGTGGTGCAGACTGTGTGGCAGAGAATCTGTGGGGTAAAATCTACTGGAATCTATAGCAGTGTTGGCCACTCTGCTCTGGTTGCAAGCCAATAGATCAGCAGAGAAGTTATAAAACATCCAATATAAACACAAAAGATCAATAGTGAACCTCACAATGGCAGAATCTCACAGAACTTGGCCACGCCCACCCAGCATCAGGAGTGAATCAGCACTGACCCAACACAGCTGCAGAAAACCTCCCTGCCCTAAAGGTAGACCTTTAAAAAAAAAAAAAAAACATAAAGAGGACTCTAACAATTGACAACTTTTATAGCAAAAGAGACTAAATCTAGATTGTCTCCAGATGAAGCCCCAAAAGATGATATAATCTGGTCCCCATCACATAAGGCTCTCTTAGAAAAAAAATTAAAAAGATCTTAAAAGAGAACTGGAAGATACATGGGGAAAGAAAATGAAAAATGTGCAAGGAGATCTGGAAAAGGCAACTATCTAAAGAAAATTCACTATAAAATAGACTTGGTGAAATGGAAAAAGCATATAACTCATTAAAAGATACATTTGATAAAATGGAAAAAGAAATCAACTTCCAGAAAAATGGAATTTGTGAAACAGAAAAAGAAAATAACTCCTTAAGAAACAGAATTTGTGAAATGGGGGGGGGAAAAATTCCATAGAACAAAACAACTCATTTAAAATTTCAATTGGACAAATACAAAGAGATATTAAAAAAAAATTAAATAAATAAAAGAAGAAAATAAATCACTAAAATTCAGAATTGAACAAATGGAAATGAATGACTCAATGAGACAACAAGAATCAGTCAAGCAAAAACAAAAACAAAAAAAAGAAAAAAATAGAAAAAAATGTAAAATAACTATTTGGGAAAGCAACCAAACTGGAAAATAGATTTAGGAGAGACAATATAAGGATTATTGGACTCCTTAAAATACATGATGAAATAAAGAACTTAGACACTATTATTCAGGAAATAATCAAAGAGAACTTCTTGGATATCATAGAAACAGAAGGTAAAATGACCATTGAAAGAATTAACTGAATGCCTCCTGAAAGAGACCTCAAAATTAAAACTCCTAGGAATATCAAGACTAAATTTGAATACTATCAGACAAAGGAAAAATATTACAAGAAGCCAGAAAGAAACAATTCAAATATCAAGGAGCCATAATAAGTATTACTCAGGACCTAGCAGCATCCACTAGGATCAAAGAGCCTGGGGTCTGATATTCTGAAAGGTAAAGAATCTTGGAATACAGCCAAAAATAAATTACCCTTACTAAAATGAGCATTTTTTTTTTCCGGGAAGATGGACATTCAATGAAACTAGTGAATTTAATTTATTTTTTACAAAAGACCAGAGCTAAACAAAAAATTTGACCTCCAAATATGGAACTTAATAGAAGCATTAAAAAAAAATAAAAAAAAAATAAAAATAAAAAACCCAAACCTCTTGAGAACTGTTTTTCTGTTATGGGTAAATATTGAGAGTACATGTGTAATCTGATTTTACTGTTATAATATAAAAAAGAAACTAGCAATGGAAAGGGGATTGTGATAGAAAAAAAGGGGAAAGGAGGTAAAACAGGGAAATTACATCTCAAGGAGAAGCAAAGAAAACAGATTATATTGAAGAAAAGAAGAAAGGGTGATAAATATTGTGTGAATCTTACTCTCATCAGATTTGGCCCAAAGAAAGGATATTAGATATAGTTGGTTTCACCAAAAAAAATCTCTTATCTTGTAGAAAAGTCGGATGGGAAAGGGGAAAATGGAAGAAGTAGGCTAAATAGAAGGGAAAAGAGAAATAGTAGGGGAAAGATGTAAAGGGCTAGAACTGAGCAGATGCACTTAACCAAGATAACCTAGCACTTAAGGCTAATTACCAATTGTACAATTCTCTATTAACATGCTTGGAGGATGACCCTACTAAACTCTGTGCTGGCTCCATCTGTGGGTGTGGACAAGAAGGGGAAGAGAGATCAGAGGGGACAAGCAGGATCATTCTTTGGCATTGGAGAGAAAGAAAGGAGGTGTGGAAATTCCTATATCTAATCCCCTGATGACGACTCCAAAAGACCAAAAATAAAGACTTTTGCTTATACTGACTCTGGCTGATTCTAAGATATTCAGGGAACTAACACAGACATAACAGAAAGGTATAAGAAAGGATGAGGCTGTCTAAAGGGTAAGGATTGCTTGAGGCAAGTAATGCTCATAAGTAAAATACTGGTGAGGAGGGAAAGAGGAAAAGGAAAAAGAAAAAGTATAATTTGGGGTCAATAAGATGGCAGGAAATGCAGAATTAGTACTTTTAACTAAATGTGAATGGGGTGAACTCTCCCTGAAAGGTAACCAGATAGCAGAATGGATTAAAAGTCAGAATCCTACAATATGTTGTTTACAAGAAACACATTTAAAACAGAGTGATACATACAGAATAAAGGTAAAAGACTGGAGCAGACTCTGTTATGCTTCAGGTGAAATAAAATAAAAAAAAAGGAGGGGTAGCTATCCTGATCTTAGATCAAGCAAAAGCAAAAACTGATCTAATTAAAGAGATAAGTAAGGAAACTATATTTTGCTAAAGGGTACCATAGATAATGAAATAATATCAATACTAAATATATATGTCCCAAGTAGTGTAGCATCTAAATTCCTAAAGGAGAAGTTAAGAGAGTTGCAAGAAGAAATAGACAGCAAAATTATAATAGAGAAACATCTCAACCTTGCTCTCTCAGAACTAGATAAATCAAATCACAAAATAAATAAAAAATTAAAGCGGTAAATGGAATACTAAAAAAGCTAAATATGGTGAATCTTTGAAGAAAATTGAATGGGGGCAGAGAGGAATACACTTTCTTCTCAGCAATTATGGAACCTATACAAAACCTGGCCAAAAAGACCTCAAAATCAAATGCAGAAAGGCAGAAATAGTAAATGCTTGTTTGTTTGTTTGTTTGTTTTTCAGATAATGATGCAATAAAAATTGCATTCAATAAAGAGTCAGGGGGAAATAGACCAAAAAGAAAACAGAAAACTAAAATTCATCCTAAAGAATGAATGGATGAAACAGTAAATCATAGACACAATCCATAATTTAATCCAAGAGAATGACAATAGTGAGTCAACATATGAAAATTTGTGGGATGCAGCCAAAGTGGTAATAAGGGGAAATTTTATATTTCTAGATGCTTATTTGTACAAAATAGAGAATGAAATCAATAAATTAGGCTTGCAACTAAAAAAGCTAGGAAATAATTAAAAAAAAAAACCAAACACATACCAAACTTGAAATTCTAAACATAAAAGGAGAGATTAATAAAATTGAAACTAAAAAAACTATTGAATTAATAAATGAAACTAAGAGTTGATTTTATGAAAAAAATCAATAAAACAGATAAACTCTTAGTTACTTTGATTAGAAAAAGAAAAGAAGAAAATCAAATTGATAGTCTCAAAAATGAAAAGGGAGAACTCTCCACCAATAAAGAGGAAACTAGAGCAACTATCAGGAGTTACTTTGCCTAACTTTATGCCAATAAATTTGACAACTAAGTGAAACAGAAGAATACTTACAAAAATATAGATTATTCAGATTAACAGAAGAGGAAATAAATTACTTAAATAGTACCATTTTAGAAAAAAGAAATAGAACAAGTTATTAATCAACTTCCTAAGAAAAAATTCCCAGGACCAGATGGATTTACATGTTAATTCTATCAAACATTTAATGAACAATTAACTCAAATGCTATGTAAAATATTTGAAAAAATAGGGAATGAAAGAAATATCTTTTATCTTATATGGTACTGATACCTAAAACAGGTAGGATGAGAGAGAAAGAAACAGAGAAAGAAAAATATAGACCAATCTCCCTAATGAATCTTAAATAAAACATCAATAAACAAATTAATAAAAATCATATGATTATCTCAATAGATGCAGAAAAAAACATTTGATGAAATCCAACACCCATTCCTATTAAAAACACTAGAGAGTATAAGAATAAATGTACTTTTCCTTAAAATAGTCAGTAGTATCTATTTAAAGCCATCAGCAAGCATCATATATAATGGGGATAAACTAGAACCATTTCTAATAAGATCAGGAGTGAAACAAGTTTGCCCACTATCACCATTGCTATTCAATATTGTATTAGAAATGCTAGCCTTGGAAATAAGAGAAGAAAAAGAGATTAAAGGAACTAGAGTAGATAATGAGGAAACCAAATTATCACTCTTTGCAGATGATATGATGGTGTACGTGGAGAACCCCAGAGAATTAACTAAAAAGCTATTAGAAATAATCCACAACTTTAGAAAAATTGCAGGATACAAAATGAATCCACATAAATCATCAGCATTTTTATATATCACTAACAAAATCCAACAGCAAGAGATACAAAGAGAAATGCCATTTAAAATAACTGTTGATAATATAAAATATTTGGGAATTTATCTGCCAAGGGAAAGTCAGGAAACATATAAGCATAAGTATAAAACACTTTCCATACAAACAAAGTCAGATGTAAGCAATTGGGAAAATATCAAGTGCCCATGGATAGGTCGAGCAAATATAATAAAGATGATGATACTCCCTTATTGTGCTATACCAATCAAACTCCCAAGAAACTATCTTATTAAACTAGAAAAAATTACAACAAAATTCATCTGGAAGAACAAAAAGTCAAGAATTTCAAAGGAATTAATGAAGAGAAAAGCAAATGAAGGTGGCCTAGCTGCACCATATATAAAACTATATTATAAAGCAGCAGTCATTAAAACCATTTGGCACTGGCTAAGAAATAGAGAAGTCGATCACTGGAATAGGATAGCTTCACAGAACAAAGTAGCCAATGACTATAACAATCGAGTATTTGACAAACCCAAAGGCTCCAACTTTTGGGATAAGAATTCACTATTTGACAAAAACTGCTAAAAGATAGGAAACTAGTATAGTAGAAAGTAGGCATAGACCCACACTTAACACTGTATACCAAGATAAGGTAGTTTCGATCTCCTCTGCCATTATTTTCTTCAAGATCATTTTAATGTATATTTTCCTCTCA
Organism: Sminthopsis crassicaudata; assembly: GCF_048593235.1. Classification (NCBI taxonomy): domain Eukaryota; kingdom Metazoa; phylum Chordata; class Mammalia; order Dasyuromorphia; family Dasyuridae; genus Sminthopsis; species Sminthopsis crassicaudata. The sequence goes on along the minus strand of NC_133618.1, from coordinate 619,265,957 downwards.
TAAATTTCTTCAGGAAGACATATGGTTCTTAGGTTGTCTCTACACATCTTATCTTTGAAAATGTATGTTTTTCTTGTATAGCAAGATATTTTGATGCTATTATTATTATTATTATTATTATTATTATTTCTATTATTTGCTTTTCTTTTTCTAGGTTGTCCTTTACTTCTGTATATTTTCATTCCCAATTTACTTTTCTCTTTTTAATTTCTTTGGTGACACTTGGCAAAGCAGATTCCACTTTTTTTTTCTCTTGCCATCATTTTTGTAGCACAATCCATAAATTAATCTTTTTAATTTTTCTTTTAAACTATTCAGAAAAGGGGCTACGATTCCATATTCTCTTTAAATTACTTAGGATTTTTTGTCTCATTAAATTTTAGATCTTTTTAATGTTTTGCAATATTTATTCATAAATGGAAGAATGTATTTAAAGTACATTGAAACATCTTATTTTTTGTAAGCCTCATGTAAATAAACAGTATAACTTTAATTTTATTGATATTGTGGGGAAGGAGTACTAAATAAGATCAGTGCTGAATAAGTCTCAATCCTGCTCTCAGACTCACAATAAGAAGGAGCACTAGTACAGCAGGGTTTATAATCACAAGAGAGCTAGGACTTTGGCCATACTTAAATGGGGGGAAAAAGTTCTTGAAGTTGCTCATAGAACAGAACCAAGGCCAAGAGAGTCATAAACACACCTTTTACTAAACCATACCACTTTGAAAAAGTCAAAAAAAACTTAGAAATATAAACAGCTGGAAACAACTGTAAAAATAAATAAATAAATAAATAAAACTAGAGCTTAGGATGGTGCTCCCTCCACTCCAGAGGCAGAGCACCACTTTAGCTTACAGCTAAACGTAAAGAAATAGATTAGAAAATGAACAAACAGCAGAAAAAGTTCTCAATTATAGAATGAAAAGTAAATGATAAAGATGCATTGGCATAGAAATATTGGAAATATAAACAAGTGTGAAAGACTTAGTAACTCTGACCAATACAATTATCCATTATAATTACAAAACTCTCATGATGTAACATCCTCCACTTCCAGGTCGACATCTGATAGACTAAGAGCACAGATTGAAATAATTTTCTGTCTTTACTGATCTTATTTTTGCTTTTTTGTTTTCATAATATTGCTAATTTGGAAATTTGTTTTGCATAACTTCATATATATATATATATAATAGGTATAATTTCTTACCTTCTCAATAAATGTGGGAGAGAGTGAGGATAGAGAGAGAATTTGGAATTAAAATAAAAACTAAAATTTAAAAAATTTACTTATGTAAATTCAAAGATATGTATAAGAATAATCTATCAGAAGGCTGATACTTAAAGTCTTTTTTCAATTTAGGAAATCTTTTCTTTTTTTTAATTAATTTTATAATTATAAATTTTTGACAGTACATATGCATGGGTAATTTTTTTTATAACATTGTATTCACTACTTTTCCAAATTTTCCCCTCCCTCCTTCTACTCCCTCCCCTAGATGACAGGCAATCTTAATAAGTCTTTTCATGGATTATTCTCTATTATATTCTTGAGATAATATATTGTATATGATTACTAGACACACATTACAGAGTGTGTGTGGAAAAACAAAATAAAAAAAAAAAAACAAACTTGAGTGTTAAAAAACATGAATGGAAACTCCCAAAGTTTGAATGACCCTCTTGATCTCTACTTTTAAGTATTATCATCAGAGAGTTATTACTAACCTAATATGTGCTAGGATGTGTGTTCCAGAACTAGAAAAACAAAGAAATAGAGATACAAAGTTCAGTCTCTCAAGTAGCTCATAGAACAATGGAGAAGACAACATGCAAGATAACTGCAACCTTCTGTATCTATATTTAGCTTTCTAACAATAATATTACTTTTAATATAAGAAAACTCTTAGTCCCTAGGAGCTTCAGATGCAGAACCTTTCTCTTCTTCTGTTCCCCAACATTCCAGCATTCCCACTTTTATTTTTTTAATACCTTGTTATTAAGTTCCCAGTTGATTCTGCAGTGTGACATTTTCCCCTTTGGCCTGCAAAATGGATAAGCCAAAGGTTCCTAGAATGTCATTATTGATCTGTTCCTTCTCAGTGGAAGTATTGATGTTTGTAAAAAGAAGGACCCTGCACTGAGTGGTAAAAGGATAAACAGATAGTGGCAACAGCTCACACATAGATGTAAGCCAGCTGAGTTTGGCTGCTGACAGCAAATCAATTGATCTGTAGTCACCTGAATGTCCCTCCATCCCCTAGACTCAACTAAGTAACTATTTTCTTTCAGGGAGTCCCATAGACATTACACGGCATTAAACACATACTGGGAAAACTACAGGAAACAGTGCAACACTGAGAATGACTAGCTTCTCTGATTAAAAGGTTGGAGAAAAGAGAAAGGTGGTTAATAAAAAGGAGATGTTGGATGGTACATAAAATCTTAACTAATAAGGACCTTGTTACAATAAAATAAAATATTATTTTACTTTGCAAAATATGTTTTGCTCAAAAAATATGCAAATGAATATTCATCCTCCCCTACTCGGATGTTTATTTCAGCTTCTTCTAGAATCAGGTCAAGATCCCTCAAAGGGAATGGATGAAAAATGAAATTAGAAATTGAAATGAAAGGAAATAAAAAGAAAATGAATTCATGTTTACTTAGAATTATGTGTGTCTTTTCTCCTAAAATTGTACTCTTTACATACTCTCTGTATTGTCTTGGGAAATTTAGAAGTAATGTTACTTGAGAGTAGGGAATGGATTAATCAGTACTTTTGCAAGTCCTTCTTGGTATCTTTTGGTGATTACAAACTGTGGTCTTCTCACTGAACTTGTTCTTTTTTATTCTGATTTTTTCCAGCTTTGGCATCGTGTGTGATTATTTTTTCCTTGAGTCTAGCACTGACAAGCAGCTCCCTTTTCTTCCATGAGAAGACTCTGGCATTTGTTTCTGTCTCTAAGATGTTGAGTGCTGACAGGATCTATCAATTCCCTAAACTTTCAAATAGGGTATTGCTCTAAGAGGAGTGACTCCTGGGCTAGAACTTTGCCAAAAACTAACATTTCTCTCTCTAGAAACTGGAATTCTAGAACTTGGACTAAACAAACTCTTTTCAGGCTGTAATGTAGAAAGCACAGTCAGCTCTAATCTGCCTCCGAACCTTAGGGACCATTAACATCTCCCTCAGTGATTGAGTGTATGGAGAGGTTTATAGCTTAATAGACCAGGCTTCAAGTTCTGCCTGGGAAAGCTACTGACCTTGGGCAAATTCAATTAGCCTCTCAGTAGTCTAGATTGCTCTCTAAGCCTATATGTTTCTGGTAAGATGATAACTTGTATTGATTGAGAAGTTTCCTCACCTGGAAGTTTTCTATACAAATAAATAAAAACACCACAGGTCCAGCCCCCAATCCCATATCAAGTTCATAGCTGCTCAAAGCAAATATCTCATCCCTAATCAATGAGATTCAATCACTTATATTCACTGAAATTTTATAGGTACTGTAAATATCTGTGGATAAATCTCTTATCCGTACTGTAGTGAAATAAAGGGATCATTGCCTTATAAACATGAAGTGATCAAGAACCCCCTTCTATCAACTTTCAAGAAATAACTTTTACTTACATAAAGGTTTGTGAAAGTTTGATGTACATTATCTCATTTGATCCTCATGACAGTCCTATGAATTGAACAAGTCACTAATTTTCTCAATTTCCTCAATTATACAATGGGAAAATAACAACATCTATATTACAGTGTTAATCAAATGAGATAGTATTTGAAAAATGCCCTTAATGCAATGCCTAATAGATAGTGGGAACTATATGAATGCCTCTTCTCTTCCTTTATTCTTGTGTCTACTTGTCTTAATTTTACTTATAAGTAAACAAGTTCAGAAATACTTTAACACCTATAGAACTAGTAAACATCACAGGTTGTGAACATTTATGACTTTAAGATTTTCTCTTCACTATCAAATAAAAAATAATTAATACAACTCATAGTCTCTATGTCTGAAGAATTTTCAATATACTTGTAAAGGTCCTATGTGTTATCTCCCTATGAAAATTGTAAACTCCTTATGATAAGGAACTGCTTAATCCCTATACTTGCTAGCACCTTTCATGGTCCCTGGGACTAGTAGGTGCTCAATATATACTTATTGATCTATTGATAAGATGTAAATATATTGCCTTCAGAATTGTCCATCATTGTTTCCTTATAGATTTTCCTTTGTTCTCTGCAGTGCACTTTTAATTTTATTCTTCCCCCCTTCCTTCCCCCATCTCCATCAAGTAGGCTAAAATTAAGTGTAGACATATTTATATATATATATACATAATCTCCTTACATGATTACAGGCATATTCTTTTAGCTTATTCCTTTACCCTTATTTTTTTTATAAATGTCTGTTCTTTGCTCAAACAACTGAAACTGAAGGATATGTATCAGGACTCCCTATGATTGCTCTTCAGTCAGTTTTTCAGTTTTTGTCACAATTTCTTTAATGGGTCCTATCATACAAAATTCCTGATCTGAGAGATGGACGTCTCGAAGTGCCAAGATCTGTTGAAATTTGACCTAAGACACTGTCAAACTTGTCTTCTTCTGTATATGATGTTCTCTTTTTAGCCCTAGTATGAGTAGGGTTCTTGTAATGTCCAGGCTAGCTTTCTGGGGGTCCTTCAGATGGGCTTTGTTCTCAGCAGGATAGTCACCACAAGGATGGACAAGAATAGAGTCTAAATTCTTTATTGTCTCATTCATCATTTGTCTATTTTACAGTCTGTGTCTGCCAGTCTCAACCAGTCTCAGTCTGAGTCTGACTTTGCCACCACTTCTCTAAGCCCTTAAATACCCTACTACACTTACATCTCAGTATAATGAGAATAAGCCAATCTAGAGTGATTATATCATTATATCAAACTAAAGTGATAATATCAATAATTATTTAGAGCACTTTTTGTGACTAGAACTAGCTTTAATGTATTCATTGTTGTCTGTTCATGTGCTTTAACCATTTATCAATTGGAGACCTACTTGTATTTTTATAAATTTAGGTCAATTATTTATTTTAGAAATGAAGCCTTTCCAGAAACTGGCTGAAAAAAATTGTTCCCCAATTTCTTGCTTCGCTTCTAATCTTGGTTGCTTTGGGTTTGTTTGTGCAAAACCTTTTTTAGTTTAATGTAATCAAAATCATTCATTTGAATTTCAGAATATTCTGTAATACTTGATCAGAAATTCCTTCCTTCTCCAAAGATTTGACAAGTAAACAATTCCTTGCTCTCCTAATTTGTTTTATGTCTGAATCATATAGCCATTTAGATCTTAACTTGGTATAAGATGTGAGATGTTGATCTATGCCTAATTTCTCCTGTACTATTTTTCAGTATTTCTAGCAATTTTTGTCAGATAGTGAATTCTTATTCCAGAAACTAGAGTTTTATAATTTATGAAACAGAATCTATTTTTTGCCTAATCTATTCTACTAATCTACCATTCTATTTCTTTGCCAGTACCAAGTGGTTTTGATAACTGATGCTTTATAATATAGTTTTTGTGTGGTATAACTAGGTCAGCATCTTTTGCATTTTTTACTAATCTTCGTGATATTCTTGAATTTTTCTTTTTCCATATAAATTTTGTTATTTTTCTGGCTCTATAAAATAATTTTTGGCAGTTTAATTGGCATGACACTGTATAAATAGAGTAATTTGTATAGAATTATAATTTTATTATATTAATTTGACCTACATAAAAAATTGATATTTCTCTAATTACTAAGATCTGACTTTGTTCGTATGAAAAGTGCTTTGTTGTTGTGTTCATATAGTTCCTGGGATTATCTTGGCAGGTAGATTTCCAAATACTTTATATTGTCTACAGTTATTTTAATAGAATTTGTCTTTCTATATTTTACTACTGAGTTTTATTGATAACATATAGAAATCCTGATGCTTTATGTGGGTTTATTTTGTATCCTGCAATTTTGCTAAAGCTGTTAATTGTTTCAAGCATGTTTTTGCATGATTCACTAGAATTACTCTAAGTATACCATTATATCATCTCCAAAGAGTGGTAGTCTCATTGCCTATTCTTATTTCTTTGATTTCTATTTCTTTTTTTTAATTACTAAACCTAACATTTCTAGTATAATATTGAATAATAGTGGTGATAATAAGCATCTTTGTTTCACACATGATCTTATTGGGACTGATTCTAGCTTATCTCTACTACATATGATACTTGTTGACAATTTGAGATATATGCTACTTATCATTTTAAGAAAAGCTTCATTTGCTGTATAGTATTTTTAATGGGTATTGTATTTTGTCAAAAGCTTTTGCTGCACTATTGATATAATAGTATTTCTGTTATTTGTATTATTGGTATGATCAATTATGACAATAATTTTCCTGATATTGTACCAGCCCAGCATTCTTAGCATAAATTCCATTTAGTCATATTGTATTATTACCCTGATGATAGACTGCTGTAATTTCTTTGCTAATATTTTACTAAAATATTTGCATAATATTTTAGGTGATTGGTCTATAGTTTTCTTTCTCTGCTTTAACTTCCTGGTTTAATTAGCAGAACCATGTTTGTATTCTAAAATAAATTTGTCAAAACTCCTTATTTGCCTATTTTTTTTTTTTTCATATAGTTTACATAGCACTGGAATTAATTGTTCTTTAAATGTTTAGTAGAAGTTACTGGCACTTTTTTATTAGGGAGTTTACTTATGGCTTGTTCAATTTGCTTTCCTAGAATGGGGTTATTTATATATTTTATTTCTTCATCTGTTAATCTGGGCAATTTATATTTTAGTAAATATATACCCATTTCAATTAGATAGAGACATTTATTGGCATACAGTTGCGCAAAAATAGCTCCTAATTATTGTATTAATTTCTTCTTCATTGGTGGTTACATTCACCCTTTTTATTTTTTATATTGGTAATTTGTATTTCTTCTTTTCTTTTTCTAATCAAATTAATAAAACGTCTCTTTTTATGTTTTTTCATAAGAACAACTCTTAGTTTTACTTTTTAGTTTGATAGTTTTCTAATTTTCAATTTTATTTTTCTCTACTTTGATTTTCAGAATTTCTAATTTCATACTTAATTGATGTGTTTTAATTTGTTTTTTCTAGCTTTTCTCTCTATTTTTTACGTGTAAGCATTTAGATATATAACATTTCTCAAAAGAACTGCTTATTTTCATTCTTTTGCATGAAATTATTGATTTTTTCAATTGTTTGCTTTTTGACCCACTCATTCTTTATGATTAGATTATTTAATTTCCAATTAGTAAAAAATAAGAAATAAAAAATAAATAAAAATAAAATAAAATAAATAATAATAATTTCCAATTAGTTTATAGTCTATCTTTTCTGGCTCTTTTTTAATTAAAGCTTTTTATTTTCAAAACATATGCATATGTAATTTTCAGCATTCACTCTTGCAAAATCTTGTATTCCAAACATTTTTCTCTTCCTTCCCCACCACCCCATTCCCTAGATGTCAAGTAATCCAATATATGTAAAACATACAAATATACATATCTCCACCATAATAATGCTGGACATCAAAAATCAAATCAGAAAAAAATGAGAAAGAAAACAAAATGCAAGCAAGCAACAACAATAACAAAAAATGAAAATGCTATGTTGTGATTCACACTCAGTTGTCAGAGTTCTCTCTCTTGGTGCAGACACTGGCCCTTTATTTCATATAATTTTTATTGCATCATGCTCTGAAATTGATGTATTTGCTATTTTTGCCTTTCTGCATTTTACTGTAGTAAGGTTTATATGATCATTTTTTTTTTTTCTAGATGCCATTTACTACTGAAATGAAGTGCATTATTTTCTACATACATTCAATTTTCTCCAAAGGTCTACCATATCTAAGATTTTAAAGATTCTTTTCATCTTAAGTTTTTTCTTATTTATTTTCTGATTAGATTTAACTAATCTGAGATGGAGATATTGTGGTTCCCCACTAGTATAGTTTCACTGCTTTTTACTTCCTATTCAACCCCTGAAAATCTGGTGCAGGTGTTTTTTTTGTTTGTTTTTTTTTTTTTTTTTTTTTTTGTTTGTTTGTTTGTTTGTTTGTTTGTTTTGTTTTGTTTTTAAGATTAACAATGGAATCTTATTTTTAGTCTTAAAAAGTGCAGATTGTCTTTAATTTTTAAAGTCAAAATGTCTAAATGGAAAGAGATGATACACCAGGTCTCTTACCCTCATTTCTCCCTAATTCTATTTGAAAGTTATTTCATCCGAGATGGACTTTGCAAAATAATCCTCATTCTAGTATGATTGCTTGTGCAATAACAAATAGTTACATAATTTCCAGTTTCTCCTTCTTCTCGGTATCTTTTTTTAAGAGAGAATAGTTTTGCTGAACATTTTTCTTTGAAAATAGAATCATTGCTATGCTAGCTACATTCTTGTATACTATAGTATAATGATATGGCTGAAAGAAATTAAAAGAAAAAAACACACATATGTACAGAAATGTGGGCACTGATCCTATCTAAAAAGTACTGCAAATCGCTGCTTTTAATTATGGCTTACCTCTAGAAAATATAATTCAAAAGATTTTATAAAGTTGTTTTTTTTTTTTCCATCTGCCTCTCTTCAGCTCTCTCCTTATATTTAATGAACATTTGGTATCATTATAGTAATTTCATGGTTTTTTGGGTCTTCCATCAAAGGGAAAATAAGTAACAAAACAAGAGGGGGAAAAAAAACTTAAAGCTTTTTCTCATCATATACCTTTTTTTTTTTTTTAATTCAGTTGGAATATCTGCTTCATGCAAGGACAGGGAAAACAATTTCACCATCAGCAGATGAACTGGACTTTTAACTACTGATGAAGGAACTGATTTGTTTGGTTTGTTTTAAGAGACAAATGATCCTCAGAAAATTATAGTTAACCAGGTTGTAGGAAGAATGAGAGCAAATACAAGAATATATGTATATCTGTGTTTGCATGAGTGAGAGAGAACATAAATCTATAATGTATGTAGATTTCATATTCAGGTATGTAGACAAATACATCTGTGAATGTAGATATAAGCACACACACTTATACAACTGGAAATGTTCAAAAGTTGAATGTCCATGTGAGGCGATATACACTTATTAGGATGTTTTCAAAAATTATCCCAAGGAAGCTTTCTTTAAATATCATTTTAATTTACATCCACTTACAAGTAATAAAAATATGACTGTTACTTGTAATTTAAAAAAATAATATTTTACATCTCATAGTTGCCAGTCATGTGGTATTAAGAGTATTAAGACATCCCATTTTCCCCAAGTTTAGAATCACTTTTTGATTTTTTTTCTATGATGAGAATTTCCTATCATCAAGTCTGAAAGACAGTACCTTTGATGCTCTTTGCCTCTTAACTGCCAGAGATTTTATTTGTTCTAGAATATAAACTCCAGATGAGAAGGGAATGTGTATTTATGTTCTGGTATATCAACATAATGTTACATAAATATGAATTAATTGTGAATTAGAAACCTATTAGGAGGAACAAAGGAAAGGGCATATAAATAATGTTATGACTTGATCATTTTCTATGGTATTATGATTCTACCTAAATATTACCTTTAATGTAGTATAAGGTTTTTGAGGGTCCATTAAGAGTAACATCTTTCCTGATCAAGATAATCTCACTAACCCATTATTTAGATCAAGTGGTCCTCCTTTTGAAACTAAACTAAGCTAAAGAAAAAAAAAACACTTAAAATCTTGAAGAAAAACTAATGTTTATTTTAGATGCTTGTTTTTCATTTTTAATGGAAATTACAGGAATATATCTGTTTTTAATAAGATCAAGTTAAGAAAAAAAACAAATGTATTGATATATTCTTAAAAAGGTATAAAAGTTTAAACCTTTTAGCTATTTTCTCTGACCTTAGTTTCATCATTCCTTCAGTATATGAATAATGTCATTTTTTAGATTGTCTGAACAATTATAATAATCATTTTTACTGATTTTACTGATTTACTGATTTAAATAACATTCTTTTTTTCTGGATAAAATTCCCATTAGTTGACTCCTACCAAGAAGCTATGAACTGGCTTTAGATAATTCATATAGAGAGGAAAAATAATAACTTTTGGACATAAAGCTCAAGAAAACGATGGACTAGATGTGAATTGACTCGAATATTTTGAAATGGAAATCAAAGCTTACCACAGAAATCAGTATGCTTACCACCCTAAAGTTTGGAAACCTCAAACCAAATGGTCCACTCTCTCAGATCAGCTGCAATGCCTACTGTGATCATGGACTTTGGGTCTTTGGAGAAGAGAAAAAAATGGAAAAAAAATAATTGTTTTGAGAATATAAGTATAAGAACTAGATCTTGGATTTGCATGTTACAGAAAAGTCTCAGTTCAGGAAAAACCTCTTCAAATGCAAATCAGCACAATCTCAAAAATGGATTAGAAAATTGCCTCGAGCATTAAGAACTTTAGTTACTTGCCCGCTGTTATGGAGCCAGTAAGTGCCAGGGGCAAGGTCTGAAGGATCTCTTTGTTTTTGCAAGGCTGTCTCTCTATCCATTCTCCCTCAGAATTCCACCTGGAAATATAAGGCAGCTGAGGAAAAGTACAAGAACAAGGTATAAGAAACAATTTGTAAGAAAAGACTTTATAGGGAAGGTTAAAAAAAATGCAATATAGTCCATTTGTCTATACTTTTCACATATTAGAATGTTGTCAGGGTAAATTCAGAGCATCTCTCAGAGGAAAAGCAAAGATAAATTATAAAGTTTTATTAGAGCTCATGAAAATGATAGATGCTATTCTCCTCAACTCTCTATATGTCTCTGTTTCTCTCTCTCCCTCTCCCTCTCCCTCTCCTTTTCCCTCTCCATGTCTCTCTGTCTCTCTGTCTCTCTCTCTGTCTCTCTGTCTCTCTCTCTCGATCTCTCTCTCTCTCTCAGACAGATTCCCAACCATCCTGATTTGTAACTTGCCATTGGATGCAGATGACTCTGGAAATGAAAGTGAGGCTGGTGACTTTGCAAAATCTTCTCATTTAAATCCAATTCAATTGTTTGTGATAGCTTCACTTTTCTGGTAACAGCCTTTAAGTACAAAGTACAAACAACAACAACCTCTAGCAGTTGCCCCACTGGGTACCAGCTCTTTTTTTCTTCTTTCCTTCCTTCTTTTTCCGGGTTTCCTGGCTTGCTGGTCCCTGGCTCCCTTTTTTTCCACCCTGCCTCCCTCTCTCCCTCCCTCCCTTCCTTCCTTCCTTTCTTCCTTCCTTCCAACAAAGGAATGGAAATTTTGATAATTATAATGATACAAATACCTTGGGATTTACTGGCTTGATTTCTTTCTTAAGAACTATGCCTTATACCCAAACCATTTTGACCCTCATTAATTGACTAAAAATAGGTCCTAGGCAATAGTTGGTCACTGGTTGAGTCAGGATTGGCTCAAAGTAAATGCAAATGGCAAGAGTTTCTGTTTGGGTCAGAAAATTCAAGAATCCCCCCTCCCCCCTCCCAAATTGATTCATATTTTTACACTAAGTTAAAAAAGGGTGAATTTTGACTCAATTCTTTCTGGTTTAGAGATAATCACTGACTGGGACATTGCCTCAGACAAACTGAGACCTTTTAAAGACCTTAGCTTAAAAAGTCCAAGCCTTTTTTTTTTTTTTTTTTTTTTTAAAGGCTCATTGCATTTAGGGCCAACTCCAGTGATCCTGATCTACATCTGGCCTCTGTATCCAGATGGTTCCAAAGGAGGAAGTGAAGCTGATAACCTTGCACAACTTTCCTTACTCAAATCAGATCACTCCTTGATATCATGGTCCTCTTCAAGAACAAAAGACAACCACCAGGTCATGCCAGAATAACTAATTTCAACTAATTTTTGAAAAATAACTTTTGCATTTTAAGTTTAAGATTTGAGTTCAATTTAAATTTCTCTTTCTTTGGGTTATATCATGAAAGTAAGTCACTTTATTTCTCCTGTCTTCAGTGTTCTCATCCATAAAATTAAATGGTTTACAAGATGATCTCCAACATATCTTCACACTGTGAAACTATGATCCCATGATCTTTTCCTTACTGATCACTTACTCTACATGATAATACTTCATGAGGACCACAATTCCTGTGTTTCATACAGATATTTTAAGTAGAAAAATGTGCTCTATGTTGAGTGAAACAAGCAGAACCAGGAATATATTGTACACAGTAACAGCAAGAATGTGCAAGGATCAACTGTGAAAGACTTGGTTCTTCTCAGTGGTTCAGTGTTCTAAAGCAATCCTCACAGACTTCGGAAAATGTCATCTGCATCCAGAAAAAGAACTAAGGAGACTGAATGTAAATTAGCAAATACTGTTTATCTCTTTTTATGTTTTTTTTTTTTAATTTCTCCAAAAGGAGTTACTCTACATTTGACCTTGATCCTCAGGGTTCTCTAGTGATCCTTAAGAGTATTTGGAAGAATCTGGTTTTGTCGTAGACTATAGCTTCAACCAATGAGGTTCATGAACTTCTATATGGACCCTGAACCCCTATTCTAATTAATTATTTAACACATTTATAAAAAAGGAATATATATATCTATATATATGGATATATATGTATAGTATAGATATAGATATAGATATATATAGATATAGATATATACCTTCAAATTTTTAGCAAGAATAAAGATACAAATATTTCCCTAACACCTAGAAATATAATCTTCTTGCATTATCTTAGTCTCTGTAGAGAAAGGGAGAGGGGATTCCCAGGCTAGCTCATTTCTCAATCCCACCAATCCCAAGTATAAAATTACAGTTGGGCTCAAGTTTCAGTCACTTTGTATTTTTAGCATTCCTTACTTTTCTGGCAGCAACAGTCAAGCAGGACTCCAGCCCACAAGGTCACTATGGTTTAATTTTGAGCCTGGAAATTCTATTTATGTCATTTTTGTCTTTCAACTGAAAGGCATAATTGGAAACAAACAAAATAAAATCCCAACTCTGTTTTGGTTGGCCTAAAAAGAAGAGAAAGGAAGTAGTTCCTCCATCTGTAGCAAAGTAAATACACGGTATCTTTTCTTTGGATGAACTTGGACCTTCACCTTTTCTAGATGCCTTGGGAAAGCATGAGAGTATGGTAGTTTTAAATATGCAATCTATTCTGGCTATGCAGGAAAGAAGCTTCTCTCACTCACAACAAGCTCTTGGTTTCTCCCACATGGCTGCCATGTGAGGTAATCTGGGAATGTTTTAAAGCCCTTTTATATTTTGAAGTAAAATAATAAGAATGGAGAGAGCTCCAGGCATAGAGGGCAGCCAGTAAAAAATTAAGATTCAAAAAATATTGTCATGTGTCAGAATCAATCAAATTAATTAGTGTCACTGGAATATAGAGTACATGGAAGGGAGTGAGGTGGGATATTAGAAGGTAAAAAAAGGCCAGGTTATGAAAAGTTCTGAGAGCTAAACATTCCTTATCACCAAGGAATTTAAAAAGTATAATATTTTATACTGTTTTCTCCTCTTTCCTGATTTTATATAATTCTTTCTGACACTGCTTGAGAAGGACAAAAGATTTAACTGTGTAAGTCTTCCAAGTCAGTGGCCATATGTTCAGCTCTAAAGTACTATGATTTGTCAGGTTCTCTCACCTTCTGCTGACAGTCTATCTTCTCAAATGAGATGCACAGCAGCAGCTGAGTTACCTAAGTCATGTAAATAGGCTTTATTAAGCATTACACATTAAGGCTGCAAGGTCATTGGCTTAACATTTTCTGTCTTTTGCAAAGTATAAAATTCATTTACTCAAGTTACAAGGCAATTTTGTGGAATTTTCATAATATATTTTAAATGAACAAATTAACATATTACAGGATCTCAAAGCTGGACAGAAAATCAGACACCAACACATGAACAAGAATTCGTTTTACAAATACTCATGGATAATCTGCTAGCCTTGTATTTAAATCCTCAAACAAGAGAAAGTACAGGGTCCTGAAATATTCCATTTTGCCTTGATGGTCCTAAATATTAGAAATGTTCCTCTTACCCTTTACAATAAGCCTATCAGACTCCTTTGAACTTTGAATTATGGGTACTTGTATATTCTAGTCCCAAGCAGAATGTCGAATTATTCTTCCATAGTTGGTAAAATTATTTATCAGAAGCTAGTAAGACCCAGAGATATCATCCAGTCCAATATCTTCATCATTTAAATAAACAAACTGAATTTAAGTGTCTTGCCCCAAGGATATGAACTCAGGACTTGCGACTCAAAATTTAGTGTTCTAACAAAAGCACCATATTAGATGGCATCCTTTCAAATACCTGAAGATACCTATCATATTTTCTTCTCCAAAATAAATACCCCGAGTTCTTTGTTGATTATAATATAGTATTCCATTGGTGAAATCATGCCACAAAGAGAGAAATTGACTAAATAGTTGACAAATTAATTTAATCCTATTTATCAACGATTTACTAGAAAGTTGATATGTTTTAGATGAATGGGCACATAATTGCATTAGCAAGATGCAGAAACATGAGTTAAATAGCTATAATAGGTCCTTGTTAGTGCAAAAAAAATGAATCCTCAAGAATGGTCTCCTTATTAGAATTTTCACTGTTTTTCTGTTGAGCTGGAATCACTTAGCATCATTTATGCAGTTATATTTTCAAATAGTAAAAAAAATTAAAATATATTTGACAAAATAATGTAGCTTACCAGTACTAATCAAGACCCAACTGTACAATATTTTCTGTCAATAAATTTGAGTTATAGTTGGGTACATAAGTCACATTAACCAGTAATATATATTAAGTACCACAAGTAATACAAATAGTAAGAGCCATAGAAAATCAAGGTAGAGAAATATTAAGATGGACTATTGTATCTGGGATAAGGAAATAAACTGAATATTTGTCTGAGAAGGCTAAAGTTCTAAAGAAAAATAAAAGCTGGGGACTTGTTGAACCAACAAGAAGGCATTTATCTTCTCTGAACTGGGAAGTAATAATTATTTATTTCTTAGATAAGAAGTGAAGAATAAAAATTAAAAGGTCAGCATTAGAAGACCAATTTAGAGAATCAAAGTCCATTTGTGAATGTTCACAAGATGGAGAAATAAGCGTGCAATTATTGTCACTCAGAGTGCAATTAGCTAGGTTTATTAATGTCTCTTTGCTACAGCAAACTTTATCCAGGAAAGGATATCCAAGATATTCAAAGCTAAAATTCCAATTTCTGACCACAGCTTGGATCCTGTAACTGCAGACTTATATGAGCTTAGCAAAGGTTTTAAAAAGTTTATTAAGTGATAAAGCCATCATAAGAAACCGTTTTAAACAGCAACAGATCATTCAATCAAAGCTTTACATCACAATTGTCAGAGAAAATGGTAATTATGAAGAAAAAATGTAGGCTCTCTAACAGTTAAACAATAATTATTCTCATAGCATTTTTCTCTCCCTACTACATCATTGAAAATCACAAAGTACCTGTCAGCACCTTAATTCTAAGATGTGAAAGTTATTTTCTCCTGTATCATTCCCCTTTATTTTTTAGCAGTCTTGCCAAGTAACACAAATCTCCATGACAGTATAAGAACAAGGATATTCAGGAAACTTCATAGCATCACAGATTTTTATATGAAAGGAATTATAGAGGTCATCCAGGCTGGTGCACTTGAGATGCAGGAATAACTGAATTTCAGATGGGTCTTATGCAAGGCCATTCAATGGTGTGCATTTAAACTCAAGTCCTCCTTTGATGTCTCATGGTGCAGTTATTCCAGTATTCCAAAGGTCTATAATTTCATCTGCAGGAGTTTACTATCATTTAGAGACAGGGCAGATAATAATCTATTCCCATACCTTTGATGAACTGAGTGGAGGCTCTTGCAACATATGTCAAGGAAAACAGCATCCTCAGACCCTGAAATAGAGAGGACAAAATTTTTCATTAAAAACAAAGAACAACAAAACAAAAAACTTGGCATAGCCCCTGGAATTCTCAGCCTTTACAGAATACTTTAAATGCACTCCAATTTAGGGCTCAGAAGATGAAAAACAGAGGAAGCAGCATGTCTCTCCCCAGTGGTGAGGATTCAGTCAGTACAAGGCTTGACAACCCATGTTGACTAATGAACTTAACAAAACGGCACATGGGGCTGTGGATTTCTAGTCCCTCATTATTGTTGTATTTCGCTCAGCAGTAGATCTGGCTGCTGTGCAGAAAATATGTCATTGTGGAAGCTGAGGTCCATGCATTCTGTGAAGAAAGAGTAACCTAATTTTGAATGTAACTCTTTGCAGCCCATTACTTAAATCTTGTCCTTTGAGCAAGTAGAACTGTTTGGAGCACGTGAGTCTCAAAACTCTTTAGTGTCAGAGAAATTAGACAGCAAAAACATATATTGCTTAGAGATGTGCTAGGATGCACAAGAATCAATTTATCAATACATTGACAAATTTTAGTTGACTTTTTAACATGTGAACCCTTGATGGTTTTTTACCAAAGTTATGTCAAATTAATGCCAGTTATGAGAAGTTTCTCAAATGGGTCCAATGATGGAATGAATAAAGACCTGTTTCCATGAACCAAACTATCCTAGTTTGAAATGTCTCATCATAAGGTGAGGTTATAGATCATAGATTTCAGACTTAGAGCTGTAGGGGCCTTGGGTATCATTTGACCTGCCCTCCTTGCTTTATTGATGGGGAACAGACTCTCAAGGAGTTGAAAAGATTTACTTAAAGACACACAGGTAAAGAATAGAAGAGCTGTGGCCTTTAAACCTAAGGACCATTTACTTCAAAGTCAGTACTTTTTAACCACACCATGCTGTTTTGTCTTTCACTCTCATAGATAATGGATTAAGTTTTAGAGAATGATTAACATATCTAGCATAAGTTCCTGCACTGATGAATTACAGAACCTTCAAGTACTGAAAGGCAATGAAGTATTGTAGAAAATCATGATAATCTAGAGATGTTAGGAGACACCATTATGTTCAGCTCTCTTACCTGACATTAGGGAAAACTGAGGCCTAGAGAGTTTAACTAATTAATACATGGTTAAGAAAATAGTCAGTGTTAGAAGAGAAGTTTGAACCCAGGTCCACTGATTATGAAACTTTTCCCCCCCATATATCAGACTATTTCAAACAGAGAAGTAAGTGACTTTATTTAATTACTATAGCTTTTATAAGGTGGCTACTATATCTCAGGCATTGTACTTGTGTCTAGTAAAAAAAAAAAAAAAAAAAAGACAAAAATGAAATTGCCCTTGCTCTCAAAGAGTTTACATTCTATCATGAGAAAGGGATATATACCTTTGGAATGAATACATGCAATTTTTTTTAACACTTGCCAAGTATTTCATAGAAGAGAACTTTTGAAGGCACTGCTTGGGCTAGAAGCTCCTTTCCTCTATGAATTTCTGATTCTCTATAAGGAAGAGTCTCCAAATACTAAGATATTTACAATTCAATTGAGGGAGAGGCATCTTGTAAAAATGGAGTCATCAAGTTATAGTCTGCTCAATCTCTTTCTGTTCTATACTTACCAGTTAGAAGACTAAATAACATGTTATTTTCAACAGCGATTTTATAGATTAACATATGATTTGAATTAATTGACTTCTTTAGGAAACCCTGGTGCTTTCTTTACTTCTAAAATGCTTTGACACACACACACTTCCAGCCCTAACCCTTGATTCCTCCACCTTCAGCAACTCCTTCACTATTTCATCATGTATCAATAGAACAACAAGAAAATGCCTTTTCTTTTGCTGTAATTTAGATGTATCTTTGTGGGACAAAGAACACCAGCTCAAATAAATCAAATAAATTAAGGAAATTTCTCAAGGCAAAAGGAGAAAGGAATTTTATTATGATCTCCTGAGAAAAGGCGTCTCCCTCCCCACAAGCAGTTAGGCTAGGAGAGGCAAGGCCCAGTTAATAGTAGAATTACATAGGGGCCTGGGCTAACACTCCCTATAGGCTGGATCTTTGCCCTTAGTAGCCAGGACAAATGACCTCAACTTCTAAGTCATAAATGAGGAAAAACTTTCAACCCAATCACATTTTTAGGATTACTAAATCACCTTCTATGGGAGTTTCAGTGCCAAGGTGGCCCCTACTTAGTCTCATAAAGAAAAGGTTAAATCACATGATTTCTGGAGAAAGAAACATGTTACAGCCAACCTTCACTCAGTCTTTAGAACACTGTCTCCATCTTATGAGATAACTTTTACTGTTCACTTCATTCATATCAAAACAAGGTAGATCTTATCATTAGTAGCTGCACAGGTATTTATCATATTTCCTTTGTACCCTATTCTGTCCTTTGTTACCAATGCCTGACAGATGGAATCCCTTCCTGATCTCACCAATTTAGGTTTTCTTCCTGAAATTACTTTGTACTACTTTTGGGGTACTTTGCATGTACTATGTATGCTATGTCTCCAGTAGAGTATATTTATATATTTATCTTGAGGATGAGGAACTTTTTTTTTTTTTTTTTTTGGATTCCTAGGGCCTAGAACTAATCTTACATTCAGTAGTTAATTATTTTAATTGAATTGATTCATAGTACTACTTTTCTCCACAGAAATACCTATTATTATTATTAAAGGAACCCTAATTACTGAAGAGGAAATAGAAGTATATTTAATCTCTTAGATCCTGTTTTCTGTAAAACTGAAAATTTATATAAAACTTAAAGTGGTTGGATTAAATAGAATTAATAGTTTTAAAATTCCCTCCCAGTTCTAAAACTCTGATCCTCAAATCTAAAACTAGCCACACCTTCTACTTTATCTTCTTGCTAGAAAAATTCAGAGTTGTTACACACCTTTAATTATTTATTGTCAAGATATTGGGAGTCACCTTGTTTTTCAGAGCTAAGATGCAGCAAGCTATGCCCTGATTTTGGCACATCAATCCTTTGCCCTCACCTCTGGATTATCTCAGACACAGAAAAATCCCAGAATTGTTTCCAGGTATAAAGCTTGACCATTGAATCTGACTTGTCACATTATTGTTGCTACCCCTCATTGTCAGGGATACAGCTCACTGTGCAGTGATTGGTATAATACCTAGATCTCCCCATAGTAAAGCAGAGTTCCCCCTCCACAAGAGACAGGACTCCAGAACATGTGTCCTTGCTTGTAAACCTTTTTCCTCATTTTGAAATTAAACTTCTGTTTGATGAAAGATTCTGCTATCTCTAGTTTGCTCTGTTCTACTCTGGCCATCAACAATTTAGAGGCTGGTTTCATCCAATTGACATTTGCCACTCAAATTTTCCTGTTGTTGTTGTTTATTTTTTTTTTTTATTTTTTTTTTTATTTTTTTTTTTTCACAGATGAAATGAAGTTAATGATATCAGGTAACTTTGAGGATTTGGATTCATGGATTTTCGGTTATTCATACTATGAAAAATGACTATCGTGAACAAATGGTCCTTGCTGCCTTCTATTCTATATTGCTTTTCTTCTAGATATTATATGGATATAAATCTGTTCACTTGCTGCTTCCCACTCATACCCCGCCCCACCAAATGCACCCACATACCTTACATGACAGTATGCCATTTTTAGCCTTGATTTAGTTTCCTATGTGTACTGAAAATAGAAAAAGGATGGAGGTGGTAAGCAGACTTGATCTAGAAACAATGCTGCCTCACAGATCCCTGGTGATTTTAAATTTAATTCTGAATTTATCCTATAATGTAAAGAAAGAAAAGGAGAAATTAATAATTAATAAGCCACTGGAAAAGATGATAGCTGGTCATGTAATTCCTCTCTAATTGTGGCTTTTATAAGAGAACCAAATAATTATCTTAACCTGAATGCCTTAATTGATAGAAAACATTCCTTAGGACAATTGAACACAGATTATTGTTGTGTGTTTGTGTGTGTGTGTATGTGTGTGTGTGTGTGTGTGTGTGTGTGTGTGTTTTGTGGTGTGAGTTGAAAGCACAGAAAAAGAATCAAAACATCCAACCAGTTTGAAAAAACATAAGTACCATAGAAAGGGGGAAAATATGATTAAAAAAAAAACCTGTTTGCCTTTAAATAAAAGTGAGAAGAATCAGCAAGAGACAGCTGACAATGTGATAGGGGTGGGGAAGAATTAAATCATTAAAGGTATTTTTTGACAAGGTAGAATACAACAGAAACTAAGACAGTCTTTCAATAATCTCATTTTTCCATGCAGGTGGTGATCTTTGCAGGGTGTTTGGAGGCTGTGGTGTAGGCTTCTGATGGAAAAGGGAGAGATCTGAGAAGCTAGAAATTGATGCTGCCATTGAAGCATGAGGGGCTCATCTTTTCTCCCAATCATCATTAGCTGCATCCAACTTTATCATTTCTCTATAAACCTCCTAGGACGAAAAGGCCTGATACTCCCCATCTGCAAATGTTTGAGAATAGTCAGAAAACTGATGAACTTCCCAGTACCTAACTTGAATAAGGAAAGGAAGATTGAATTTGAGGGCACTGATCAGTCCTCTGATGCTGAGGTGAACGCAGATGGCTGCTGAATTTTTAAGAGCTCCATTCCTCACCTCACACATGCCCATAGCTAAAGGTGATGTTGCCTAGCATTCCTAAAGAATCTTAATGAAGTAAGGATACATGATGGGCAAAAAATGTGAATTTCTTCAATGTAAATTCCTTTGGAGAACATTTAAAAAGTAAAGATGAATTTGTTGAATTCCAGAGTTATCATTATTTACAATTGCTTTTTGATACAAAAATACTCATTTCATGTTCAATGTGACTACTTATAGTCACAAGTCCCCCTCTGCATGCATTCATTGAAGAACATGTCAGGATTATGGTTATTTTTTATTTATTAAAGCTTTTTATTTTTCGAGACATATGTGTTGGCAATTCTTCATCATTAGTCCTTGCAAAACCTTGTGTCTTAGTTTTTCCCTCTTCCTCTATTCCCTCCCCTAGATTTCAAGTAGCCCAATATATGTTAAATTCAATATATGCATATATTTTATACAATTACCATGCCAAACAAGAAAAATCAAATTAAACCAGTAAAAGAGTGAGCAAGCAAGAGAGAGAGAGATAAAAGAGAGAGACTAGAGAGAGAGAGAGAGAGAGAGAGAGAAGAGAGAGAGAGAGAGAGAGAGAGAGAGAGTCAGAGAGAGAGACAGAGAGAGAGACAGAGAGAGAGAGAGAGAGAGAGAGAAGAGAGAGAGAGAGAGAGTCAGAGAGAGAGACAGAGAGAGAGAGAGAGAGAGAGAGAGAGAGAGAGAGAGAGAGAAGAGAGAGAGAGAGATAGTCAGAGAGAGAGACAGAGAGAGAGAGAGAGAGAGTCAGAGAGAGAGACAGAGAGAGAGAGAGAGAGAGAGAGAGAGGGAGAGACAGAGAGAGAGAGAGAGAGAGAGAGAGAGAGAGAGAGAGAGAGAGAGAGAGATAGTCAGAGAGAGAGACAGAGAGAGAGAGAGAGAGAGAGAGTCAGAGAGAGAGACAGAGAGAGAGAGAGAGAGAGAGAGAGAGAGGGAGAGACAGAGAGAGAGACAGAGACAGAGAAGAGAGAGAGAGAGACAGAGAGAGAAGAGAGAGAGAGAAGCAAAATAAAATGCAAGCAAACAACAACAACAAAAAAATGAAAATGCTGTTATGAACCACATTCAGTTTATCTCTTGGAGAGATTTTTTTTTAAGAAGAGTCTTATATAAGACTGGTTTCACATAAGTTTTATATTAAGAATGGTAGATCAAAGAAATATTTGAGGGAAAGTGATAAGATAAAATTTCTCTTAAATGTATAATGGCATAGATTAGTCAGATTATATGGCAGACTAAAATAAGGTTAAAGAAGAGTAGGATGGAGAGAAAAATGTAGTAGGAGACAGTAGAGATATGGAGCTTGTGTTTTGAGGACTTGTTACAGGCAAAGAATATTTGTTAAGTAGACAAAAGCAGTATTTTAGCCACCAGGGCTGATCATTTTAGAGTTGATAGGGATCTCTTGGTTTCTGGACCCATCTCTCATTTTTCATTGAGGGAATTAACTCCCAGAGAAATTAAGTGACTTGAGTAAGGTCACACAGAAAATAAGGCTTCAAGGAAAACATTCCAATAAGGATTCAAGCTCAGATCTTTATACTTCAAATCAGCATTGAAGGGTAAATACTTTATAATGATGAAAAATCTTCTGCTTGGCTACAGAGTTTGAAGAACTAATGACATGGATGTGCTAAGCTAGAACTGAGATTGTGTACAAGGGACACCATCACCGAATTTCTCATTATTGTCTTTCCTGGTACCTAATGAGGCAAGAATTTCTCTAAGCTCCTGGCTAGAGATGGGGCTACAAGCTACATTCTTCATTTCTCGACCATGAGCACAGAATCCCTCTCTTTGCTCTATATTTATTCTCCCCTGATCTTGGGTGATTAAATTCTAAGGATAGAATCATTCAAGCAGCAAGTTTTTGAGTTCAGAAGATCCATCAGAATTATGTGAAATCCCACTGACAACCAATATCAGAGACAGTCACCTCCCAAGTAGTTTTGGCCAACAGCTGAGAGACTGAAGAGGGAAGTCTGTTGTCCAAAAGTGATAGGAGCAATTTTTGGGACATGATAGGGGCTTCATAAATATTTGTTGATTGACTGAAGGAGAAAGTTAGGCCATGACCTTGAGAAATTCACAGATACTTGGATTTCAATAATGGTAATAATAATAGATATCACCTATATGGTATTTAAAGTTCCACAAAGTACTGCACAAATCTTATTTCATAAGATCATAATATCTGTCAGTTGTAAGAATTTAGGATTTAGATTAACCACATTTTAAAGATGAGGAATCTGAGACTAAGTGATTTGTCTAAGGCTATGCAGTAATAACTGTCTGAGGCTTGATTTTAACTCAGGGTCAGCACTCTATTCCTTGTACCACCTAGCTACTTCTGAAAAGTAGTGCCTAAGGTGAAATCATAAAGACATCACAAAGGCAGGGCAAAAATTGAGAGGTTCCCCTGGACTCTATCTATTCCCTACCCATATGCTTTATTAGCTTTGTTTGAGTTTGAGTACATTGTCCCTAGAAATCTTGAATATATAAAGGAAAAGCATGCCCCCAGTTTGGTAGAATTATGTCTTCTCACTAAATCTTTACTAAAGGTAAATAACATTCATTTGATTCTGATTGATAAAGGTGAGAAGACCGATAGGGACTCAGAAGCCACAGTGTTGGACACCTCAGTCCCTCAGAGTTGACCTTAAAGTCCTGATGGGAATCCCAATCATCTGCCCTGCTATATTCAAGTGGGAGTTGGGTGCAGGATCCCAGAAATGGATTACATTTGTATCCTCAGTATCTGGGACTAGTGGGCAATCAATATATACTTGGTAAATAAAATTGAATGAATGTGGCTTTCCCAAGGTCACGATGGGGTTTTGTGGTAGAGATAGAATTTTGACTTCAGATTCCACTATATAATGCTGACTTGAAACATATATATATTAAACATGGGAACTGTATGAGCACATATGTGTGGAGATTTGCACGTGTGAGAACATAAGGAATATCCTTTTTTGTAAACTCACTCAAATTCTGTACATTCATCTGGGACTAGAATTCCTAGCAGCACCAAGGATAGGGTCAGTATATTCTAGCAAAAAGTAATAATGCATTCTATCCCTGAGCCATCCTCATTTCCATATAAATGCCAGCTATTACAGTAGACAATGCACTTTTGCTGCATGGGAGAAGTTAATGGTAAAGTCATTTGAGCATGTCATTTATTTTCCTATTTTTATTCAGTTACTTAACAAACTGATAGAGTTTTCTGTCTTGAAGCCTTTGATCCTTGGCCTTTCACCTCAAATGGCATGTCTAAACAATAAGAATTATTTCCACTGATCATGAGAAATGGTATTTAGAATCTGATTTATAGGCTTTTTTTTGGTGTGTGTTTTGTCATTGTTGCCGTTTCTGTTTGTTTTACTTTCTGGAACAAATGTCCTCCAATAAATTCTGCCCCAATGCCTCATCAATAAGGTGACCTTCATTGATGACTATTGACTTTTAAGACTGTGGCAGCCTTTAGTAGGTCCTGATAAGCTGGGAAGGCTTCATTAACTATTAGGTACTCTCGAGGACAGTCACTAAACAGAGCTCATTCAGAAAAATGGATCTGGTATATGAGAATTCCACAATAATTATTATTACGTCAGCAGCTATAGTGATCATGCTTTCCTTGAAGATGGGCAAGATTTACCCCTAAAACCTTGAGGTTACTATCCCTTGGCAGGTCAGCCTGAAGCTCCCCTATTAAGCAGATCTGCCTATAAATTTCTTACTACTTTGGCTGGGGAAGATGGGACATTTAGGAAATTTGGCAAATATTTTCTACTTCAGTTCAAGGTGAAGGAATATAATAAAAAAGCTAATGAAATTGGGACAGTATCAGAGGTGACCAAATTTTATTTCATGTTAGCCAAAACCCAGACTATAATTAATGGGGAAATGAGCTAAGTGCAATGGTGTATTCTCTTTAGTTTGGGAGGAGAAAATGCTTACCTTTTTATCCCTTTATTACCAAGACATTTTACTGGGAGTTAAATGGTGGTGGTTTAGGAAGATCAGTGATCCCAAATATATCTGCAACATTAAGCAATAAGGAAAAATGACTATAATACAGAGTTCTGGCAGAAGTCAGGATGAAGTCCTGCATTCACTGGTTTCAAGTAAATGATCATCAAAAAGAAAACAAAACCAAAAAGAAGAAAAAGGAAAAAAAAAACATCTCTTGTGTGTCAGAATTGGGGAATGACATTTCAGGCTATTTGTTTACATTATCATGCTGTTCTTTTTTGGAATTCCCTTGGCATCTTCTGATTCCATTTTTTAAAAAACTTCTTGTCCATTGTATTTTTCATCTTTCTTATTTCTATCTCTTGGCTTTCTTTGAGACTCTGCTCAAATCCTACCTTCTGCAGGAAGATTTCACACCCTCAAACCTTCACTTCCTGCTAGTATTTTCCTTCTGAGATAACCTTGTATGTGCAGGTCTTATACTACATTATATTTTCTCCACCAACAGAATTTTAGCTCCTTGAGAGGTGAGGACCAAATTTAGACTTTCTCTGTAACTCTGTTGCCTACCACATAGTGATCAAAGTATTTAATGAATGCTTTTGTATTGATATATACATCCTTTATTTTTTTAATTGAAATTTTTTGAATCAGTAAAAATCAATTTTTTTTCCATCTCATCTCCATTCCAACTCTAAGGAAGGAATATCAAATTCTATTAGAAACATATGTAATTAAGTAAATCAGATTTCCACATTGGCTATGTCCAATATACACAAAAATCTCATTTTGCACTTTGAATCTTTCATTTTTCTATCAGGAGATGGATAGAATTGTGATTAGTCAATAAAATCTTCAATGTGTTCCTAAGTTTTTCAATTATTTGACTTTACAATTTTATTGGCCTTGTATGAAAGTTTCTCCTGACTCTGTTTATTTTATTCTATATTCATTCATACTTGTTTTCCCAATTTTTTTAGAAACTGTCCCATTCAGCATTTTTATTACTATTGTTGCTTTAGCATAGTAGATGGAATGCTGAACCTGGAGTCAGAAAGACTTATCTTGAGTTCAAAACTTGCCTCAGACACTTACTAGTTCTGTGACTCTGGACAAGTTACTTAATTCTGTTTGCCTTTATTTCTTCATCTTTAAAATGAGCTGAAGAAGGAAATGGAAACCATTCTAATTTCTTTGCTAATGGAGTCATGAAAAATAAAAAATGATTAAACAGTTCTTTGCTACTGAAAAATAAAATTATAAATATTTTATATATACTTAGAATGTTTTGCTTAAAACAATCAATCTCTTATTTTACTAATCTCCATTCCCCTTTTCCTTTTCTCCTCTCACTTCCCTATTAAGTGAAATGTGTTTTTGTACCCAACTCTGTATGTTTATTATTTTACTTTTTATCTTTAACCAATTTAAACTCCCATTCCATCTTTTATGTGTTATTTTTGAAAGCACTTGGAGTTAAAAGATTTATCCAGGATACTTATTCCTAATATAATACCTAATACCAAATACTTCAGGGCTGGTGTGTTCTCCACTATGCCATCTAGCTGCTCCATCTACTTCTTCCTTTTTGTGAAATCTTTTACCTTGCAAAGCTGATTATGCAAGATAATTTTCCAGAAAATTCCTTTCCCTTTCCTCTTGTAGTGTATTCATTTTTCTTGCTTTCTATTTTTATTTTAAGATCATTAATATATAACAGAACAAATGCCAGGTGTTGTATCTAAGCAGTTTATCCTTGTTTGTTCCCTTATGATTGAACATGTTTACATTTTTATATTTTGTGTTTGTACTTCAAAATTTCTCTGTTCTTATTAAGAATTATTAGAAGCCCTCTGTTTCATTAAAGACTCCTTTTTGTCCTCTTAATATTATTACATTCAGTTTTGATGATTGTTTATTGGCTATAAATCTAGATTCTTTGTCTTTTGTAATACTGCATTTCATGTTCTCTGTTTCTCCAATGTGATGACTATTAAATCCTGTATAAATTTGACTGTGGTTCCTTGGAATTTGAATTATTTCATTCTTGCTACCTTTGTATTTTCTTGAATAATGATAAAAGACCCTTACCTCCTTCAGGGCCTATGTTAATAAATTAGCTGGTCCTGATAAGCAGAACTGGTATTATATTATCACCCTGGAATCTTTACAATAAGTTTGAGAAGTAAGTATTATTATTGCTCTGTTTTGTAGTTTAGTAAAGTGCCTAATTATGAATTTGAATTTAGATTTTCTTTGTTCTAGGCCAAATGCTCTACTTACTTTGCTACCAAATACTTATTCCTAATATAAAAAACAAAACAGACATTTATTAAAGTGCATATTATGTATCAAACACTGCGAAGCACTTTACACATTTGTTATTTTGTCCTCATTAACACTGAAATTTGAGTATTATTGTCATCCCCATTTTATAGTTGAAGAACCTGAGGCAGAGATTGTGATTTGCTTCATGTTACACAATTGATAAGAGTTTGTATTTGAAATCAGGTCTTCCTGGCTCCAGTTCTAGTGCCCTAGACACTATATCATATAGCTGCCATCATAAAAATATGAAGAAATCCAAATAAGAGTAGGGAATAGGCTAACTACTAAAACTGTGAAATTCTTAGAATCTTTATGGAATTAGAAGTTAAAACAAAATTAAATTTGAAAATAAAATGCTTATATTAATCACCCATCTTAATCTTCATAAAGATTTCCTGATTCCTCAGAAAGTGTTTCTGTTCTTGAACTACCCAAAGTTGGACACCCAAAAAGACCTCAGAGATTTCCTGCATACAGGGTTATTTAGAATACAGTCAGTCAATGGATAAAGGTGTTTGCTTGATATTCATAGAAAAAAAAAACAGAATTAAATTGCTGTTCCAGTCGAATCCCTGCGCTTCACAGGAGACATACTGCTTATCTCTAAGTTGTTATGTTATCACTTGATGTTGCTAATATTTTCATCCATGGCACTTTAACCCATGATTTTTTTCCCTAGCATTCATAATTTAAATAGATTTGATTCAGGTCATTACTCGGATGGAAGCACTTTAAAGCTTTTATATAAATATAGAAATTCTTCAGATAATAACCTATATGGGGCACAGCATGTGTGGTTATATTGATTAGAATAATTTATCATTAATTTTCTCTGAATGACATCAACACAGAGCTTTAAAAAAGAAATAATAACAAATAACAAAATAGTTTTACAAAGTTATACACAATGGTGTCTCATCTTCTATCCCATTTCTTTTGTTCTTTTTGTTCCTTTTAAGAAAGCTGAGTTCCAGTTTGAATGAATTGACATTTTAGAGAGCAGGGAAGACTTCTAAGGGGAGACAATTCAGAAGGGAGTTTAACATGTGTATGTGAGGAATGGGGAGGAACTTGAAGGTCAGAAAAAAAGATCTAGATGTGAGATTAATCTGCATTGAAGTGATATTGGAAACTTAAAACTAATGAGTTTTCCAAAGTGTGTATAGTGTGAATTCTTAAGATAGATGGAATTCTTAAGGTAGACATATAAAAAGTTACATGTACAGTAGACATTTCTTTGGAGACCCAAGTTCAAATCCCATCTCTTCCTTTAATCCACTGCATATCATAAAATGCATTCTTTAACCTTTGGATATCAATTTCTTCATAAATAAAATAAGGGTATACTATTCATAAAATCCCCTTTTGTTTTAAAAATAATACAATCAATAATGGTCTGAAATACTTTATACTAAAAGTATTCATCACTTTCCAAGCTATTATTTTCCTATATGGTTTTTACTCTTATTTCAAAGTTTTCCTTCATGCATGTGCATGCATATGTGTATTTGTCATTCCTATTATAATGTAAAATGCTTGAGCGTAAGAAATGTTGATGAATCTTCCTAATAGCAGGTCCAATGCTCTATGTATATGTCATATAGCTGCCCATCCCACAGTAGGTACTAAGTAAATGTTAATTGATTGTTTATTACCACTCTTTGATTTTTCAAAAAAGTATTCAACACACTTACTGAAACCCTTACATTGCTCTGAATACTTATATATGAATCAGGGTGGCAAAATGGAAAGAATGTAGCAGGATAGGAAATCCTAGATTCTAAGTCTGCCTCTGAGAAACACCATCTATATGACCCTCAGCAAGAGACCTAGTCTTTTAATGTGCCTAATAACTATATAAGATTATAAGTTTTTTAAAATTTGAAATAGTATTTGATGTCTCCAAATACATGTAAAGATAATCTATAACATTCATTTTTATAAGACTTCAAGTTGCAAGTTTTTACTATCCTTTCCCCAAGGCAGCAAGTAATCAGATACAGGTTAAATATGTGCAATTATTTAACACATATTTCCAAATTTGTCATGTGGTGCAAGAAAAATCAGATGAAAAGAAGTTCCTGAAAAGGAAAACAAACAAACAAACAAACAAAAGGTGGTAATACTGTGCTTCCACATTCAGTCTCCATTGTTTTGTCTCTCTGGATGTGGATGGCATTTTCCATTCTAATTACTACATTGTTGATAAGAGCCAAGTCCATCACAGTTGATCATCACATAATCTTGTTCTTACTATGTACACTGTTCTCTTGGTTTTACTCATTTCAATCAGCATCAGTTTATATAAGATTTTCTAGGTTTTTTTGAAACCAGTTTGTTCATCATTTCTTTCTTTTTAATTTTTAAAAAATTTTATAATTATAACCTTTTTTGACAGTACATATGCATGGGTAATTTTTTCCCCTGAGGCTGGGGTTAAGTGACTTGCCCAGGGTCACACAGCTAGGAAGTCTTAAGTGTTTAAGACCAGATTTGAACTTGGGTCCTTCTGAATTCAGGGCTGGTGCTCTATCCACTGAACCACCTAGCTGCCCCCACATGGGTAATTTTTTACAACATTATCCCTTGCACTCACTTCTGTTCTAATTTTTCCTTTCCTTCCCTCCACCCTTTCCCTTTAATGGCAGGCAGTCTTATACACATTAAGTATGTTATAGTATATCCTAGATAAAATATATGTGTGTGGAACAGAATTTCTTGTTGTACAGAAAGAATTGGACTCAGAGAGTAAAAATAACCTGGGAAGAAAAACAAAAATGCAAACAATTTACACTCATTCCCCAGTGTACATTCTCTGGGTGTAGCTGATTCTGTCCATCATGGATCAATTGGAACTGAATTAGATCTTCTCTTTGTTGAAGATATCTACTTCCATCAGAATACATCCTCATAAATATTGTTGTTGAAATGTATAATGATCTCCAGGTTCTGCTCATTTCACTCAGTATCAGTTCATGTAAATCTCTCCAAACTTCTCTGTATTCATCCTGCTAGTCATTTCTTACAGAACAATAATATTCTATAACAATCATTTAGCACAACTTATACAACCATTCTGCAATTGATGGGCATACATTCATTTTCCAGTTTCCAGCCACTACAAAAAGGGCTGCCACAAACATTTTGGCACATACAGGTCCCTTTTCCTTCTTTAGGATTTCCTTGGGATATAAGTCCAGTAGTAGCACTGCTGGGTCAAAGGGTATGCACAGTTTGATAACTTTTGGGGCATAATTCCAGATTACTCTCCAGAATGGTTAGATTCGTTTACAACTCCACCAACAATGCATCAACGTCTCAGTTTGCCCACATCCCCTCCAACATTCATCATTATTTTTTCTGTCATCTTAGCCAATCTGACAGGTGTGTAGTAGTATCTCAGAGTTGTCTTAATTTGCATTTCTCTGATCAATAGTGATTTGGAACACTCTTTTATATGAGTGGAAATAGTTTCAATTTTATCATCTGAAAATTGTCTGTTCATATCCTTTGACTATTTATCAATTGAAGAATGGCTTGATTTCTTATAAATTAGAGTCAGTTCTCTATATATTTTGGAAATGAGGCCTTTATCAGAACCTTTAACTGTAAAAATGTTTTCCCATTTCCTTGCTTCCTTCTAGTTTTGTTTGCATTAGTTTTGTTTGTACAAAAGCTTTTTAATTTGGTGTAATCTAAATTTTCTACTTTGTGATCAATAATGATCTTTAATTCTTCGTTGGTCACATGTGATGTTAAGTGTGGGTCCATGCCTAGTTTCTGCCATACTAATTTCCAGTTTTCCCAGCAGTTTTTGTCAAATAGTGAATTCTTATCCCAAAAGTTGGAATCTTTGGTTTTGCCAATCACTAGATTGTTATAGTTATTGACTATTTTGTCTTGTGAACCTAACCTATTCCACTGATCAACTAATCTATTTCTAAACCAATATCAAATGGTTTTAGTGACTGCTGCTTTATAATATATTTTTTAGATCAGATACAGCAAGGCCACCTTCATTTGATTTTTTTTCATTAATTCCCTTGAAATTCTCGATGTTTTTTTTTCTTCCATATGAATTTTGTTGTTATTTTTTCTAGGTCATTAAAACAGTTTCTTGGGAGTCTGATTGGTATAGCACTAAATAAATAGATTAATTTAGGAAGTATTGTCATCTTTATTATATTCACTCAGCCTATCCAAGAGCACTTAATATTTTTCCAATTATTTAAATCTGACTTTATTTGTGTGGAAAGTTTTGTAATTTTTCTCATATAATTCCTGACTTTCCGTTAGTAGATAGATTCCCAAATATTTTATGCTATTGAAAGTTATTTTCAATGGAATTTCTCTTTGTATCTCTTGCTGTTGGATTTTGTTGGTGATGTATAAAAAATATTCAGGATTTATATGGATTTATTTTGTATCCTGCACCTTTGATAAAGTTGTGAATAATTGCTAATAGCTTTTTAGTAGAATCTCTGGGGTTCTCTAAGTATACAATCATGTCATCAGCAAAAGAGTAATAATTTGGTTTCCTCATTACCTACTCTAATTCCTTTAATCTCTTACTCTACTCTTATTGCAGAGGCTAGCATTTCTAATACAATATTGAATACTAATGGTTATAGTGGGCAACCTTGTTTCACTCCTGATCTTACTGGGAAAGGTTCCAGTTTATCCCCATTACATATGATGCTTACTGACAGTTTCAAATGTATGCTCCTGACTATTTTAAGGAAAAGTCCATATATTCCTATACTCTCAAGTGTTTTTTTATTAGGAATGGATGTCGGATTTTGTCAAATGCTTTTTCTGCATCTATTGAGATGATCATATGTTTTTTGTTAATTTTATTATTGATAAAGTTGATTATGCTAATAGTTTTCCTAATATTGAACCAGCCCTGCATTCCTGGTATAAATCTCACTTGGTCACTGTGTATTATCCTGGGGATGATCTGGGGATGTCTTTTTGCTAATATTTTATTTAAGATTTTAGCATCCATATCCATTAGGGAGATTGCTCTATAATTTTCTTTCTCTGTTTTCAGCCTACCTGGTTTACGTATCAATACCATGTCTGTGTCATAAAAGGAATTTGGTAGGACTCCTTCAATCGTTTTTTCAAATAGTTTATATGGCATTGGAGTTAATTGTTCTTTAAATGTATGGTCAATTTTTGTATAGGTTCCATGAACTACTGAGAAGAAAGCATACTCCTTTCTGTCTCCATTTAGTTTTCTCCAAAGATCTATCATATCTAACTTTTCTAGTATTCTACTTACCTCTTTGACTTCTTTCTTATTTATTTTGTGGTTTGATTTATCTAATTCTGAGAGTACAAAGTTGAGATTATTTTTTACCTTCTGAATCCAATTCTCTCTGTGCAACAAGAGACCTGTTCAGTCCTACACACATATATTGTATCTAGGATATAGTATAACATTTAACATGTATCTACCCAGGTTACTTATACCTTCAGAAGCTAATACTTAATGTGCAACAAGAAAATGGTATTTACACACATATATTGTATCTAGGTTATATTGTAACACATGTAAAATGTATGGGATTACCTGTCATGGGGGGAAGGAGTGGAGGGAGGGAGGGGATAATTTGGAAAAATGAATACAAGGGATAATATTATAAAAAAATAAATATAAATTTTTTTTCTTCTTTTTAGATTCTTTTAAGATTTTAAGATTCACGAGAATCTTTCAATTTTTTTTTTTTTTTACCAGAAATCAATCACTTAGATTTCCATATTCTGAACACAGGTCTAATGTAAACTGGTTGGGATAAGACTCATTTTCTTATGGAGGGTTACTTCTGCTGTCTTCCATATTAAGTTTTTAATGGAACCATTGGGGGCGGAGCCAAGATGGCGGAGAAGAAACACACGACTCAGTGAACGTCCTCACTCCCTCACAACCAATTAGATAAATTAAGTCTCAAAATTAGCTCAGGACTGATAGATACCACAAGGACTGGAAGCACGACTTACCAGCTGAAGAGAATCTGGAGTTTCAACAGGAAAGGTCAGTTCTCAGGGGAGGAATAAGAAAGACCAGCACAGACGGTGGGGTAGGGGCACACTGCGCCCATTGCGCTGGGAGGGGCTCTGGGATCAGAGAAGCCACTGAGGTAAAGGAATCTGGCACAGGCTGTTAGCTCTTCTCTGCTAATTATTTAGCAGTTCAGAAGAGAAAGCCAAAATATTTTAAAACTCAGATTAGATTCCCCCCCCCACTCACCCTGGGGGTGACTCAGCAGAGAATCGGCACCAGGGGGTGTGGCCTCAGCTACCTCCTGAGAATAGTTAAGAGACTGACAAGTGGGTGGATACGGCCCAAGGCAACACACACTGCCTAGCTTAGCTGGAGGGAGTGGAACTCAGCTCCAGGAAGTCCCAGAGAAGCGGAACCTTTGAACTAGGGACCGCGGTTTCTGGCAGACACTTCCAGTTTGAGCGCAGGGGCTTCTTACGTCACCTGCTGCAGATACCCACTCCCCACCCGGACACATAGACTGGGCTTCTTGCTGTCTTCACTATTCTACGCCCTCGAAGCACAGCAGTGCTAATCACCTCTGAGGCACTCCCAGGGAGGGGGTGGGGAACTCTCTCCCAGAGCTCTCTCTTAGCGCGGGCGCAGGGGCCGCTGCATCCATCCGGTCTGGGAGGAAGCTGGTAAAGAAGTAAATAATTTCCTACCCCAGGGACAGACCCCAAAAGATTTTTTTAAGTATGAGCAAAAAAGCTAGAAAAACCATAGATTCCTTCTATACAGAGAAAGAGCGGGTATCCAACCCCGAGGAAGTTAACAGCAAAGATTCAGAAGATAACAACCTAAAGGGGAATGATTCCTGCCCCCCATCACATAACTCTCTCCTAGAAGAAGCTCTTAAGAAATTGAGGGAGATCGAAGAAAAATGGGGAAAGGAAAGAGAAGTTATGATAGAGAATAACAATGTCCTGAAATTGGAGTTGGAAAAAATAAAGAATTCACAGGAGATGCAGGGAAACAAAATTAGTGAATTAGAAAAGGTTAAAAAAACACAGGAAAGTAGGATTTCTGAATTGGAAAAGATAAAAAAGTCTCAAGAAAATAGAATTTCTGAATTGGAAAAAGAAAATAATTCTCAAAAAAAAAAAATTAGGGAAATGGAAAAAAATTCAATAGAGCAAAATAACTCATTTAAAAACGAAATTGGGCATTTACAAAAAGAACTAAAAACTGTGAAAGAAGAAAATAACTCCTTAAAAGTCAGGATGGAACAAATAGAAATGAATGATTCACAGAGAACCCAAGAATCAGTCAAACAAAACAAAAAAAATGAGAAGCTGGAGAACAACGTCAAATACTTACTGGGAAAATCTATAGACCTGGAAAATAGATCTAGGAGAGATAATCTGCGGATTATTGGACTTCCAGAAAACTATGACCAAAAAAAGAGCCTAGATTCTATTTTACAGGAAATTATCAAAGAGAACTGTCCAGAGATAATAGAAACAGAAGGGAAAGTAGATGTGGAAAGAATTCATCGAACTCCTTCTGAAATAGACCCTAAAAAAAGAACACCACGGAATATTGTGGCTAAGCTGCAGAATTACCACACAAAGGAGAAAATCCTGCAAGCAGCTAGAAAAAAACAATTTAAATACCAAGGTGCCACAATAAGGGTCACCCAAGATCTGGCTGCCTCCACATTAAAAGATAGAAGGGCCTGGAACCTGATATTCCGTAAGGCAAAAGATCAAGGACTGCAACCAAGAATGAACTACCCAGCTAAGTTTAGCATCTTTTTCCATGGAAGAAGATGGTCATTCAATGAAACAGAGGAATTCTATATGTTTCTAAGAAAAAAACCAGACTTAAACAAAAAATTTGATCTACATCCACAAGACTGAAGAGAAACAGAAAAAGGTACACAGAACCCTTGAGAACTGTAACTCTGTTGTGGGTATATAAAAAATACTCAAGGATAATTTGATTTTACTGATATAAAAGAAAAAAAGGGGGGTGTAATAAAGGGAAGGAGGTCGGTTCAGAAAAAGGGGAAGGAGTGATAAAAAGAGGGAAACTACATCCCAGGAAGAGACATAGAAAATACACCATATCTGAGGGAACTTAGTGAGGGGGAGAATCATTGTGTGAATCTTACTCTCATCAGAAGAGGCTCAAAGAGTAAATAATTAACATATTTGTTTTTCAGAGAATTTTCTCTCACCTCATTAAAAGGGGGGAGAGCAAAAGGGAAAAGGAAAAGGAGAATAAGTGAAGGGACTTGGAGGGAGGGGGGAGGGATCCAAAAAAAAAAAGAGGGAGGGTTGTGCGGCACAAGGGGGGTCTGTAAATTAAATATCGGGGAGGGGGATCAGGGGGGTCAAGGGAAAAAAGCATAAGCTGGGGATAATACGATGGCAGGAAATACAGAATTAGTAATTTTAACTGTAAATGTAAATGGGATGAACGATCCCATCAAACGGAGACGGATAGTAGATTGGATCAAAAAGCAGAACCCTACAATATGTTGCCTACAGGAAACACACTTAAAGCAGGGAGATACATACAGAGTAAAGGTAAAAGGTTGGAACAGAGCCTATTATGCTTCAGGTAAAGCCAAAAAAGCAGGGGTAGCTATCCTTATCTCAGATCAAGCAAAAGCAGAAGTAGATCTTGTTAAAAAAGATAAGGAAGGAAACTATATCCTGCTGAAAGGTAGCATAAATAATGAAGCCATATCAATACTAAACATATATGCACCAAGTGGTATAGCATCTAACTTTCTAAAGGAAAAGTTAGGAGAACTGCAAGAAGAAATAGACAGTAAAACTATAATAGTGGGAGATCTCAACCTTGCACTCTCAGATTTAGACAAATCAAACCACAAAACAAACAAGAAAGAAATTAAAAAAGTAAATAGAACATTAGAAAAACTAGGTATGATAGACCTTTGGAGAAAACTGAATGGCAATAGGAAGGAATATACTTTCTTCTCAGCAGTTCATGGATCCTATACAAAAATTGACCATATACTAGGACATAAAGATCTCAAAATTAAATGTAGGAAGGCAGAAATAATAAATGCCTTCTTCTCAGATCACAATGCAATAAAAGCTACATTCAGTAAAAAGTTAGGGGTAAATAGACCAAAAAGTAATTGGAAACTGAATAATCTCATCTTAAAGAATGACTGGGTGAAAGAGCAAATTATAGAAACAATTAATAATTTCACCCAAGATAATGATAATGATGAGACATCATATCAAAATCTTTGGGATGCAGCTAAAGCAGTAATAAGGGGAAATTTTATATCTTTAGAGGCTTATTTGAAGAAAATTGAGAAAGAGAAGATTAACGAATTGGGCTTACAACTTAAAAGGCTAGAAAAAGACCAAATTGTAAACCCCCAACCAAAAATTAAACTCGAAATACAAAAATTAAAAGGAGAAATCAATAAAATTGAAAGTAAAAAAACTATTGAATTAATAAATAAAACCAAGAGTTGGTTTTATGAAAAAGCCAATAAAATAGATAAACCTTTGGTAAATTTGATCAAAAAAAAGAAAGAGGAAAATCAAATTGATAGTCTTACAAATGAAAAGGGGGATCTTTCCACCAATGAAGAGGAAATTAGAGAAATAATAAGGAGTTACTTTGCCCAACTTTATGCCAATAAATTTGATAACTTAAGTGAAATGGATGACTTCCTCCAAAAATATAGGCTCCCTAGATTAACAGAGGAGGAGATAAATTGCTTAAATAGTCCCATTTCAGAAAAAGAAATAGAACAAGCTATTAATCAACTCCCCAGAAAAAAATCCCCAGGGCCAGATGGATTCACATGTGAATTCTACCAAACATTTAAAGAACAATTAGCCCCAATGTTATATAAATTATTTGAAAAAATAGGGGATGAAGGAGTCCTACCAAATTCCTTTTATGACACAGACATGGTACTGATACCTAAACCTGGTAGATCGAAAACTGAGAAAGAAAATTATAGACCAATCTCCTTAATGAATATTGATGCTAAAATCTTAAATAAGATATTAGCAAAAAGACTTCAGAAAATTATCTCCAAGATAATACACTATGATCAAGTAGGATTTATTCCAGGAATGCAGGGCTGGTTTAATATTAGGAAAACTATTAATATAATTGACCATATTAATAATCAAATTAATAAGAACCATATGATCATCTCAATAGATGCAGAAAAAGCATTTGACAAAATCCAACATCCATTCCTACTAAAAACTCTTGAGAGTATAGGAATAAATGGATTATTCCTTAGAATAATCAGGAGTATATATTTAAGACCGTCAGTAAGCATAATATGCAATAGAAATAAATTGCAACCTTTCCCAGTAAGATCAGGAGTGAAACAAGGTTGCCCACTATCACCATTACTATTCAATATAGTACTAGAAACGCTAGCCTCGGCAATAAGAGCCGAGAAAGAGATTCAAGGAATTAGAGTAGGAAATGAGGAAATTAAACTATCACTTTTTGCAGATGACATGATGGTATACTTAGAGAACCCCAAAGACTCTGCTAAAAAGCTACTAGAAATAATTCAAAATTTCAGCAAAGTGGCAGGATACAAAATAAATCCACATAAATCCTCGGCATTTTTATATATCACTAACAAAATGCAACAGCAAGAGATACAAAGAGAAATTCCATTCCAAACAAATGTTGAGAGTATAAAATATTTGGGAATCCATCTACCAAAGAAAAGTCAGGAATTATATGAGAAAAATTACAAAACACTTGCCACAAAAATAAAATCAGATTTAAATAATTGGAAAGACATTCAGTGCTCTTGGATAGGCCGAGCGAATATAATAAAGATGACAATACTCCCCAAACTAATCTATTTATTTAGTGCTATACCAATCAGACTCCCAAGAAACTATTTCAATGACCTAGAAAAAATAACAACAAAATTCATATGGAAGAATAAAAGGTCGAGAATTGCAAGGGAACTAATGAAAAAAAACTCAGAGGAAGGTGGTCTAAGTGTACCTGATCTAAAGCTATATTATATAGCAGCAGTCACCAAAACCATTTGGTATTGGCTAAGAAATAGACCGGTAGATCAGTGGAACAGATTAGATACAAAGGACAAAAAAGGGTACATCTATAGCAATCTAATCTTTGACAAACCCAAAGATTCCAACATTAGGGATAAAAATTCATTATTCGGAAAAAACTGTTGGGAAAACTGGAAATTAGTATGGCAGAAATTAGATATGGATCCACACTTAACACCATATACCAAGATAAGATCAAAATGGGTCCATGATTTAGGCATAAAGAGGGAGATAATAAATAGATTAGAGGAACAGAGGATAATCTACCTCTCAGACTTGTGGAGGAGGAAGGAATTTATGACCAGAGGAGAACTAGAGATCATTATTGATCACAAAATAGAAGATTTTGATTACATCAAACTAAAAAGTTTCTGTACAAATAATACTAATGCAAACAAGATTAGAAGGGAAGTAACAAATTGGGAAAATATTTTTAAAAACAAAGGTTCTGACAAAGGTCTCATTTCCAAAATATATAGAGAACTGACCATAATTTATAAGAAACCGAACCATTCTCCAATTGATAAATGGTCAAAGGATATGAACAGACAATTCTCAGAGGAAGAAATTGAAACTATATCCACTCACATGAAAGAGTGTTCCAAATCACTATTGATCAGAGAAATGCAAATTAAGACCACTCTGAGATACCACTACACACCTGTCAGATTGGCTAAGATGACAGGAACAAATAATGACAAATGTTGGAGGGGATGTGGGGAAATTGGGACACTGATACATTGCTGGTGGAGTTGTGAAAGAATCCAGCCATTCTGGAGAGCAATCTGGAATTATGCCCAAAAAGTTATCAAACTGTGCATACCCTTTGACCCAGCAGCGCTACTACTGGGATTATATCCCAAAGAAATACTAAAGAGCGGAAAGAGACATATATGTGCCAAAATGTTTGTAGCAGCTCTTTTTGTTGTAGCTAGAAACTGGAAGATGAATGGATGTCCATCAGTTGGAGAATGGTTGGGTAAATTGTGGTATATGAAGGTTATGGAATATTATTGCTCTGTAAGAAATGACCAGCAGGAGGAATACAGAGAGGCCTGGAGAGACTTAGGTCAACTGATGCTGAGTGAAATGAGCAGAACCAGAAGATCACTGTACACTTCAACAACAATACTGTATGAGGATGTATTCTGATGGAAGTGGAAATCTTCAACATAAAGAAGATCCAACTCACTTCCAGTTGATCAATGATGGACAGAAATAACTATACCCAGAGAAGGAACACTGGGAAGCGAATGTAAATTGTTAGCACTAATATCTGTCTGCCCAGGTTGCATGTACCTTCGGATTCTAATGTTTATTGTGCAACAAGAAAATGATATTCACACACATGTATTGTACCTAGACTATATTGTAACACATGTAAAATGTATGGTATTGCCTGTCGTCGGGGGGAGGGAATAGAGGGAGGGGGGGCAATTTGGAAAAATGAATACAAGGGATAATATTATAAAATATATATATAATAATAAAAAAAAAAAAAAAAAAAAAAAAAGTTTTTAATGCACTTTCCTCCCACTTTGGAATTAATTGTGTCTTTTCTTAATCATACAACTTAGCAATCTAACATTTATGGTTCCTGGATAATACAACTAGTAGCTTGGTAGAGCTTTAATGTACTTCCATTTACTTTAGCTACTAAATTATTTTCAACTGGAAACTGAGTGGATGTCTATCAATTGGAGAATGGCTGAATAAATTGCAGTATATGAATATTATGGAATATTATTGTTCTGTAAGAAATAACCAACAATTATTTCAGAAAAGTCTGGAGAGACTTGCATGAACTGATGCTGAGTGAAAGGAGCAGGACCAGGGGATCATTATAACTTCAACAACAATACTATATGATGATCATTTCTGATGGATGTGACTCTCTTCAACAATGAGATGAACCAAATCAATTCCAATAGAGCAGTAATGAATTGAACCAGCTACACCCAGTGAAAGAACTCTGGGAGAATACTATGAATCACTACATGGAATTCCCAATCCCTCTGTTTTTGTGTGCCTGTATTTTTTTTTATTTCCCTCATAAGCTAATTGTACACTGTTTTCAAAGTCTAATTCTTTTTGTATAGCAAAATAACTGTTTGGACATGTATACACATATTGTATTTAATTTATACTTTAACATATATAACATGTATTGGTCAACCTGACATCTGGGGAAAGGGGTGGGGGGTAGGAGGGGAAAAGTTGGAACAAAAGGTTTTGCAATTGTTAATGCTGTAAAATTACCCATGCATATATCTTGTAAATAAAAAGCTATAATAAAAAATAAATTATTTTCAAATTAAATGTCTGGTATATGAGATACTTTGGAAATAACATGATTTTTCTGGTATTTTGATCTGTACAGTATTAATTTTGTTTTCCTTTCCAAAATTGTTGTATATATCATTTTAATTGAATTTGATAGAATAATTGCTTTAAGCACATATCTGAATGTGCTTCTCATGTTTTTTACTTACATTTTTCAAATATTCATTAGTATTAATATAATCATATTTTTCAAAGAAGCTTGGCTATATTTTTCAATAATATTATCTTCTTGTTTCTTTTTTTAAGATTGATAAAGGTTCTTTTCAGGGGATATGGTAAAGGAAAAGGCTTCTTAAACCCAGATTGATGATATTCATTCTCCTTGAAAAAGAAAAATTGGACTCATCTGCCTAACTTGCCTATCACAACATTCCTTATTATTTATCCTGGAAAGCTTTAGTTTTATTAATAAATTAATATTGTATTTTAGGGTTCATAAAGTGTTTTCCTCACATCTCTGTAAGCTAAGTATATACTGTGCCCCATTTTTTCATTTGAATCTCAAAAGTAATAGGAAACATTTGCCTTTAAGGAAAGAAGAAAATTTATGTGTGAATTCAAATTTACCATTTGCAAGGGACATGAACAAAGCCAAATGATAATGTCAATATTCTAATCTAGAGATACATGCACACAAACATACACACACACAGAGTTTTAACAAATAGAATCAATCTGTATATCTGGAGATCTGCATCCTTTTTTTGTCCTCTAAGATGTTAGAGATTGAACTAAGAATTTCTTTGGCTTAGGAAACTTTTTTATGAGAATCTGCTTCCATGAAAGCAAATCTCTACTTTCTCTATAATTTAAAGCCTTAGAAATTTTCCACTAGTGGAATCAAGTTCAAATATAAACAGATATCTGAAGGTTGCAGTGTTGTTCAGACTTTCTAGTCATGTCTGCCTCTTTGTGACTCCACTTGGGATTTTCTCGGAAAAGATACTAGAGTAACTTTCCTTTTCCAACTCATTTTACAGATGAGGAAACTGAGGCAAACAGTGTTAAGGAACTCCCAGAGGCATACAACTAGCAACTATCTGAGTCCAGATTTGAACAGGAAGATCAGTTTTCCTAACTTTAGGCACAGTGTTCTATCTACTGGACTACCCCCAACTGCCCCAGAGATACATATTGTTTAAGAAAATCACAAAATTATATTCTCTACCTTGTTCTGCATTTTTATTTTGTTAAACATTTCCCAATTACATTTTAATCTTTCTCAGCCCAGATTCAGGAATTTTTCTTCTTGTGGCCCAGGGAGAGTGTTGAAAGTTTGGAACTTCTGCTCTAGATCACTGTAAATTTTAGTGTTTTAGTCCATATAGCTATCATATGTCAAAGGCAGAAGAAAAATGCCTTCAAATTAGAGCATGACTCATGACTCCAAGCTGCCTCTCATTTTGTCTCTCTAGGTTTAAAAATATCAAGCAAACTAATATTAAGTGATACATGTCTATTCTTTAGGTAAGACAAGATTGTAGGATCATAGAGCTGAGCTGGAAAGGACTTCAGAGGCTATCCTCACATTTTTAGATGAGGAAATTGTAGCCCATGAGTACCATTTGATGTGACAAATGCCACACAAAGTAAGTAGCAGAGTCATTCAAAGCCAAGTCCTGTACCTACAAAGGGGCACTATTTCCCTTGTGTCCTTCATCTAATGATGAACAAATTTCATCCTTTCAGAGTTCGGCTTATCTATGACCATGTAGTTTTGTCACCTATCTTTTAGGAGCTGACTAAAGTGTTTCAGTGGCTGGCAAAAAGAGAAGACAAATTTAGCATGTATGACACTGGAACAAAAAAACAAAACAAAACAAACAAAAAAAAACCCCTTGGAAAAAAGTAGTGTAGCATTGTATAGGTTCATATTTTATACATTTTGGCAGCCTCCAATACTTCTGTGACTAATTTTATTTAATAAGCATTGCCATTGCTCTTATATGTCTATTTATTTTTAAATTTTAATATTTTAATTTTTCCAAAATATTTTCCTTCTTTTCTTCTCTCTTTCTTTCTCTTTCTTTCTTTCTTTCTTTCTTTCTTTCTTTCTTTCTTTCTTTCTTTCTTTCTTTCTTTCTTTCTTTCTTTCTTTCTTTCTTTCTTTCTTTCTTTCTTTCTTTCTTTCTTTCTTTCTTTCTTTCTTCCTTCCTTCCTTCCTTCCTTCCTTCCTTCCTTCCTTCCTTCCTTCCTTCCTTCCCTCCTTCCTTCCTTTTTCTTCCTTCCTTTTTCTTCCTTCCTTCCTTTCTTTCTTTTTTTCCCACCTTTCCTCTCTAAATCCCTCATTGAAAAAGTAAGTAATTCGATACAGATTGGATGTATACAGTCATGCAAAATATATAACAATGTTGTAAAATAAAACAAAAATTTTTAAAAAGGTAAATAAAGAAAGTTTTAAAAGATCGTATGCTTCAAATTGCATTCAAATTCTATCAATTCTTTCTCTGGAGATGGAAAGCATTTTCCATCCTAAGTCCTTCAGAATTGTCTTGAATCACAGTACTCCTAAGAATAGTTGTATTTACAGATGATCACTGTACCATATTGTTTCTGTGTACAATGTTCTCCTGTTTTTGCTCCTTTCATTTTGCGTTAATTCATGTTAAGTCTTTTTTATAGCACAATAATAATCATATACCACAACTTGTTCAACCATTTATTTCCCAGGTGATGACCATCCCCAAAGTTATAATTCTTTCAGTCCAAAAAAAGAGCTTCAGTAAACATTTTTTCTATGAATAGGTCATTTTCTTTTGTTTTTTCTTTGTTTTTTTTTTTTTTTTTTCAATCCTTTTGACACAGACAACTAGGTGTAGTTATTGTGGTCAAAAGGTATGCATAGGTTTATTACATTATGAACATAGTTCCAAACTACTTTCCAGTATGGTTGGATCAGTTCACAACTCACCCAACAATGCATTAGTGTCCTATTTTTCCTACATTTCTGCCAACGTTTGTCATTTTCCTCTTTTGTTGTATTAGCCAGTTTGCACCAATATGATAGATATGAGGTGGTACCTCAGCTTT
The DNA here is from genome assembly GCF_048593235.1 of Sminthopsis crassicaudata. Lineage (NCBI taxonomy): Eukaryota > Metazoa > Chordata > Mammalia > Dasyuromorphia > Dasyuridae > Sminthopsis > Sminthopsis crassicaudata. The sequence goes on along the minus strand of NC_133618.1, from coordinate 619,222,540 downwards.
AATTTGCATTTTTCTAATTAATATATATATTTAGATAATTTTATATAATCATAAATAGTTTTGATTTTTGTATTTGAAAACCATGTTTATATTCTTTAAAAATTTACCAACTGGATATGACTTATAATTTCTCTATATATTTGTGAAATAAGGCAAAGAAAATAAAATTTCATTATCCTTCAAAGTTTCTGCTTTCCTTTTTATCATGGCTGTATCAGTTTGCGTTGCAGAAAAAAATTAATTATATGCTATCAAAATTATGTATCATGTATTTTAATGCTCTTTATCTCTTGTTTGGCAACAGTTCTCCTCCTGTGCATATATCTGAAAAGCAATTATAAACTCCTGTACTTTTATTATGACATTATCCTTTATTTCTAACTCATGCATTAATTTTGATCTTATATTGGTATGTATTGGTATAGAATGTAATGTACTGGCATACACACATATGTATACATACATATATATATATATATACATATACATATATAATATGTGTATATACATATGTGTGTATATATATATATATATATATATATATATATATATATATATATATATATATACATTTACACACACACATACAAACATATATATGTGTCTGTGTGTGTCTGTATGTTTTTCTTTTTCTGACAAACCACATCCAGGTTTCCTAGCAGTTTTTGTAAAATAATGAGTTCTTATTCCAAAAGTTTGGATATTTATGCTTATCAAACACAATATTACTGTAGTTATTTCCTAATGTGCATTGTTTTCTTAACCTACTTCTCTGATCCACCACTGTGTTTCTTAGCAAGTAACATTGTTTTGATGATTACTGCTTTGTAATATAATTTGAGTTTTGATATAGCCAAACCAACCTCCTTTACATTTTTCCATTAATTTTCTTGATATATTTGACTTTCTATACTTTCAAATGAATTTTGTTATTTTTTACCTCTATAAAATTTTTTGGTAATTTGATTGGAATGGTAGAATATAGGTAGAGTTATCATTTTATTTGTATTGGTTTGGCTTAACCATAAACAATGTCCCCTCCCCTCCATTTGTTTAGATCTTTTATTTGTGTGAAATTTGTTTTATAATTTTGTTCATATGATTCCTGGCTTTGTTTTGGCATTTGGACCAAGCATTTTATATTGTTTTTACTTATTTTAAATGGAATTGTTATTTCTCTTGTTGCTGGCCTTTTTGATAATATATAGAAATGCAAATAGTTTATATGGATTGATGTTATATTCTGGAACATTCCTAAAGAAGTTAGTAGGCAACCATTTTTTCAATTGACCATCAGATTCTCCAAGTCTATTATTATGTCATATGTATTATCTTTTTTTGTTTAGTTTTCTTTTTCTTCTCTTACTGCAATAGCTAGCATTTTGAGTATAATATTGAATAGTGATGATAATAAGCATTCTTTCATCATCCTTGATTTTATTGGAAAAAACTTCTACTTATGTTCAATAAAGATTAACATTCTGTTGGTGTTAGATAAATACCACTTATTGTTTGAAGTACAGCACAATTTATAATTTTCAATCAATTTCTAATTTTTAATTAAGAATAGGAATTTTAATAGAAATGAACTGTATTTTAAAGCAAATTAAGAATGTCTTAATCAAATTTTCTGTTTTCTCCCCATGAAATCAACTCCCAGTTTTATTTATTAGTTAAAACTTTTTCTTACATTCAATTAATCTGTGTTTTGCTTTTGAAGAGTTCCAGTTAGGTATTTATTAGGGATATTTAATTTGTTTTCTTTCTATCATCTTTTGTTGCATACCAATTCATTGATTTGGTCTTCCTCTTTTTATTGATTTAAGCATTTAGGGATAAACATTTTCCCCTATGCATTGCTTTGGTTGCATCCCAATAAATTCGGTATAGTCTCATTGTCTTCATTCTCTTTAATGATATTTTATTATTACTTCTATGATTTGTTCTTTGATTTACTCATGCTTTAGAATTATATTATTTAGTTTTCAATTAATTTTAATTTATGCTTTCACAGCCATTTATTAAATGTTATTTTAATGCATTATAATTTGGAAAACAATTATGCTTTTAATGCTTTTGCTTTCTCTGCATTTAGTTGTAAGATTTTTTTTTTTTTTTATTGCTTAACACATGGTCAATTTTTGTGTAAGTGTCACATACAGAAGAAAAAGAAGTATATTCCTTTCCATTTTCTCCAGAGGTCTTATATCTAATTATTCTAAATATATATCCATCTCCCTAACTTCTTTCCTTTATGTGTCAGATTTCTTTATTTCTGAGACCAGAAAATTGAGTTTGCCTAATAATATAGTTTTGCTTTTTATTTTCTCCTGTAATTCACTTAACTTTTCCTTTAAGAATTTGTGTGAATATGTGTTTAATATTGATATTACTTCATCATACATTATACCTTTTAAATTTGTGGCACATATGTTTAGTATTGATACTACTTCATTGACTATGTTACCTTCTAACAAGATATAGTTTTCTTTCCTATTTTAATTAAAATTTAATGAGGTCCATTTTTTATTTTAGTTTGTCAATAATCAGGATTGCTACTCCTGACTTTTTTCTAATATGAAACTTTGCCATCCTGGCTCTGACTTATTATTTATTTATTTAATAGATTTCCTCTAATGTTTGAGTAAAATGTGGTTATTACCTTTACTTACTGAAGAATAGAGAATGGCAACAAAAAATGGAATTTAGATTTTTAAAATATTTTTATTTTTAATAGTAAATAAGAAAAAAAAGAATAGAAAAATAAATACAGAAAAGGAAAATTAAAAAAAGGAAACATTGTCATGTGTCCAGCAGAATATCAGGGAGGATTCAAATTATATAACCCTAAATTTCCATTTTAAGAATGTGTATATAATAAAAGAACAGATTATATTTATGAGTGTCCATCTATCCTTTGCTTCCTTGTAGGCTACTCCTTTATTCACTGTTGTGCACATTTAACTTGATTTTTTTCCCTTTTGCCTCTTCTACCTTCCTCAATCAGGTTATATTTAAGCACAGATATATTTATATATACCTTTTCATATGTATCTATTACACATACCTATATATATATATATATATATATATATATATATATATATATATATATATGTGTGTGTGTGTGTTTACATATATACACACATACATATATACCTATTATACTCATGCATCCATACATATACATATATCTATATAGACACATATATACTTATATATACTCAAACATATATATATATATATATATATATATATATATATATATATATATATACACACATACCCCTCTGTAAACATTTACCTGAAACAATATTAATATGGCTGTAAAATAATGTAGATTTCTCTCTTGATTGAATCTTAAAGTTTGACATTGCCTAAGCTCAATGATTACTAGTCCTATTTTTTTTCATCACAGCTTTTATGTTGTCCAATTATTCTTATATTTTCTATTCTTGCTTTGTTCTCAGATCTGTTTTTTTTCTTATTTTTCACACATTCTATAAAATTTTTTCCAGTCTTTATATTTTGTTTTGTTATTTCTTGGTCTCATAGCTTTCCTGGCTTGTCCTTGTCCAATGATAATTTTTTTTAAAAAATTCTCCTTTTCTATTTCACTTTTTTCATAATCTCCTTGTTTTTCTTAGATGGTTTTAATTTTTTAAAGCTTTTCCTCAATCTCTCTAATTTGATTTTTAAGGTCTTTTTTGAGTCCTTCTATAAATTGTCTCTGAGCAGGGAGCCGTTTCACATTACTCTTTGGGTAGAAGAAGCTTTATTCACTTCACTGTCCTCTGAAGATGAGCCCTGATCTTCACTATTCTGATAGTAAGTTTGTATGGTTGGGTTCTTTCTTCTTTGCCTGTTCCTTTCTTAATGAGAAGCATTAGTGTAAATACTTCTAATCATTGGGCAGAAGGATGATGTTTCTAGCTTCACTCCAGCTCCTCTGACCTGGAACACTAAATCAAAAGCTTCCTCCTTCTGTCAGTGACTGCAGCCAGCAGCATCCCTGCTTCACTGCCTCTTCACTCACAGTGGGCTGGTTCTTTCTCAACCAGGTTGGCACCTCAGCAGCACAGCTGGGCCTGGTGCTCCTAATCAGCTGAGCTTCCCTTAGTTTTACTGCACTCAGACCTTTGATTCTCCACACTGTCCAAGAGGCGGAAGTCCTTGGGGTTCAGGCTGAGACTCTGGACAAACCCAGGGTAAATCACTTGGTGTTCCTGTGTTCTCTATTTCTGGAGGCTTGAAGAATCCCAAATGGAATATTATAATTCCTTTTGTAAAGAATTTAGTATTAATCAAAAGTTTAATTTATATTGGAAGATAGGGAGAAGAGTATTTTAGCTCCTTTATAATTTATTCTCTTGTATTTGTTTTGATATCATTTCTTCCAATTCAATGTTGTAATTTGTTACATTAATTCTAGTACTAGATTTAAGAAGATTCTAAAAATATTTAGGAACATCTCATCAGTTACTTCCACTAAACCTTCCCCAAGTCTTTCTTTGGTATATTTTTACCTCTAACTTGAGGGTCTTCGGATAAGAAAGATAGGAAGCATTTATTAAATCCATATTCTATGTCCTAGAACCATACTAAGTTCTCTACATATATCATTTCATTTGATCTTCATATCAACCTTGGGAGCTAGGTTATTATTATCCCCCCTTGACAGCTGAGGAAGCTGAAACACACAGAAATTTAAATGGTCTTCTTAGAGTCATAGTCCTAGTATTTGAACTCAGGCATTCCTGACCCCAGAATTACTGTTCTATCTACTGTACCACCTAACTCTGTCTTAGGGGGAAAAAAATCTATAGTTTCCTTAAAGGATGAATCACTGAACTGAATAGACAACACTTCAGTTCGGAGAGATGGGGAGAAGAAGGGGGGCAATAGGAGGGAAAAAAAGAAAGAGAGAGAGAGAGAGAGAGAGAGAGAGAGAGAGAGAGAGAGAGAGAGAGAGAGAGAGAGAGAGAGAGATGGTTCCCATATTTTATTGATGGAGCTAATTTCTTTTTTCTATTTCTATTTTTATTTTTTTCTATTTTTCTCTTTTTTCTTTATTTTTTATTAAAGCTTTTTATTTAAAAAACATATGCATGGCTAATTTTTCGATATTGACCCTTGCAAAACCTTGTTCCTCTTCTTCCCCCCATCCCCTCCCCTACATGACAAGTAATCCAATACATGTTAAATATGTTAAAATATATGTTAAATCCAATGTATGTATACATATTTATATAGTTATTTTGCTGCACATGAAAAAATCTGATCAAGAAGGAAAAAAAAACTGAGAAAGAAAACAAAATCCAAGCAAACAACAACAGAAAGAGTGAAAATACTATGTTGTGGTACACACTCAGTGATGAGTTGATTTCTTAAAAAATAATTATGGGGCAGAGTAACAAGTATACTAAGTGTGTATTCACCTTTCCTTATGTGCTTCATAATTTTGAATACTTCAATCTAGTTCCTTCTCACCTTTTCTTTCTCTACCTAAATTATTCTAATTGTTGGGAACTCTTGTTTTAGGCAGGTTTTAACTTGTTACCACATTTTCTGTGTCTCTTCTCCTAGGCTTTTTTTCATCATAATAAATTCTATTCTTTAAGAAGTGAAGGGAGAGCCCTACATAAAATGGAGAGTTGAAGTATAATTGCAATGAAATATTATGACTTTTAAGGATTTTCCCATCAATTCCAAATAAGTTGTCTAGAGAACTGTTGGGAGAATACTTGTAATATTCTGTTGCTGATTAGCATGGAACCAAGTAGGAGCTAAGCCTAACAGCTAAGGCAACCTAGTGGAAAGATTGGAATAAGACGCACCCGAGTGCAAGTCCTGATTTGGCATGCATTGCTTTGTGACTCTGGATGTGTTCTAAAACCTTTTGGTGCCCTCCAAACAACTTTCTAAGACCATATATTTTATAGAAGGTGCTGATCTATATTGGTAAGAGTTTTCTTCTTGAAGAATTCCCTTTACCAATAAAATTACAGGTTCATTTCCTATTCCTGTTTAGTTCATCTATTCCAAGTTATGTGACAGCTCCAGGAGATCAAGTAGTTAGTTCCCTGACTTCCTTTTCCATTATATTGTCCATGACTGATTTCTTGGGTTTCTTTTACAGGGTTGGGAAAATTTGAACAGATAAGTAATCGTTTCCTCTCTCCAAGGGATCACATTTATAAATTCACCTTCTCCCCACATATACTATTGAATGTTAGCTTTGCAAAGGTCCCTCTTCATTACTTTCCAGCTCTAATAATAAAAAAATGAATAATTGAGTTATTGCATGAAATTTAGCAGTTTGGTCCAAAACTAATTGGATTGGTTGGGATGTCTGCAAAATGTAATATACATGCAAATGAGATATAAACCTTTGTGTTTTCCTTTCAGCATGAAAGAGAAGTTTGATGGGAATTAGCAATAATGGTTATTGTTCACTATATAATAAAGTGGGAAGAGTAAATCAAAGAAGTGTGAATGGCAGATGCAGATTAGAACCTGAAACAACATCAGCCTCTAGCATTTCATTGTAGGATTTGCTGAACAATGTAGCCTTGTTTATGAAACTTCAGGTTTTTTTTTTTTTTTCTATAATGATTCTGAGGTGTGTGTCTCTCTCAATCTTCTGAGCATACCTAATACCTCCATAGATTCACATTAAGACATACAACATGAATAATTGTTGTAGATATTGGAGCTCTGTAATCAAAGAGGCATATTGTGAATAGCAAAAGACAAAGAAAGCTTGCATGCAAATGATGGAGATTGCTGATTTCCAAGACATAATTGTCCCCAGAATAATTTTATTTTTTCTGCTTTAAATCATGACACATTAAAAGCATGTTAACCTATATGAACCTTGATCCATATGTGACAATGGCTTTCTACTGTATTTTGAGAATATTAATCTCCACAAAATATTTTTTCATGATTTCCAGTGCAAATTTAGGTATATTATACCACAATTGGACATGTCAATTAAAGAGGACATATAAATAGGCAAAAGAAAAATATAAAACACCATTTTAAAAGACCTCTTAATTCAGGTAACTAAATGTATCACGTAGAAAAAAAATCTTATATTAAAAATACTACCCCTTCTATTACTTCTTTATTTAAATTCCCATTGATCACATATTATAGACCAGAAAATTATCATAGTATGATCCTAAAAGTCTTCATTGGTAGAGATAACACTATTACCATTTGTATATGATTCTTTCAAATAAAATATAGATACAATTGCCTTTTTAAGGCAGAGCCAAGAAGTTTTGTGTGGGTATGTATGTGTGTGCATGCACACATGTATACACATGTGCACATGCATATAGATACATGTGTATAGACAGATATAAATATGCACACATGTGAATGCATTCACATATATAATCTATAAAGATATATATATATATATACATATATATATATAAAATACCTAGATATAAATATTTATTTATATTTTTATATTTTCCTAATGATTAATAAGGAAGGTCTTGAAATCATAGGGGTCATTAAAAAATAAGCAAAAAAATTTAAGGAAATACTATGTAAACATATTGAGAAATAAATTTAATTTTAAATCAATGCAGAGAGGTAATTTGCTATAGTGACTTAGTAGCTCCATAATCAAGACACTTATTGGATATGTGAATATTGGCAATTCATCAAACTTCCCTGTGTCCTAAGCAATCTAGTAAGACTTTAGCTTATAGAATAGGTATCAATCTGCATTGTTAAAGAGTGTTTCCTCACTAGAAATTCTCTATACTAATGAAATACAAGACTTCATCTTTTGAAAGTTTATCATAATAAAGTTCTTGGTATGCATATTCAAAATAAATATTGATATTTTCTATATATGATTTTATTTGTCAAAAAAAGAAGGGATACTGTATTAAAATCATGCTTACATGGACACCCAATGCAAAAGGTAGTCATCTTTCTAGTTTTAATTGTTTTGGGGTTTTTTGCCTACAAATATATACTATACTATTTTATTCAAAAAACCCAATCAATCAACATTTATTAAGCACCTAATATGTGTCAAATACTATATTAAGTTATATTTTGAAAGCAATGACTATTCAAGATATTTTCAAGTAAAGATAAAATCTAATATAGTTGAGGAATGAGGAAGCATATCAAAGAAGATGGTGATGATGACTGGGTGCTGATGAAATAGCTGATTCACTGCTAACTTTACAATCTGCACTCAACATCAGACAATCAACCCCCTAGCAGTCTTATGCATTTAATGAGGTCAATCATATGGCTTAGCCTAAGGCCTAAAAGAAAGCTCTATCCAAAGGATGAATATGACCAAACACAAATCCCTTCATCTTCCTCAGAGGCCTTAGGAAATGAAACAGTGCAGATTAAGATAAAGAACCTTCCAGTAACAAGCCATCAAAATCAAAATTTATACATCAAGCACTATTGATTCCATAAAAGAAAGATGCCTTTTCAGGAAAGGGTAAAAATAAAATTTTTATCATATTGGCAAAATCTTCAATGATGATACTTCTCTCAAAGAATATAAAATTAATAAGAAGTAAAAAAACTCTGTATTAGTTATGGTATCAAGACTCAAAACATCATTAACTATGACTCAGCAAGCAAATACCATTACAATCCATCTTTAGTATAAGTTGTGACTGCAGCCTCAGCTCTTCCTTTACCTTAGTATCCATCTCCAAAACTAAATCAGTTATTCCAGTACCAGCCGCATTAACTTGGGAACCTATACCCAATAATACAGCAAAGGAATAGACACCAACTGAAAAAGGAGTAAATGCACTTATTGCTATCTGTCCAACACTTTTTGTAGTCTTTATCTCAGATCAACTAATCTCAGATCAATTAATACCATCATGAAGTTTATTTGTGGAAATGACATTTCCACCTCTTGTCCAACAATCCCCACTTAACATTGCTTTGCAGATTTAGATATAGTTAGTAAAACTTTACTTATCATGATGCCATTTATGGATCTATTTCAAATATCTTAAATAGCAATAAAAAGGCCTTTCTGTAGCCAAAATAGGTATCAAATAGTTCCTAAAGGTCAAGCACTTCATTGGAAAGCCCTTAATGCCTTCCCTCAAACTCTATTTGCACATTTAGGACACATTTTTTAACTGTCTTGGTTATAAATGAGTTCTTTCTGGCATAGGTACACTAATAAAGAAAAGGAAAAACAAAGCTTAGTTTACAGGTACAAAAAAAGAGGTGAAAACATAAAGAGGAATGAAAGGAAATCATAAAAATTTAGTGTAGAGATAAACAACCCTACATACTTCACTAATGACATATATACTCTTATATCCAGGACAATAAAATGATAATCAGTGTTCATAATGATTGTCCATTACAAAGAAAGGAATTAATATGTCCTATTTGACTCAGAAAATGTTATTGAGTTTTAGAGACATTGAGTTTTAGAGACTTTCATCGATAATGATGATTTTTTAAGCAATGATAGAGGTGGGCTTGAATTATTCAGAAAATGAATATGGAACTAGATGAGTAGTACATTAACTATACAATTATTTTTCATCTGAAGTTCTATGTTGCATTTATTAATTGAGTTGTAGAAGCCAGTAGGTTTTGTTTATTTTTAAGACAGAATCTCCCAAATTCAACCAGACGGGAAGTAATGATGTTATTTGCAGGACTGATTCTAGTGCTTTGATCTACTCTGTTTCCAATCTAGCTCCATTCAACTCTCCTTAGACAGTGTGATGGTTGCCTCCACTCTTAGGGTTCACAGATATTTTTGATAGATTTAGTGGGACACCTCATTGCCATAGCTCAGGACTCCTGAACTCAAGTGATGCATCAGATTCAGCCTTGCTGAGAGCAGAAATTATAGAAAAGTACTACTCCATGCAGCAAGAGTACTTTTGATTAACTATTTATATGCAGCATCTGTGTTTGAATGCTTATTAAATTAAATATAAATTTACTTCTTTCAAAGATAAAAAAGGAAAATTGGCAAATTCTTGTGAGAATTATCATAAAGTAAAAGGGGAACTGTATTTAAAATCAATTACCCTGAGTTCAAATTCCAATTTAAACCATGATGACCAGTGTTATCTTGAACAATTATTTATTTTTCCTCTCTAGACCTTAGTTTCTTATGAGTCATATTATTCTATATGGTACCTGATACTTCAATTTATGTTACTTTCTAGTACTACTTTCTGGAGTATGAAATATATTTATGAGTTTCTTATATTTAAAAAAACACTTTATATCATTGTAGTAAGTGGACAAGAGGTGGGAATTTTTACAGTTAGTAATATCATATTCTAGAACTTCTTCAACTCTAAATTTACAAGAATTGTTATAGAAAATTTACAGTAATAATAAAGGTTTCTTCAAGAAGACATTAATAATCCTGAAAAATGACTTTGATTTAAAAGATGCAATGTAAATTTAGTGCATAAAATAGAACTTTCTTGTCTCCCTCTTGATGCAGAGGCCTTCCTCTTTAAATATATTTCAGTTTCTTATAAGAAAATAAAATTATGATTTTACAGAACACTGAATGAGAAAGAAATTTAATTAACATGAGCAATTCCAAAATTCATTTAAGAGCTAACAGTGAAATGTTTTATGGACAGTTAAGGTAGTAAATTATTGATTGGCTAATCAAATTCTCAATTACTGACTAACTGATAAATTGTCATCTATTCAATAACAGATATTCTCAAAATACATTGTCAAGGCTAAGAGACTCCCACTGCATCCATCATACTCACTAACAAATTATGAGCTCCTTTATACAGCACCAGTCATATTTATCCACAATGGTGCTGCCTAATCTTCAGGTGAATTCAGTTATATGCTCTCAATGATCCATCAACCAAATTCTTTACCTCCCTTCTCTTATATGCTTAATCTCCTTTTCATCCAAATGGCTCGGAATATTAACTAGATAAAAACAACAGGCACAAAGAAACAATCAGTCAATCTGACAATCAGCATTTATTAGATATTTACTATATGCTGGGTACAAGGGCAGATAAGTGTCAGAGGGGATAGAGGGCTAGAGTAAGGAATATTCATCTTCATGAGTTCAAACCTGGTCTCAGACATTTATCAGTTGGTGACCGTGGAAGTCAGTTAATCCTGTTTGCCTCAGTTTCTTTATCTGTAAAATGAGCTAAAGAAGGAAATAGAAAACCACTCCAGAGTTAGACATGGCTGAAACAACTGAAAAATAACAAATATGGTCAGTGTTATGCTAAGCTTTGGGTATACAGTGTAAGGCAGAATAGTCCCTACCCTTAAAGAAACTATTTCAATTGCAAGAAACATGTAAATTATTATGTATCTCCAAAATATCTATGTATATATGTATATATACTAAGTTTCATTCATATATAGATACATATTTACAGATATGTCTGTAATTTAGTTATGGAAATCTCTTCCTCCTTCTGTACCCATCTGTCTCTATCTCTGTCTCTTTCCTTCTCTCTCTGTGTCTCTCTATCTCATTCTGTGTCTCTATATACACACATATGTATAGAAGTATACAAATACATATACATGTGTATATATCACATACATTTATAGATTTCTATTTTAAATCTATCTCTATCATCATAATTATCACTATATCTCTATTGTTAGCTCTATCATCTCTTTTTTTTAAAATTTATATGAAGAAAGACAGAGAAACTAAGAGAAAGAGATTAAGAGGGCAGAGCACACCAGGCTTGTGGGACAGTTAGGGCTGAGACCCAACTATATGCAGGACAGGCTGGGGTAATGAGAAACTTGAGGCAGGTAGACTAATTCGGAGCTGTAGAAATAATCTAGAGGGAGATGACAGGAAATCTTTCACTGTATACTGTGCAGTGAAGTCGAACTATATTTCTGATGACACATTGCTACTTTGCTTCTATTAATGACCAGTGCTCATTAGGTCAAGAAAACAATAAATGAATAATTTTCTCTGAAGATAATTTTAAAAAACGTGTCATTGAACAGGGAATATTTCTTAAAGGTTTTTAAAGATCTATAATTTAATCAGAATGGGTATGGTATCTACCCACACAGATCAATATTTCATGTTTTAGTAAATGTTCTTTATGCATCTTTGATCAAAACATACACACACACACACACACACACACACACACACACACACACACACACTCACTCTCATACTCTTCAATAATTTCCAGTAGGAAGAATGTTGTAATCTAAAACTTTATTATAAATTGGCAATCATCAAAATCATCCTGAAGAACTCAGAGCTTCCTTAAAAATTCTGGCCTTTCTCTAGAACTGACTATAGTAATGTGTATAATAATATAGTAAAAACCCCAAATGGAATGGCTGACCTTCCTTCACCTGGGAGTTTTCAGTCCCCCATCTATCTCTTCCTTTTCCAATTGCCAGCATCCTATTATATTATTTATTAATTCAGAAAATATTTAACAAAATAAAATACATATTTAAAATTAATATTCCTAATATTTCAATATGTAAAGCCCTATTTATGTCTATATTAAGTATTTCTGTAGATAGTTTAACTATTCTTTTCAAGGATGGAATTTCCAAATATTCAGAGGCGTAATAATGGCTCTCCCCAACCCTATAGTTGATTTCTACTGACAAAGAATGAACATTTGATACCAATTGTGAAATGGCCACAATTTCATTTCCAAAATTAACTCTCATTCCTCCCTTTCATTAATTCTAAACACTGTCCAAATTGAACTACCTATTTCCTTAAATCATCTTTCTTGACTCTCTGCCTCTGTGGCTGTTTACCAACTGTCCACCTAAGGAAGATGCTTAACACTACCTTCTTTCCCCATAAATTCTAATTGCTCAGGTCTAGCTCACATGCTATTTCTTCACCAAATATTGATTCCTGATCTTTTTCCTCAATCTAAATGATCTTTCCAGTTTTTACACTCCTATAATGTCACCTTTATACTTCATATTCAGCACTTCAATTTGCCTTTGGGTATATGTATTTGCATAAATGTGTTATTCCCCCCAGTTATTCCCCTACTTTAAGTACCTTGGGGGCAAGTCTTCATTTTTGTAACTTCTTCCTGAAGTAACTAATATTATGTAATGTAGAATAAGAATTTAGCAAATGTTTTTCATTGAGATAAATCTAAATATTGACTCTATCAAATCACGTTCAGTATTTATGAAATAGCACATTTCTCCTAAGACTTATTTGCTATTCAAATATAATCCTGTTAAGAACTGGAATATTTATAAATTCATATATATATACATACATACATCACACATATATATGTATACATACATACATATATACATATATATATACATACATACATACATATATATATATATATATGTATGTATGTATATATATACATATATACACACACACACATATATGATCAACCATTTTAGAAAAATACTGAAAATCCTCTCTCCCTTCCTCTTAAACAAAAGAAGTTTCTCTTTGGAAAGCAAAAGAAACAAATACCACACTTCATAGTATCGAGGCCAGTGATGCACTCGGGCCCTATAACCATTGGCTACATTAGTTAGATAATCTCAAGGTTTTGGATCTGGGTCATGAAGGAAAAGCAAACACAAGGTTGGAAAGTCTTGGAGGGACACTAAAAACACAGATAAAAAGATAAGTGTAAAGAAAGTCAATCCTTGTTCAAGAGCACAAAGTAGTAGTAACTACAGAGACCACCAACTCACTATTTAATTCTACCCTACTTTTACAGTATTATTTTACACTTTTTTTCATTTACATAGCATTTATTTCAATCAAATTGAGACTTCATTTCCTGACTTCATTGTATTCTTTGTCATGCAGCCTCCATTCTCTGAACAATTTTTAAACATTATCCAAAATTATCTTTTCTTCCTTTCTTTTTTTCTCTTTCTTTCTTTCTTTCTTTCTCTCTCTGTCTCTCTTTCTTTCTTTCTCTGTTTCTTTCTTTCTCTGTTTCTTTCTTTCTTTCTTTCTTTCTTTCTCTCTCTTTCTCTCTTTCTTTCTTTCTTTCTCTGTTTCTTTCTTTCTCTGTTTCTTTCCTTCTCTCTTTCTTTCTTTCTCTCTTTCTTTCTTTCTTTCTCTCTCTCTTTCTTTCTTTCTTTCTTTCTTTCTTTCTTTCTTTCTTTCTCTCTCTTTCTCTCTCTTTCTCTCTTTCTCTTTCTTTCTCTCTTTCTTTCTTTCTTTCTTTCTTTCTTTCTTTCTTTCTTTCTTTCTTTCTTTCTTTCTTTCTTTCTTTCTTTCTTTCTTTCTTTCTTTCTTTCTTTCTTTCTTTCTTTCTTTCTTCTTTTCTTTCTTTCTTTCTTTTTTTCTTTTATTCAAGGCTTCACTCAGGTACCAATTTTCCTATGAATTCCTTCCTAGTTTCTTCTCTAGAAGTGATCTCCTTTCCTTGGATATTTCATGACATGCTGTCTAATGTATATTATGCATTTAACCATATGTTATATGACATTTGAGTTCTTTGCATATGTTTTTCATATACCCTAGAGGACTATAATAAGCTCCTTCAGAACAGGGACTATGTTGTTCTCACCTGTGTGTACACAGTGATTCCATATGTTTTGTATTGAATTACATTAAAGGGAAAATGCAGCAGAACTCTGTGGGATCTGAAGGGACAAGGACAGATCTATGGCAGAAGTTACTGACTTTGCTACTGAAGGCTCTGGCCACATCTTAATTATGAACAAAGACCTTCAGAGCTCTGGTCTGCCTGAAAAGCCTCTTCTGATGTCTATCTAGGATCTCTTTCTGTGTTCATTATTGTCTCTCTGTCCTTGTGTCTCTGTTTCTGTCTCTCTCTTCTTTCATCTTTTTTTTTTTTTCTCTCCTCTCTTTCTGTGTCTGGGAGTGGGTAGATGGTGTGTTGGTATGTGGGCATGGGTGTGTGTACTTATGCATGCATGTGTCTGTCTCTATCTCTGTCCTCATAAGCAGTGGAATCTTATTCAAACATATAAAATAATGTAGAGGAGGATACAAGTTACACAGGATCTTGGGAGTAGACTCTTTCTTCCTTCTTATCTCCTGAGAACAGAACAGAGTCCCTAGTCATAGATACTTGAATAGGTTGTGACCTTCTAACTTGTTAAGTAGATTATTTCAAAATATTGGTTACAGCAATCCTTAATAATGTCTTGGAGTTGTTATTAGACAAAGATAGTATAAAAGACTGACATTATCCTTTCATGGTTGCATCTACTTCATGGAGGTATTGTGAGGATTTATTGAAGTAATAGATATAAAGTGCTTTGAAAACATTCAAGTGCAGTGGATATCTTCAACATAGAGAAGATCTAATTCAGTTCCAGTTTATCAATGATGGACAGAAACATCTATACCCAGAGAAGGAACACTGGGAAATGAGTGTAAACTGTTTGCACTTTTGTCTTTCTTCCCAGGTTATTTTTACCTTCTGAGTCCAATTCTGTCTGTGCAACAAGAAATTCAGTTCTGCACACATATATTGTATCTAGGATATACTATAACACATGTAACATGTATGGGACTGCCTGCCATCCAGGGGAGGGGATAGAGGGAAGGAGGGGAAAATTCGGAACAGAATTGAGTACGAAGGATAATGTTGTAAAAAAATTACCTATGCATATGTACTGTAAAAAAATTATAATTATAAAATTAATTTTTAAAAAAGAAAACATTCAAATGCCTGAGAAAAACAAGTATTTCTACAATTTTCTCTCTTACTACTTGACTTCATGAACTAATTATTACTTGCTGAGGTATTCTATTTACAATATTCCTTTTTGGCCCTTCCTTTAAGAAAATACCCTAGTTTAGGTCTCCAATTATCTGTGAATTGTTATTTTTTTTTCAATTTTCCCAGCATTTAAAAAAATATATTTTAATACACATTGCTTTATGAATCATGTTGGGAGAGACAAATCAGAGCAAAAGGGAAAAAATCATGGGAGAGATAAAAAAACAGAAAAAAAGAAGTGAATATAGCATGTGTTGATTTACATTCAGTCTCCATAGTACTTTTTCTAAATGGAGGCAGCATTTTCTATCTAAAGTCTATTGGAAATGTTTTACATCACTGAACCACTGAGAAGAACCAAGTTTCACAACTTATCACCATACATTCTTGCTGTTACTGTATATACTTTCCTGATTCTACTTGTTTCTCTCAGGATTAGTTCATGTAAATCTTTCCAGGTCTATCTAAAGTCAACTTGTTCATCATTTTTCATAGAAAAATAATATTTCATTATTTTCATATACAACAACTTGTACAACCATTCTCGAAGTAATGTGCATCTACTTATTTTCCAATTCTTTCATACCACATAAAAGCAACTACAAACATTTTTACACATGTGGTTCCTTTCCCTCCTTTATGATTTCCTTATCATAGAGAATGGTACTTCTGGATCAAAGGCTATGTAGAGTTTTATAGTCTTTTTGGCATAGTTCCAAATTGCTGTCCAGAATGGTTGGATCATTACACAACTCCATCAATAATACATTCGTGTCCCAGTTTTCCCACATTCCCTCCAATATTCATCATCTTTTCTTGTCATTTTAGCCAATTTGAGAGTTGTTTTAGTTTGTATTTCAATTGCAATCAATATTAATTTAGAGCATTTTTCCTTATGACTGTAGATGGCTTTAATTTTATCAACTGAAAATTGTCTATTCATATTTTTTGAGCATTTATCAATTGAGGAATGACTTGTATACTTATAAATGTAACACCATTCTTTATATATTTTAGAAATGAGACCTTTGTTAGAGATACTAGTTGTAAAGATTTTTTCCCATCTTTGTACTTCCCTTTTAATCTTGGTTCTGTTGGGTTTGTTTGTGCAAAAGCTTTTTAATTTAATATAATAAAATTTTTTCATCTTGCCTTTCCTAATGTTCTTTAGTTCTTCTTTGGTCATAATTTCCTCCCATTTCCAAAGATCTAACAATGAATTATCCCTTGCTCTCCCAATTTGTCTATGATATCATCTTTTATACCCAAATCATGTACCTGTTTTGATCTTATTTTGGGATGGGTAATGAGATGTAGGTCTATGCTGATTTTCTGACATTATTTTCCAGTTTTCCCAGAATTTTTTTTTCAAATAGTGAGTTCTTATTCCAAAAGTTGGAATAAGCTAGGAGTTTATCAAATACTAGCTTACTACAGACCTTGGTTATTGTGTCATGTGTTTCTAATCTATTCCATTGATCTATTCTATGTCTTAGACAGTACCAAATGGTTTTGATGACTGCTACTTTACAATATAGTTTTAGGTTTGGTACTGCTAAGCCACCATACTTTCTATATTTTTTCATTAATCCCTTTGATATTTTTGACCTTTTGTTTTTCCAGGTGAATTGTGTTATTGTTTTTCTAGTTCTATAAAATAATTTTAGGGAATTGACTTTGTATGGCACTAAATAGACCGAATTAGGCATAACTGCCATTTTTATTACATTAACTTGGTCTATCCATGAACATTTGATATTTTTCCAATTTTTAAAATTTGGACTTAATTTGTGTGAGAGGTGTTTTGCAATTGTGTTCATATAGTTCTTGAATTTGTCTTGGCAGGTAAACTCCCAAATATTTTATTTTGTCTACAGTTTTTTAAATAGAATTTCTTTTTCTATCTCTTGCTGATGGGCTTTATCAGTTATTTATAGAAATGTTGATGATTTATGTGGGTATATTGTATACCCTCCAACCTTGCTAAAATTGTGAATTGTTTCCAGTAGGTTTTCTGATGATTTTCCAGGATTCTCTATGTTTTTCATTATAACATATATAACGATTGATAATTTTATTTCCTATTGTATATTTAATTCATTCAATTTCATTTTCTTTTCTTATTGCTAAAGGCAACAATTTTAAAACAATGTTGAATAATAGTGGTGTTAATGGGCATCCTTGTTTCACCTCTGATTTTATTGAGACTATGTCCAGCTTCTCTCCATTGCAAATAATACTTGCTGTTGGTTTTAGATAGATACTGCTTGTTATTTTAAGGAAAGCTTCCTTTATCCTTATGTTCTCTAGTATTTTAATAGGAATGGTATTTTGTCAAATGCTTCTTCTGTAGTTATTGAGCTTATCATATAATTTTTGTTGATTTTGTTATTTATATGGTCAATTATGGTAATATTTTTCCTCATATTGAACCAATCTTGCATTCCTTGTATAAATTCCACTTGGTCAAAGTATATTATTTTGCTGATAAATAGCTGTAATCTTTCTGCTAATTTTTTTCATATTAAAATTTTCACATTAATATTCATTAGAGAGATGGATCTGTAATTTTCTCTCTGTTTTTGACTCTTCCTGGCTTAGGCATCAGTAGCATATTTGTGTCATAGAAGGAATTTGGCCCTACTCTTTCTTTATTATTTTTTCAATTAGCTTACCTAGTCTTGGAATTCATTGTTCTTTAATGTTTGGTAGAATTCACTTGTATATACATCTGGCACTAGAAATTTTTTTAGGGAGTTCATTAGTGTTCTGTTCATTTTTTTTCCTAAAATGGCACTATCTGAGTAATTTATTTTCTCTTCTGTTAATCTAGGCAATTTGTATTTCTATAAATTTCCATCCATTTCAGTTAGATTTTCAGACTTGCTTCCATAAAGTTGGACAAAGTAACTCCTAATTATGGCTTTAATTTCTTTTTCATTGTTGGTAAGTTTGCCCTTTTCATTTTTGATGTTGGTGATTTGGCTTTCTTTCTTTTCATTTTTCTAATAAAATTAATCAAATGTTTACATATTTTTTATAAAACCAAATCTTAGTTTTATTTATCTGCTCAATAGTTTTCTTAGTTTCAGTTTCATTAATCTCTTCATTGAGTTTCAGAATTTTTAATTTGATATTTAATTGGGGTTTATAATTTGTGCTTTTTTAGTTGCATGCACAATTTATCTATCTCCACTTTCTCTATTTTATTCATGTAGCTATTTAGACATAAAATTTCTCCTAAGTACTGTTTTGGCTGCATCCCATAGGTTTTGGTATGTTGTGTAATTATTGTCATTTTCTTGGATGGAATTATATATTGTTAATGTGATTTGCTGTTTGACCCACTCATTTTTAAGAATTAGATTATTTAATTTTCAATTGATTTTTTGTCTCCCTTTCCCTGACCCTTTACTGAACATATTTCTTATTGTATTGTGGTCTAAAAAGGAATCATTTACTATTTCTGCCTTTCTGCATTTAATTGTAAAGTTTTATGCCCTAAAACATGATTGATTTTTGTGTAGGTGACATGCATTGGCAAGAAAAAGGTATATTTTTTCTTTTCCTATTCAATTTTCTCCATAGGTCTATATTTATATTTTTTAAGATTCTATTACCCTCCCTAGTTTTTTTTCTTTTTTTGTGGTTAGATTTGTCTGATTCTGAGAGTGGAAGGTTGAGGAACCCAACCTAATATAGTTTTGCTCTTTATTTCTTTGTGTAGGAAATCTGGCTGCCCTATTCCTTGGTCCATTCACTTTTAGTACTACTTCATTGTTTACATACCCTTTATCAAGATGTATTTTCCTTCCTTTTAAAAAAAATCTTTTATTTGGATCTATTTTCTTTTGCTTTATTTGAGACATTGCTATCCCTGTTTTGTTTTGTTTTGTTATTTCAGCTGAAGCATAATAACTTCTCTTTCAGCCTTTTACCTTTACTCTGTATGTGTCTCACTGTGTCAAATGTGTTTCTTGTAAACAACATACTGTATATAGAATTCTCTTTTTTAATCCACTCTACTATTTGCCTCTGTTTTATGGGAGATTTCTTCCCATTCATTTTCACAGGTCTGTATTTCCCTCTATCTTATTTTCTCCCCTGTATATATTTTTTGTTCTCTCTTTTCATCCTATGCTTAGTAGTGGTATTTTTACCTACCCAACATACTACCTTATCTTCTATCACCTCTTTCTTCCCCCTTCTCTTACATTTTCCCTAATATTTCTGTCCTACCTATTCTTCTCCTTCCTTTTCTTTCCTCTTTAATTATTTATCATATTAGATAAATAAGTATACTCAAATGAATGATTAAATTATTCTCTCTTTTACCCAAAACTAATGAGATCAAGCTTCAGATAATGCTCATTGCTTCCTTTCCTTTCTTTCACTTGCATTTTAATAGGTCTTCATGCAATCTAGTTGTTCCATTATATCTCCCCTTTCCTCTTTTTTTTCTAAGAACAGACATTTTTCTATCCCTTAATGTCCTTTTCTTTGATATCATCACATCAGACTAACTCATGACCATATCTCAGTCCATATGATGCCCCCTCTCTCTGCCCCAGTGGTAGATACAGTTTTGAAGCATTACACAGATCATTTTCCCATCTAGAGACATAAACAGTTTAAATATATATTTTCCCTCTGTTTACCTTTCTATGTTTCTCTTTAATCCTATGTTTGTAGATAAAATTTTCTGTTTAGTTCTAGGTTGTTTTTTGTTTGTTTGTTTGTTTTTTAAAGAAATGATTGAAAGTCTCTTACTTCATTGAAGATCCATTTCCTCCCTTGAAAGATAATGCTATATATCACTGGGTAGTTGATTCTTGGTTTTAACCTTTTTATATTCTGGAATATGGTATTCCTGGCTCTCTAGTCCTTTATTGTAGAGGTTCACATAACTTATGTAATCATTCCTGTTGTTCCATAATATTTGACTTGTTTTTGTATGGCAGCTTGCAGTATTATTTCCTTGAGATTATAATTCTAGAGTTTTGTAACAATGTTTTTTGGGGTTTACCTTATGAGATCTCTTTCTAAAGGTGATCAATGGATACATTAAATGAGTATTTTCACCCTTGTTTCGAGAATATCAGGGCAGTTTACTTTAATGATCTCTTGAAGAAGCCTATCCAGGCTCTATTTTTAGTCATGGCCTTCAGGTAGATCAAGCATTTTAAAATTGTCTCTTCTGAATCTATTTTTCAGATTGTGGCTTTTCCAATGAGATTTCACATTTTGTTCCATTTTTCATTCTTTTTAGTTTGGTTAAATGATTGTTATTGTCTCACAAAGTCATTAGCTTCAATTGCCCTATTTTAGTTTTTAACATGTGATTTATTTCTGTTAGTTTTTCCCATCTGGTTAATTCTACTTTTTAAGGAGTTGTTTTCTTCACTCATTTTTTTCCTCCCTTTTCCAAGCTATTGAGTCTCTCATGAATACCTCTCATTTCTTCTTCTTCATCTATTATTTGCTTTTTAAAATCTTTTATGAGAACTTCCAAGAATCCTACTTGAGACCAATTCATATCATTCTTTGAAATTTCTTCTGTAGACATTCTGTCCTTGTTTGAGTTGGCATTTTGGTCTAAGTGTCACCATAGTAGCATTCTGTGGTCAAGATTCTTTTCTGTGCCTTGCTCATTTTCTTTCCTTTTCTTTTATATTTCCTTTTTTTTTTTTTTTTAAACTTTTATGGTTGAGCTCTGCTTCTGGCATAAAGATAGCATTGTCCCAAGCTTCCTGTCCAGTTCTGAGCCTTGGCTTTGAGCATAGGGACCCCTTGCATTTACAGGGGGTAGCTTTGCCTGTTCTTGCTTTTCAAAGTTTATCTTCTGAGCTGGGACTGGCAGCTGCCCAGCTAACTTGTTTTTCTACTTATCTAGGACTTAGTTCTGATTTGCTATGATTAGGACTTATCACCTGCTTTCTTGGAGTTTGTCTGAACTGGGTTAAGCCCCCTTTTGACCCCAGTCTTGAAATTTTTCTAGTCTGTCTTCACCTGGAGGGTCATTTCATTCCATCACTCTGTTCAGAGACTTGATTTGTTGTTCTGTTCAAGGCAAACTAGTTGAGCTTGCAAAGCTTTTGTGCTTTACTTTGCTATCTTGGCTCTACCCAAGTAATTCTTCTCCTGGCATTTTTTTGTGAAATGTTTCTATATCAGAAGCAGGAATTTGGGGGGTTATCACATAGTAGATTGTTCTATCTTTCCACCTTGATTCTCTTTAATAGTGTTTTGTTTTTAGATCTCCACCTCGACCTGCTCTCCTTTCTGTCACCTCTCCTCTCTGTTCTTATCCCCTTTTCCTAGTGTTGTTGTTTTCTCTTCTATCCAGCACATTCCTTTTCTTTCTCCTTTCTTCTCTTACTTTTAGGATAAAACAAAGTTTTTTGTTTTATAATAAAATAAAATAAAACAAATTTCTATACCCAACTGAGTGAATACTATTTTTTCTTTGAGCCAAAACTTATAAGATAAGCTTCAGAAAATATTCATCCCCATCCTTTATTTCTCTTTATTGTAATAAATCTTTTGTGATTCTTCATATGACCTAATTTATCCCATTTTATCTCATCTTTCCTTTTCTGTAAGTACAATCCTTTTCCCACACCTTAATGTCTTTTTCTTTGATTTCATACCCACAATCTCTGTCTATGAATCCTCCTTCTAGTTATCCCAATAAAAGTTACAATTCTCAAGACTTACAAGTATCATTTTCCCATTTAGAGAAGTAAAAATTTAATCCTTAAATAATTGTTTCATTTTTTTATATCTTTCTATGCTTCTCTTGAGTCCTGTATTTGAAAATCAAAATTTCTATTTACTTCTGTTTTTTGTTTGTTTGTTTGTTGTTTTGTTTTTTTAATAGGAATAATTGAAGGTCACTTACTTCATTAAATATTCATCTTCCACCCTGAAAAATTATTCTTGGTCTCACTGAATAGTTAATTCGAGGTTGTAATCCCAGATTATTTGCCTTCTGAAATATTGTGTTCCATCCTCTCTTTTCCTTTATTGTAGAGAAACTACCAGATCATAGGTAATCCTGACTGTTACTCCTCAATATTTGAATTGTTTTTGTCAAACAACTTGTGGTATTTTTCCCTTGAGATTATAGTTCTGAAGTTTTGCAACAATGCTTAATGAGGTTTTTCTTGTGGGATCTCTTTCTGGAGAAGATTCGTGGATTTTTCAATGATTATTTCACTCTCTGCTTCTAGTATATCAGGACAATTCTTGATGATCTCTTGAAGAATGCTATACAAAGACCTTTATTTGGTACTGGCCTTCAGGTTGGACAGTAATATTTAAATTATCTTCCCTAGATATGTTTTTCAGGTTAGCTGTTTTTTTCAATGAGGTAGTTTATATTTTTTTCATTTTTTTAAAAATTTCTTTCACTGATTCTTGATGTAGCATAGAATTATAGCTTCCATTTACCTGGTTTTAGTTTATTTTTTTTTTATTTTGATATAACTTTTTTTTTCTTTTTTATTGAAGATTTTTTTCAAAACCTATGCAAGGATAATTTTTAACATTGACCCTTGAAAAATCTTGTGTTCCAATTTTTCCTCCCTTCTCCCATCCACTTCCTTAGATGCCAAGTAATCCAATATATATATATATATATATATATATATATATATATATATATATATATATATATATATATATAAGTATATATATATATATATGTTAAACATGGTAAAATATGTATTAAATCCAATATAGGGATACATATTTATACAATTATTTTACTGCACAATAGAAATCAGATCAACAAGGAAAAAACGAGAAAAAAATAAAATTCAAGCAAACTACAACAGAAAGAATGAAAATACTATGTTGTAATCTACACTCAGTTCCCACAGTCCTCTCTCTGAGTGTAGATAGCTCTCTTCATCACAAGATCATTGGAACTGGCCTGAATCATCTCATTGTTTAAAAAGCCATGTCCATCAGAATTGAACATCATATAATCTTGTTGACATTTACAATGATCTCCTGGTATTGCTCATTTCACTTAGCATCAGTTCATGTAAGTTTCTTCAGGCTTCTCTGAAATCATCCTACCAATCATTTCTTATATAACATTAATATTCCATAACATTTATATACCATAATTTATTCAACCATCCTTCAACTGATGGGCATCCACTCAGTTTCCAATTTTTTGCCACTACAAAAAGGGCCACAAACATTTTTGCATATGTGAGTCTCTTTCTCCCCTTTACAATCTCTTTATATCCTAAACCCAATGGAGACACTGCTGGATCAAAGGGTATACACAGTATGATAATCCTTTGAGCATAATTACAAATTGTTCTCCAGAATGGTTGGATCTGTTCACAGTTCCAATAACAATGTATTACTGTCCCAGTTTTCCCACATCCCCTCCAATATTCATCACTATCTTTTCCTGTCATTTTAGGCAATCTGAGAGCTGTGTAGTGGTACCACAGGGTTGTCCTAATTTGTATTTCTCTTATCAATAGTGATTTCAAGTACCTTTTCACATGATTAGAAATGGTTTCAATTACTTCATCTAAAAATTGTCTATTCATATCCTTTAACCATTTATCAATTCGGAATGGCTTGAATTCTGGTAAATTTGAGTCAATTCTCTGCATAGTTTATTTTGGAAATGAGGCCTTTATTGATACCCTTTTATGTAAAAATATTTCCCCAGTTTGTTGTTTCCCTTTCTAATCTACTACGCATTACCTTTGTGTGCACAAAAACTTTTTTAACTTAACATAATCATAATTATTTGTTTTCAGTAATGAACTCCAATTCTTCTTTGGCCATAAATCCCTTCCTTCTCCACAGATGTGAGTAGTAAACTACCCTTTGTTCTAATTTGCTTGTAATATCACTCCTTATGTCTACATCATGAAACCAATTGACCTTATGTTGGTATATCATTTTAGGTGTGGGTCAATGCTTAGTTTCTGCCATATTAATTTTTAATTTCCCAGCAGTTTTTTTGTGAAATAGTAAGGTCTTATCCCCAAAGCTGGGGTCTTTAGGTTTGTAAAACACTAGATGGCTATAATTGTTGAGTATTTTGTCCTGTAAATCTAACCTATTCTACTGTTCTCTAAGTATACCATCTTATCATCTGCAAAAGTAATTATTTGGTTTCCTCATTACCTACTCTAATTCCTTTGAACTATTTTTATTCTATTATTGCTAAAACACATTTCTAATACAATATTGAATAGTAATGATGATAGTGGGCAACCTTGTTTCACCCTTGATATTATTGGGAATGGATTTAGATTGTCCCATTTACATATAATCCTTGCTTATTGTTTTAAATAGATGCTACTGACTGTTTTAAGGAAAGGTCCATCTATTCCTATAGTCTCTTATGTTTTTATTAGGAATGAGTGTTGGATTTTATCAAATGCTTTTTCTGCATCTATTGAGATAATCATTTATCTTTATATGTATCACTTTGCTTTAAATGAGTTTCTTTGAAACAACAAATTATAGTATTCTGACTTTTAATCCAATTTGCCACTTCTGTTTTATGGGAGAGTCATCCATTCGTTTGTTTTTCCAATAAGGTATTTTACATTTTTCTTTTTTTTTTCTTTTCTTTCTTTCTTTCTTTCCTTCCTTCCTTCCTTCCTTCCTTCCTTCCTTCCTTCCTTCCTTCCTTCCTTCCTTCCTTCCTTCCTTCCTTCCTTCCTTCCTTCCTTCCTTCCTTCCTTCCTTCCTTCCTTCCTTCCTTCCTTTCTTTCTTTCTTTCTTTCTTTCTTTCTTTCTTTCTTTCTTTCTTTCTTTCTTTCTTTCTTTCTTTCTTTCTTTCTTCCTTCCTTCCTTCCTTCCTTCCTTCCTTCCTTCCTTCCTTCCTTCCTTCCTTTCTTTCTTTCTTTCTTTCTTTCTTTCTTTCTTTCTTTCTTTCTTTCTTTCTTTCTTTCTTTCTTTCTTTCTTTCTTTCTTTCTTTTTTTTTTTGGTTTTCTTTGACTAATTCTTTATGTCTCATTGAGTCATTCACTTCCATTTGTAAGTTCTAATTTTTAGTGAATTATTTTCTTCAATTACCTCTTTAGCTCCTTTTGTATTTGGACAATTGAATTTTTAAATCAGTTGTTTTGTTATATGGATTTTTTTTTTTATTTCACAAATTCTGTTTTTCAAGGCATTGTTTTCTTTTTCCAATTTGTCAAATCACTTTTGTGAGGAGTTATAAATTTTTTCCATTTCACTAAATTTATTTTGTAATGAGTTTTCTTCAGATAATTTCGGTGTTTCATTTTTGAAACCCTCTTGCAAAATTCTCTTTTCCTTTACCCATTTTTCTTCTAACTCTCTTTTAAAGTCTTTTTAAAAATTCTTTCAAAAGAGCTTTGTGAGATAGGGACCAAGTTATACCATCCTTTGAGGCTTCTAGAGATGATCTGCTTTTGGTGTTCTCAGGGTTTGAAATTTTTTCTTCTCTTTCTCTATAACAGCTACCTATGGTTAGAATTCTTTTTTTTGCTTTTTTGTTCAATTTTTAAAAGGTTGAGGTCTGCTTTTAGAGCAAAGGGGAGATTGTCTAAGCTTCCTCTACAGGAAACAGTGGATGTGCAAGGCTGGTGCTGACTAACTTCTGGTAATTTGTGGGCGTGGTCAGATCCCTCAATATTCTGGCATTTAGTGTCTCTTTACTTGCCTTTTGTATTTTTGTTGGATGTCTTACAGCTAATCTGCTGATCTACTGGCAAGGACAAAATAGGCAACACTGTTGTAGATTCCTCCGGATAGATTCCCCATCACATAGAGTCCATACAG
Source organism: Sminthopsis crassicaudata (assembly GCF_048593235.1). Lineage (NCBI taxonomy): Eukaryota > Metazoa > Chordata > Mammalia > Dasyuromorphia > Dasyuridae > Sminthopsis > Sminthopsis crassicaudata. The sequence continues at coordinate 619,195,990 of NC_133618.1, read as the reverse complement.
ATCTCTGTACTGTCTGCTCTTGGATGCCTGTTCTCAACTTGCCTCCCTGCATGCCTGATTGAAACCTTTTCTGAAGTTCTTCTAAATTATCTTCTGCTAGAAATTTGTTACATTCCAAATATTTGTAAGTTCCATCATTTCAAAAGCAGTTCTAAGTCTTGATTTATTGCTAATTTGAGGGACATGTGGGAGAGCTCACTAAAGCTTTGTCTGCTTTCTACCATCTTGAATCTGCCTAGCTTTTTTATTTTCAAAATACATGAAAAGATAGTTTTGAACATTCGCCCTTGTAAAACCTTATGTTCTGATTTTTTCTCCTTCTCTTACCCCCACCTCTCTCTCCTAGATATCATACAATTCAAAACAGGTAAACTGCAGCTCTTCTGAACATATTTCCACATTTATCATGTTGCACAAGAAAAATCAGGAGAAAAAGGAAAAGAATGACAAAGAAAAAGCAAACAAACAACAACAACAAAATGAAAATGCTATATTATAATTCAAATTCACCCATAGTTCTCTTTCTGGATGCAGATGGCTGTTTCCATTTCAAGTCTATTAGAACTGGCCTGAAACATCTCATTGTTGAAAAGAGCCAAGTCTTTCAGAGTGGATCATCACGTAATTATGTTGTTGCTATATATAGTGTTCTCTTAGTACTACTCACCTCATTTAGCATCAGTTCATCTAAGACTCTCTAGGTCTTTCTGAATCATTCTCCTTTTCATTTCTTATAGAACAATATTAATGCATTATATCCACATACCATAATTTATTCAGCCATTCCCCAACTGATGGGCATCTGCTCAGCTTCCAGTGCCTTGTCACAACAAAAAGAGTTGCTACAAATATTTTTGTACACCTGAGTCCATTTTTCTTTTTTATTATCTTTTTGGGATATGGACCTAGTAGGATATGGACCTGAATCAAAGAGCATACAAAATTTGATAGCTCTTTTGGCACAGTTCCAAATTGTTCTTCACAATAGTTGGATCAGTTCACAGTTTCACCAACAATGTATTAGTTTCCCAGTTTTCCCACATCCCTGCCAACATATAATATTATCTTTTTTCTTTCATCTTAGCCAATTGGAGAGCTATGTAGTAGTACCTCAGAGTTGCCTTGATTTGCATTTCTCTAATCAATAGTGTTTTAGTGCATTCTTTCATATGCCTAGAAATAGCTTTAATTTCTTTATATGAAAATCATCTGTACATATCCTTTGCTATTTTCAATTTTTAAGATAAGATTTTTTTCAATTGGCATTTTAAAACTTTTTTTTTCTATTTGATTATTCAAGCAGTTTTGTAAGATAGAAATGTAGAAGGTAAAGTTGAAAAATGTTAAATAATAACAATATCTCACATTTAAATTAATGCTTTTAGATATGCAAAGGGATTTTAAATTTCTTATTTGATTCTCACAATAGCCTTGTGAAGTAGATGTTATTCTTATCACAGATGAGTAAATTGAGGCAGATGACAAAAATAATTAAATGTCTGGCCCAGAGTTTCAAAGTTAGTAGGTGTCTGAGGATTGAAACTCAGATTTTCCTGACTCTAAATACAACACTGTGACACTTAGCTGCCTAAAACTAAACCATTAATAAGTCTGAAGGACACTATTTAGAAACTCAGGTTTTTTCTGATACCTGTATATAGTTATTCCTTTGTAAGTACTGAGAAAGGTAAGGCATAGGACAATTTACACAAGGTCAAAAGTGGGATTACAATCCATGTCCCTTGATTTTAAGCTTAATGGATTTTAAATCACACCATGCTGCCTCTTAATGTATTAATGTACAACTCAGTGAGTACTTCCCTTTTTGAATATATATGACACTTTGTCTAAATAGACTCCTACAAGTTTTAGGTCAAGAACTATCTTCAATTTTTTTGAATCAGTTGGACTCTATGCATAGTTACCATTTATTCGATTGGTGAAGTTGTCACTTTGGTTGTTGGTGATGCTTTTATCAGCAGGTAAGTACCATCTTCCAGACATTTTATTAATTTTTACGAGCATCCAAGGAAAGATCTCAGAGGTACCCCTGAGAAAATTTATCATACAAACAGACATTGTAGAGAAAGCCCAATCAATTCTGTTTTGTGATACTATCTTTGATAATCTTTAGCAGACAAAATACCATCATTATGTAATACTTCCTATAATTATAGCTTATCCCTGTAGAAACAAGTTCCCTCTACTCTAAAATGAGTGGAATCTGAATGGGATCATCCACGTAGGCTTTGATATGCTGTTCAAGAAGAAAATGGTTGCTAGGTCAAGACAAGGGAATACATCACTAATTATGATGGCAAATAGAGTTTCCTTTCAGAGTAATTTTCCCTCATCTTTCCAAATGAAGAAAAAGTAAGTGATCCAATTTAGGCAAGTTGGAGGCTGAAGGTGGTAGTGAGGAAAAAAGAAAAAAAATTATGTGACCAACTGGTTCAGTTTGTTTCTGCCCTTATGTCTCAAATCCACTTCAATCCAAAAAAGCACTTGATAGAAATTTTCCATTTCTAGGAGAAAAGAAATCCCAGATTTCTAGAAGGAAGTTGTGATCAAGAAGAAATGATTATTAACCAAGTATAAAAATAATTTAGAATAAGGTCTCTCTTAAAAAAATCATAACTAATTTGAGCCTTTATAATCTGAACTCTGGACACCTAATAATGGAAATACGTCCTTTAAAGCTATTTTATTTAACCTCAAGCTTTTGTGGAACCAATTAGCACTATTAGATAATAACAAGAATAATTCACATGTATTCTATGCATGTCTCATAAGAACCTTGTTAGATAGGTAGCTTTATTTGCTTGTTGAGGAAACTGAGGCCTTGAGAATATTAGTGACTTTTCAGTTAATTCATAATTTATAAGGATTTGAGGCAGAATAAATACCTATTTGTCCCAATCTCAAATCCAGTGCCCTGTTCATTGTGCCAAATTGACCTTGTGGGGACATAACGGCAATAATATTTGCTTGCATTTGTATGCAGCATAGTTTTTATATAAAGTAACTCATTGATCCTTAATAAAACATTATAATTAAATGGAGCAGGTACAGTTATCCTTATTTTGCAACTAAAGAAATTAAGGCTTGCAGGAATTAATGACAAGATCAAAGTTACATTAACAGCATGTGGCACAGAGGCTAGATCCTAGGATTTCTGACTACTAATCTGGTGTTCTTTTAACTACTCCATGCACAGTATCTTCATCTGAATGCATTATTGATTCTTTTTAAATATGGCTCTGTTTTTTTCCCTAGCATCCACGTGTTGTTACAGCTGATTACCTTTTTAATTGTCTACCTAACAGGTGATAGATTTCTTGGGTTTGCCTCCCTATCTCCACCCTTATTTCAAGATGATGAATTTATCTTATATTTTTTTCTTACTTAGTATTTTACTTTTAGAACCAGCTTCTATTTAAAGCCAAGACAAGGTCCATCCCATTCTCCTTATGAATTCTTAAACTATTTATCTAAAGAAACAGTTCTTTTCCCCAACAGTCTTCATATTCATTTTTTTTCATTCCAATGATGCATGTCACCAATGTAGGTTGAGATGTAATCAAAATTAAAACAAACCAAAAACATTTATTAAGCACTAGGTAACAGAGACATAAAACCAACTGAAAAGCAGTCCCTGATGTCAGGATAACAAATATACACATACAAATAGATGAAGCACAATAAATGCATGTAGAAATACACAGGCATAGATACAATACAGATACATACAAATACATAGGTCTATGCCATATGTGTATGTACACATTCATTATATTCATATATATATATTTGAATATTTGTAGATTTATATACATATATGCATACATATATATGTATGTATATATACACATATGTATGTATGGGCATACATATACATATATATATATATATATATATATATACATACATACATATACCTATACGTACACATATGCACTAGCATTGATTCACTTAGAATGTGTTTGTATAAGTATATACATAATGCCTAGTATAGTTTAACTCCACCATTATAACTATTAGAAATAGTTTTGTAGCTTCCCTACTTTTATTTAACACTTCTATCACTTTTTCTTCTTTCTTTTCAAACAGTTTTTAATGTCTCTCTATTTTTGTCTTTTAATGCAACTCATAGGTACCACTACACATCTCTCAGATTGGCTAAGATGACAGGAAAAGATAAGGATGAATGTTGAATGTAGGAAAACTGGGACACGAAAAATTGTTGGTAGAATTGGAGAGCAATTTGAAATTATGCCCAAAGGACTATCAAACTGTGCATATCCTTTGACTCAGCAGTGTTTCTAGTGGGATCATATCCCCCAAAAAAATCTTAAAGAAGGGAAAGGGCTCCAGATGTGCAAAAAATGTTTCTGGAAGCCCTTTTGTGGTGGTAAGAACCTGGAAACTGAGTGGATGTCCATCAGTTGGAAAAATTTCTGAATAAGTGATGGTATATGAATGTTATGGAATATTATTGTTCTATAAGAAAAGATTAGCAGGACTGATTTCAGAGAGCTCTGGAGAGACTTACATAAACTGATGCTAAATGAAATGAACAGAACCAGGAGATCATTGTACACAGCAACAACAAGATCATATGATGATCACTTCTGATGGACGTGGCTCTTTTCAACAATGAGTTGTTTCATTCCAGTTCCAATGATCTTGTGATGAAGAGAGCCATCTACACTCAGAGAGAGGACTATGGGAAAGAAGGGTGGATCACAATATAGCATTTTCACTTCTTTTGTTGTTTGCTTGAATTTTCTCCTTTTTTCTCATTGTCCTTCCTTTTTCCTTCCTGATTTTTCTTATGTAGAAAGATAAATCCATATGCCTGTATTCGATTTATATATATATATATATATATATATATATATATATATATATATATATATATATATATATATATATATTACCATGTTTAACATATATTGGATTACTTGTCATCCAGGGGAGGTGGTGAGGGAAAGGGGGGGATTGAAAAACAAGGTTTTGTAAGAGACAGTATTGAAAAATTATTCTAGCATATGTTTTGAAAATAAAAAGCTTCAATAAAATTTTTACTCATAATGGTTATGCTTGAATTTATTCTCTCTCTTAATTATCTAAATAAATAGAAATCAAAATTATCATAATATAAATTTAATGTGCTCTGTCTTAGAGTCAGAAGAAATCCTGTCTGGTGCTCTGTGTGACTTTTGTCAAATCATATATAGGGTTTCTGATTCTTACTCTCCTTATTTATACAATGAGAGGCTTTTGATGTTCCTCCTAGATTCAGAGGTATATACTTTGTGATCTCTGCTCTATAAAAACAAGTTGCATTAATTAGGAACAGAATCATCAAATGTCATTGTTGGTAGGAAACTCAGATGTAATCTAGTCTAACACAGCCCGAGGAGAAATGGTTTAGTGTAGAGTTGGCCATGAAGGAAAGTAAAAATCCTGACTCTAGGCAAGATCAAGAGAAATCTTGATGTCCAAGACTGAGTTCTAGGTTAATATAGGAATGAGATAAGAATAAATGATCCAGGCTTTCAAGGATAAGGAAATCACTAATTATTTGGACAGTTCCAACTTTTAGGCATATTTAAAAATGTAAGACATCATTTATACATACATGAGTATATTATATATGTATATATATATGTATATATATGTATATATATGTATATACATGCCTTATTGTATACTTATACATACACATTCTAAATGAATAATGCCAGTGCATATGTATATATGTCTATGTAAGCATATACATATATGTGCATGTATACACATGTGTATAAATCTACAAGTATCCAAAATGTATATGTGAATATAATGAACACACACACACATACATATACATGTGTATTTCTGTATGTATTTATTGTATTGCTCCTCTGTGTTTCTGTATATTTGTTATAGGGGAAATGATTTCTTTCTCAGAAAATAATATAAGTACATATGCATTTAACCCAAACTTATTTGATTAAATGATCTCCACACCCAGAATGTCACCTGACTCCAGCAACTGTCTATGTATAGAGAAACTACAAGGCATATTGGGTTACTCAGCTCTTAGATTCACCCTTAGTAACTGGGATTACTACAGATTGAATTTCTGAAAGATGCACACAAGCTTGTGTTTCACCTCTTATTGTGGTTCCTGTGTAGGCTTACTTGTCTAAATTCTATATACTATAAACCTTCCAGAGTCTGGAAGAGAGGAGTCATACCTCTTTTCTGGCTCACTCTCCTCTACTAAATGACCTGACAAATTTCTTTTTAAAACTATTCCAGTTTTGGAGGACTGTTCTCATGAATAATAATGTATGTATATTTGTGTATGCATGTATATTTGTATCTGCATTTTTATGCATCCACAAGTACACATTTATATATATATATATATATATATATATATATATATATATATATATATATATATATATATATGTGTGTGTGTGTGTGTGTGTGTGTGTGTGTGTGTGTGTGTATATATATGTGTGTGTGTATATATATACATATATACACACACACACACACACACATATATATATATATATATATATATTTACTTTTTTCCTGACCTTTGCTGAACTCTCTCTACCATCAGTTTCAGACCCTCTCGCTGTTATATTTCTAAATAAAACAGCCTTTAAAAATGAGCTTTACTCCATTTCTTAAAAAAACATATTCACATTAAACCAGACACAAATATGAAAACAACAGGGAATGCTTCAGTAGCCAAAAAGTATATATCTGAATTTAAATTCTGCCTCTGATCTCTGTATGGGCCTGCACAAACCATTTAAGTTCTAGGCTCAGTTTTCTATCTATAGGATGTTGTGGGTATAGGACATGATGTCAGATTTCTTCTCATTTTAAATCCTTTGATTTCCCTCAGGCTTGCCACCTGATTTCTTTTAGGAACTTGAACAAACAAGGCTCTGAGCCCTTGGTCCAATGTTTATTTTCATGGCTGACCCGGAAGGGTCTATTGTTTTCTCTCTAGGCATGCAGGTTAAATGGAGCATTGTGATCTATACCTGTAAAATTCTATGACATTACCAATGGGAATGCCATGGTTTAGGGCCCCATCTAGTGATCTAGTTAAAGAAATGCCTCAATTCAAAGCAGCTAAATTAGCAAGACAAAGAGAGTTCATGGTATTTCTTCATGTCTCAAGCCTGATTCTTTGAGTTTAATTTAAAAAATACACACAGTTCCAAATTGATAATAGTGATCTGATCCTAATCACTAATGGGGCAAAAACTATTTTTCCCTCTGTCTCCAAGAAGAGATGGGCCTATTTGATGATATAACAATTGTCTTCTTAGTTCCACAGAGTTATACCTAAAAAATAAATAAAGAAATAAAAGAAAAGAAAAGAAGTGAAAGAAAGGATTTCTCAGTGATGGTGTCCCTTCTCCCGACAAAATGACTGTATTAGGTAATCCAAGCTTTTAGGCTAGAGGAAAGTTTGATAGGAAAATACTATTGTGCCTGTATGTACCATCTTATTTCAGTAGGAGAATATAAATAATGTGGGATCATTAATCCTGGCAGCTAACTTTGGTCAGTAGTATTGATGATTTTTTTGTATATAATTCTCCAAAATTAGAAGATGTACGAAATAAAAGTTGGAAATAAAAAAGTAGGAGGTATTTAATATCTTTAGTCAGCCAAAGAGGCTTATTCGAAGCTTGGTTCCCTTAGAGATAAGGCCTGTCTTAGTGAAAAGACTGTGAAACCCTGAGTAATGACAACTACATTCAAATTTCTGATGTTAATTCTTGGTGTGATATTAGTTACGGCACCTAACTTTATGAGATTCAATTTCCTCATTTGTAGCAGAGGGATAGTTTTTGTTCAATAAACTGTTAAAAGAAAAGTGCCTCAAAATGATATACAACTGTTAGTTTTTATTTTTGAAAAGTTTTCTCAAGGAAGTTTCAAAGTGAGAGTGCTAGTTTGAAATTTGATTTGCACCATACTCTCATATAACAGAGATGGAAAATAACTGGATTTCAGCACAAAATAAACCACGTCCTTAGGTCCAGTTAATTAGCTTAATTGAACCTCAATTTATTTATAAATAAAATAAAGAATAAATAAATAAATGAATGAATGAGTGTCCATTGTCCTTGGAAAATTATTCTAAGATGCATTCTAAAATGGAACTATCAGCTATTTTTCTAAAATATATATTGAAGGGCGGAGCCAAGAAGGCAGAGAAGATACACATGACTGTGTAAGCTCCTTTCTTCCCTCATAACCAACTAGATTTAATCAGCCTCAGAAATAGCATTGGACTGATAGAATCCACAAGGACTGGAAGCAGGACTCACCAGCTGAAGAGAATCTGGAGTTTCAGCAGGAAAGGTCAGCTCCCAGGGGAGGAAGAAGAGAGGCCAGCGCAGACGGTGGGGTACTGGCACACTGCACCGGTCGTGCTGGGGAGGGCTCTGGGATCAGAGAATCCACTGACATAAAAGAATCTGGCACAGGCTGTTAGCTCTTCTCTGCTTATAGAGCAGCAGTTCAGAAGAGAAATATAAGCCACTTTAAAATTTAAAACCAGATTGGATCTTCCCGGATCCCCGGGGGTGACTCAGCAGATCTCGGCACCGGGTGTGTGGCCGACATAGGCAATCCAGGCTTTCACCTTGGGGTAGTTAAGAGATTGAAGAGAGGGCAGGGCGGTAACTCATAGTGCCTGGCTTGGCTGGCTGGAGGCTGTGGAACGAAAGTCCCAGAGAAGCGGAACCTTTGAACTAGGGACCGCGGTTTCTGGCAGACACTTCCTGTGTGAGCGCAGGGGCTTTTCACATCACCTGCTGCAGACATCCACGCCCCACTGGGACGCATAGGCTGGGCTTTGAGTCGCCTTTACAGTTCAGTCTCAAACCTCAGGGAAGCCGCTAAAACACAGAGCCCTCAAAGCACAGCAGTGCTGATCACCTCTGAGGCACCTCCAGGGAGGGGGTGGGGAACTCTCTCCCAGAGCTCTATCTTAGCTCAGGCGCAGGGGCCGATGCATCCATCCGGTCTGGGAGGAAGCTGGTAAAGAAGTAAATAAATAATTTCCTACCCCAGGGACAGACCCCAAAAGATTTTTTAAGTATGAGCAAAAAAGCCAGGAAAACTATAGATTCCTTCTACACAGAGAAAGAGCGGGTATCCAACCCCGAGGAAGTTAACAGCAGAGAGTCAGCAGATAACAACCTAAAGGGGAATGATTCCTGCCCCCCATCACATAACTCTCTCCTAGAAGACACTATTAAAAAGTTAATGGAGTTTGAAGAAAAGTGGGGAAAGGAAAGGGAAGCTATGATAGAGAATAACAATGTCCTGAAATTGGAGTTGGAAAAAATAAAGAATTCACAGGAGATGCAGGGAAACAAAATTAGTGAATTAGAAAAGCTTTAAAAATCACAGGAAAGTAGGATTTCTGAATTGGAGAAGATAAAAAAGTCCCAAGAAAATAGGATTTCTGAATTGGAAAAAGAAAATAATTCTCAAAAAAAAAAAATTTAGGGAAATGGAAAAAAATTCAATAGAGCAAAATAACTCAATTAAAAATGAAATTGGGCATTTACAAAAAGAACTAAAAACTGTGAATAAAGAAAATAACTCCTCAAAATTCAGGATGGAACAAATAGAAATGAATGATTCATAGAGAACCCAAGAATCAGTCAAACAAAACAAAAAAAAAAAAAATGAGAAGTTGGAGAATAACGACAAATACTTACTGGGAAAATCTATAGACCTGGAAAATAGATCTAGGAGAGATAATCTGCGGATCATTGGACTTCCCGAAAACTATGACCAAAAAAAGAGCCTAGATTCTATTTTACAGGAAATTATCAAAGAGAACTGTCCAGAGATAATAGAAACAGAGGGGAAAGTAGATGTGGAAAGAATTCATCGAACTCCTTCTGAAATAGACCCTAAAAAAAGAACACCATGGAATATTGTGGCTAAGCTGCAGAATTACCACACAAAGGAGAAAATCCTGCAAGCAGCTAGAAAAAAACAATTTAAATACCAAGGGGCCACAATAAGGGTCACCCAAGATCTGGCTGCCTCCACATTAAAAGATAGAAGGGCCTGGAACCTGATATTCCAAAAGGCAAAAGATCAAGGATTGCAACCAAGAATAAACTACCCAGCTAAGTTTAGCATCTTTTTCCATGGAATAAGATGGTCATTCAATGAAATAGAGGAATTCCATATGTTTCTAAGAAAAAAAACAGACAAACAAAAAATTTGATCTACATCCACAAGACTGAAGAGAAACAGAAAAAGGTACACAGAACCCTTGAGAACTATATCTCTGTTGTGGGTATATAGAAAGTACGCATGGATAATTTGATTTTACTGATATAAAAGAAAAAAAAAGGAGGGGGTGTAGTAAAGGGAAGGGGGTAGTATCAGAAAAAGGGGAGGGTGTGATAAAAAGAGGGAAACTACATCCCAGGAAGAGGCATAGAAAATACACCATATCTGAGGGAATTTAGAGAGGGGGAGAATCATTGTGTAAATCTTACTCTCATCAGAAGAGGCTCAAAGAGTAAATAATTGTCATATTTGTTTTTCAGAGAATTCTCTCTCACCTCATTAAAAGGGGGGAGAGGAAAAGGGAAAAGGAAAAGGAGAATAAGGGAAGGGACATGGAGGGAGGGGGGAGGGATACTAAAAAAAAAAGGGAGGGCTGTGCATCACAAGGGGGGTCTATAAATTAAATATTGGGGAAGGGGTTCAGGGGGGTCAAGGGAAAAAGCATAATCTGGGGATAATATGATGGCAGGAAATACAGAATTAGTAATTTTAACTGTAAATGTAAATGGGATGAATGCTCCCATCAAATGGAGACGGATAGCAGACTGGATCAAAAATCAGAACCCTACAATATGTTGTTTACAGGAAACACACTTAAAGCAGGGAGAAACATACAGAGTAAAGGTAAAAGGTTGGAGCAGAATCTATTATGCTTCACGTAAAGCCAAAAAAGCAGGGGTAGCTATCCTTATCTCAGATCAAGCAAAAGCAGAAGTTGATCTAATTAAAAGAGATAAGGAAGGAAACTATATCCTGCTGAAAGGTAGCATAAATAATGAAGCCATATCGATACTAAACATATATGCACCAAGTGGTATAGCATCTAACTTTCTAAAGGAAAAGTTAAGAGAGTTGCAAGAAGAAATAGACAATAAAACTATAATAGTGGGAGATCTCAACCTTGCACTCTCAGATTTAGACAAATCAAGCCACAAAACAAACAAGAAAGAAATTTAAAAAGTAAATAGAACATTAGAAAAACTAGGTATGATAGACCTTTGGAGAAAACTGAATGGCAATAGAAAGGAATATACTTTCTTCTCAGCAGATCATGGATCCTATACAAAAATTGACCATATATTAGGACATAAAGATGTCAAAATTAAATGTAGGAAGCCAGAAATAATAAATGCCTTCTTCTCAGATCACAATGCAATAAAAGCTACATTCAGTAAAAAAGTTAGGGATAAATAGACCAAAAAGTAATTGGAAACTGAATAATCTCATCTTAAAGAATGACTGGGTGAAAGAGCAAATTATAGAAACAATTAATAATTTCACCCAAGATAATGACAATGATGAGACATCATACCAAAATCTGTGGGATGCAGCTAAAGCAGTAATAAGGGGAAATTTTATATCTTTAGAGGCTTATTTGAAGAAAATAGAGAAAGAGAAGATTAACGAATTGGGCTTGCAACTTAAAAGGCTAGAAAAAGACCAAATTAAAAACCCCCAACCAAAAATTAAACTTGAAATACAAAAATTAACAGGAGAAATCAATAATATTGAAAGTAAAAAAAAACTATTGAATTGATAAATAAAACCAAGAGTTAGTTTTATGAAAAAGCCAATAAGATAGATAAACCTTTGGTAAATCTGATCAGAAAAAAGAAAGAGGAAAATCAAATTGTTAGTCTTACAAATGAAAAGGGGGATCTTTCCACCAATGAAGAGGAAATTAGAGAAATAATAAGGAGTTACTTTGCCCAACTTTATGCCAATAAATTTGATAACTTAAGTGAAATGTATGACTTCCTCCAAAAATATAGGCTTCCTAGATTAACAGAGGAGGAAATAATTTGCTTAAATAGTCCCATTTCAGAAAAAGAAATAGAACAAGCTATTAATCAACTCCCCAGGAAAAAATCCCCTGGACCAGATGGATTTACATGTGAATTCTACCAAACATTTAAAGAACAATTAGCCCCAATGCTATATAAACTATTTTAAAAAATAGGAAATGAAGGAGTCCTACCAAACTCCTTTTATGACACAGACATGGTACTGATACCTAAACCAGGTCAATTGAAAAATGAGAAAGAAAAATTTAGACCAATTTCCTTAATGAATATTGATGCTAAAATCTTAAATAAGATATTAGCAAAAAGACCACAGAAAATCATCTCCAGGATAATACACTATGATCAAGTAGGATTTATTCCAGGAATGCAGGACTGGTTTAATATTAGGAAAAGTATTAATATAATTGACCATATTAATAATCAAATTAATAAAAACCATATGATCATCTCAAAAGATGCAGAAAAAGCATTTGATAAAATCCAACATCCATTCCTAATAAAAACTCTTGAGAGTATAGGAATAAATGGACTATTCCTTAGTATAATAAGGAGCATATATTTAAGACTGTCAGTAAGCATAATATGCAATAGAAATAAACTGCAACCTTTCCCAGTAAGATCAGGAGTGAAACAAGGCTGCCCACTATCATCATTACTATTCAATATAGTACTAGAAACGCTAGCCTCGGCAATAAGAGCCGAGAAAGACATTCAAGGAATTAGAGTAGGAAATGAGGAAATCAAACTATCACTCTTTGCAGATGACATGAGGGTATACTTAGAGAACCCCAAACACTCTGCTAAAAAGCTATTAGAAATAATTCAGAATTTTAGCAAAGTGGCAGGATACAAAATAAACTCACATAAATCCTCAGCATTTTTATATATCACCAACAAAATGCAACAGCAATAGATACAAAGAGAAATTCCATTCCAAACAAATGTTGAGAGTATAAAGTATTTGGGAATCCATCTACCAAAGAATAGTCAGGAATTATATGAGAAAAATTACAAAACACTTGCCACAAACATAAAGTCAGATTTAAATAATTGGAAAGACATTCAGTGCTCTTGGATAGGCCGAGCGAATATAATAAAGATGACAATACTCCCCAAACTAATCTATTTATTTAGTGCTATACCAATCAGACTCCCAAGAAACTATTTTAATGACCTAGAAAAAATAACAACAAAATTCATATGGAAGAATAAAAGGTCGAGAATTGCAAGGGAACTAATGAAAAAAAAGTCAGAGGAAGGTGGTCTAAGTGTACCTGATCTAAAGCTATATTATATAGCAGCAGTCACCAAAACCATTTGGTACTGGCTAAGAAATAGAACGGTAGATCAGTGGAACAGATTAGATACAAAGGACAAAAAAGGGTACATCTATAGCAATCTAATCTTTGAGAAACCCAAATATACCAACATTAGGGACACAAATTCATTATTCAGAAGAAACTGTTGGGAAAACTGGAAATTAGTATGGCAGAAATTAGATATGGATCCACACTTAACACCATATACCAAGATAAGATCAAAATGGGTCCATGATTTAGGCATAAAGAATGAGATCATAAATAGATTAGAGGAACAGAGAATAGTCTACCTATCAGACCTGTGGAGGAGGAAGGAATTTATGACCAGAGGAGAATTAGAGATCATTATTGATCACAAAATAGAAGATTTTGATTACATGAAGCTAAAAAGTTTCTGTACAAACAATACTAATGCAAACAAGATTAGAAGGGAAGTAACAAATTGGGAAAATATTTTTAAAAGTAAAGGTTCTGAAAAAGGTCTCATTTCCAAAATATATAGAGAACTGACCCTGATTTATAGGAAACCAAACCATTCTCCAATTGATAAATGGTCAAGGGATATGAACAGACAATTCTCAGATGATGAAATTGAAACTATTTCCACTCACATGAAAGAGTGTTCCAAATCACTACTGATCAGAGAAATGCAAATTAAGACAACTCTGAGATACCACTACACACCTGTCAGATTGGCTAAGATGACAGGAACAAATAATGATGAATGTTGGAGGGGATGTGGGAAATCTGGGACACTGATACATTGTTGGTGGAGTTGTGAAAGAATCCGGCCATTCTGGAGAGCAATTTGGAACTATGCCCCCAAAATTATCAAACTGTGCATACCCTTTGACCCAGCATTGCTGTTATTGGGATTATATCCCAAAGAAATACTAAAGAGCGGAAAGAGACATATATGTGCCAAAATGTTTGTGGCAGCTCTTTTTGTTGTAGCTAGAAACTGGAAGTTGAATGGATGTCCATCAATTGGAGAATGGTTGGGTAAATTGTGGTATATGAAGGTTATGGAATATTATTGCTCTGTAAGAAATGACCAGCAGGAGCAATATAGAGAGGCTTGGAGAGACTTACATCAATTTTTTTTTTTTTAATTTTATATATATATATATATATTTTATAATATTATCCCTTGTATTCATTTTTCCAATTTACCCCCCCTCCCTCTATTCCCTCCCCCCGACGACAGGCAATACCATACATTTTACATGTGTTACAATATAGTCTAGGTACAATACATGTGTGCGAATATCATTTTCTTGTTGCACAATAAACATTAGAATCCGAAGGTACATGCAACCTGGGCAGACAGATATTAGTGCTAACAATTTTCATTCCCCTCCCATTGTTTCTTCTCTGGGTGCAGCTACCTCTGTCCATCATTGATCAACTGGAAGTGAGTTGGCTCTTCTTTATGTTGAAGATTTCCACTTCCATCAGAATACATCCTCATACAGTATTGTTGTTGAAGTGTACAGTGATCTTCTGGTTCTGCTCATTTCACTCAGCATCAGTTGATTTAAGTCTCTCCAGGCCTCTCTATATTCCTCCTGCTGGTCATTTCTTACCGAGCAATAATATTCCATAACCTTCATATACCACAATTTACCCAACCATTCTCCAACTGATGGACATCCATTCATCCTCCAGTTTCTAGCTACAACAAAAAGAGCTGCCACAAACATTTTGGCACATATATGTCTCTTTCCGCTCTTTAGTATTTCTTTGGGATATAATCCCAGTAGTAGCGCTGCTGGGTCAAAGGGTATGCACAGTTTGATAACTTTTTGGGCATAATTCCAGATTGCTCTCCAGAATGGCTGGATTCTTTCACAACTCCACCAGCAATGTATTAGTGTCCCAGTTTCCCCACATCCCCTCCAACATTTGTCATTATTTGTTCCTGTCATCTTAGCCAATCTGACAGGTGTGTAGTGGTATCTCAGAGTGGTCTTAATTTGCATTTCTCTGATCAGTAGTGATTTGGAACACTCTTTCATGTGAGTGGATATAGTTTCAATTTCTTCCTCTGAGAATTGTCTGTTCATATCCTTTGACCATTTATCAATTGGAGAATGGTTCGGTTTCTTATAAATTAGGGTCAGTTCTCTATATATTTTGGAAATGAGACCTTTGTCAGAACCTTTGTTTTTAAAAATATTTTCCCAATTTGTTACTTCCCTTCTAATCTTGTTTGCATTAGTATTATTTGTACAGAAACTTTTTAGTTTGATGTAATCAAAATCTTCTATTTTGTGATCAATAATGATCTCTAGTTCTCCTCTGGTCATAAATTCCTTCCTCCTCCACAAGTCTGAGAGGTAGATTATCCTCTGTTCCTCTAATCTATTTATTATCTCCCTCTTTATGCCTAAATCATGGACCCATTTTGATCTTATCTTGGTATATGGTGTTAAGTGTGGATCCATATCTAATTTCTGCCATACTAATTTCCAGTTTTCCCAACAGTTTTTTCCGAATAATGAATTTTTATCCCTAATGTTGGAATCTTTGGGTTTGTCAAAGATTAGATTGCTATAGATGTACCCTTTTTTGTCCTTTGTATCTAATCTGTTCCACTGATCTACCGGTCTATTTCTTAGCCATTACCAAATGGTTTTGGTGACTGCTGCTATATAATATAGCTTTAGATCAGGTACACTTAGACCACCTTCCTCTGAGTTTTTTTTCATTAGTTCCCTTGCAATTCTTGACCTTTTATTCTTCCATATGAATTTTGTTGTTATTTTTTCTAGGTCATTAAAATAGTTTCTTGGGAGTCTGATTGGTATAGCACTAAATAAATAGATTAGTTTGGGGAGTATTGTCATCTTTATTATATTCGCTCGGCCTATCCAAGAGCACTGAATGTCTTTCCAATTATTTAAATCTGATTTTATTTTTGTGGCAAGTGTTTTGTAATTTTTCTCATATAATTCCTGACTTTTCTTTGGTAGATGGATTCCCAAATATTTTATACTCTCAACATTTGTTTGGAATGGAATTTCTCTTTGTATCTCTTGCTGTTGCATTTTGTTAGTGATATATAAAAATGCCAAGGATTTATGTGGATTTATTTTGTATCCTGCCACTTTGCTGAAATTTTGAATTATTTCTAGTAGCTTTTTAGCAGAGTCTTTGGGGTTCTCTAAGTATACCATCATGTCATCTGCAAAAAGTGATAGTTTGATTTCCTCATTTCCTACTCTAATTCCTTGAATCTCTTTCTCGGCTCTTATTGCCGAGGCTAGCGTTTCTAATACTATATTGAATAGTAATGGTGATAGTGGGCAACCTTGTTTCACTCCTGATCTTACTGGGAAAGGTTGCAGTTTATTTCTATTGCATATTATGCTTACTGACGGTCTTAAATATATACTCCTGATTATTCTAAGGAATAATCCATTTATTCCTATACTCTCAAGAGTTTTTAGTAGGAATGGATGTTGGATTTTGTCAAATGCTTTTTCTGCATCTATTGAGATGATCATATGGTTCTTATTAATTTGATTATTAATATGGTCAATTATATTAATAGTTTTCCTAATATTAAACCAGCCCTGCATTCCTGGAATAAATCCTACTTGATCATAGTGCATTATCTTGGAGATGATTTTCTGAAGTCTTTTTGCTAATATCTTATTTAAGATTTTAGCATCAATATTCATTAAGGAGATTGGTCTATAATTTTCTTTCTCAGTTTTCGATCTACCAGGTTTAGGTATCAGTACCATGTCTGTGTCATAAAAGGAGTTTGGTAGGACTCCTTCATCCCCTATTTTTTCAAATAATTTATATAACATTGGGGCTAATTGTTCTTTAAATGTTTGGTAGAACTCACATGTGAATCCATCTGGCCCTGGGGATTTTTTCCTGGGGAGTTGATTAATAGCTTGTTCTATTTCTTTTTCTGAAATGGGACTATTTAAGCAATTTATCTCCTCCTCTGTTAATCTAGGGAGCCTATATTTTTGGAGAAAGTCATCCATTTCACTTAAGTTATCAAATTTATTGGCATAAAGTTGGGCAAAGTAACTCCTTATTATTTCTCTAATTTCCTCTTCATTGGTGGAAAGATCCCCCTTTTCATTTGTAAGACTATCAATTTGATTTTCCTCTTTCTTTTTTTTGATCAAATTTACCAAAGGTTTATCTATTTTATTGGCTTTTTCATAAAACCAACTCTTGGTTTTATTTATTAATTCAATAGTTTTTTTACTTTCAATTTTATTGATTTCTCCTTTTAATTTTTGTATTTCGAGTTTAATTGTTGGTTGGGGGTTTATAATTTGGTCTTTTTCTAGCCTTTTAAGTTGTAAGCCCAATTCGTTAATCTTCTCTTTCTCAATTTTCTTCAAATAAGCCTCTAAAGATATAAAATTTCCCCTTATTACTGCTTTAGCTGCATCCCAAAGATTTTGATATGATGTCTCATCATTATCATTATCTTGGGTGAAATTGTTAATTGTTTCTATAATTTGCTCTTTCACCCAGTCATTCTTTAAGATGAGATTATTCAGTTTCCAATTACTTTTTGGTCTATTTACCCCTAACTTTTTACTGAATGAAGCTTTTATTGCATTGTGATCTGAGAAGAAGGCATTTATTATTTCTGCCTTCCTACATTTAATTTTGAGATCTTTATGTCCTAATATATGGTCAATTTTTGTATAGGATCCATGAACTGCTGAGAAGAAAGTATATTCCTTCCTATTGCCATTCAGTTTTCTCCAAAGGTCTATCATACCTAGTTTTTCTAATGTTCTATTTACTTTTTTAATTTCTTTCTTGTTTGTTTTGTGGTTTGATTTGTCTAAATCTGAGAGTGCAAGGTTGAGATCTCCCACTATTATAGTTTTACTGTCTATTTCTTCTTGCAGTTCTCTTAACTTTTCCTTTAGAAAGTTAGATGCTATACCACTTGGTGCATATATGTTTAGTATTGATATGGCTTCATTATTTATGCTACCTTTCAGCAGGATATAGTTTCCTTCCTTATCTTTTTTAACGAGATCTACTTCTGCTTTTGCTTGATCTGAGATAAGGATAGCTACCCCTGCTTTTTTGGCTTTACCTGAAGCATAATAAGCTCTGTTCCAACCTTTTACCTTTACTCTGTATGTATCTCCCTGCTTTAAGTGTGTTTCCTGTAGACAACATATTGTAGGGTTCTGCTTTTTGATCCAATCTACTATCCGTCTCCGTTTGATGGGATCGTTCATCCCATTTACATTTACAGTTAAAATTACTAATTCTGTATTTCCTGCCATCGTATTATCCCCAGATTATACTTTTTTCCCTTGACCCCCCTGATCCCCCTCCCCGATATTTAATTTACAGACCCCCCTTGTGACGCGCAACCCTCCCTCTTTTTTTTTTTTTTTTTTTTTTTTAATTTTTTTTAGGATCCCTCCCCCCTCCCTCCAAGTCCCTTCACTTATTCTCCTTTTCCTTTCCCCTTTTCCTCTCCCCCCTTTTAATGAGGTGAGAGAAAATTCTCTGAAAAACAAATATGTTAATTATTTACTCTTTGAGCCTCTTCTGATGAGAGTAAGATTCACACAATGATTCTCCCCCTCACTAAGTTCCCTCAGATATGGTGTATTTTCTATGTCTCTTCCTGGGATGTAGTTTCCCTCTTTTTATCACTCCTTCCCCTTTTTCTGAACCGACCTCCTTCCCTTTACCACACCCCCCTTTTTTTCTTTTATATCAGTAAAATCAAATTATCCTTGAGTATTTTTTATATACCCACAACAAAGTTACAGTTCTCAAGGGTTGTGTGTACCTTTTTCTGTTTCTCTTCATTCTTGTGGATGTAGATCAAATTTTTTGTTTAAGTCTGGTTTTTTTCTTAGAAGCATATAGAATTCCTCTGTTTCATTGAATGACCATCTTCTTCCATGGAAAAAGATGCTAAACTTAGCTGGGTAGTTCATTCTTGGTTGCAGTCCTTGATCTTTTGCCTTTCGGAATATCAGGTTCCAGGCCCTTCTATCTTTTAATGTGGAGGCAGCCAGATCTTGGGTGACCCTTATTGTGGCACCTTGGTATTTAAATTGTTTTTTTCTAGCTGCTTGCAGGATTTTCTCCTTTGTGTGGTAATTCTGCAGCTTAGCCACAATATTCCGTGGTGTTCTTTTTTTAGGGTCTATTTCAGAAGGAGTTCGATGAATTCTTTCCACATCTACTTTCCCTTCTGTTTCTATTATCTCTGGACAGTTCTCTTTGATAATTTCCTGTAAAATAGAATCTAGGCTCTTTTTTTGGTCATAGTTTTCTGGAAGTCCAATAATCCGCAGATTATCTCTCCTAGATCTATTTTCCAGGTCTATAGATTTTCCCAGTAAGTATTTGACGTTGTTCTCCAGCTTCTCATTTTTTTTGTTTTGTTTGACTGATTCTTGGGTTCTCTGTGAGTCATTCATCTCTATTTGTTCCATCCTGACTTTTAAGGAGTTATTTTCTTCTTTCACAGTTTTTAGTTCTTTTTGTAAATGCCCAATTTCGTTTTTAAATGAATTATTTTGCTCTATTGAGTTTTTTTCCATTTCCCTAATTTTTTTTTTTGAGAATTATTTTCTTTTTCCAATTCAGAAATTCTATTTTCTTGAGACTTTTTTATCTTTTCCAATTCAGAAATCCTACTTTCCTGTGTTTTTTTAACCTTTTCTAATTCACTAATTTTGTTTCCCTGCATCTCCTGTGAATTCTTTATTTTTTCCAACTCCAATTTCAGGACATTGTTATTCTCTATCATAACTTCCCTTTCTTTTCCCCATTTTTCTTCGATCTCCCTCAATTTCTTAAGAGCTTCTTCTAGGAGAGAGTTATGTGATGGGGGGCAGGAATCGTTCCCCTTTAGGTTGTTATCTGATTCTCTGCTGTCAACTTCCTCGGGGTTGGACACCCGCTCTTTCTCTGTATAGAAGGAATCTATAGTTTTTCTAGCTTTTTTGCTCATACTTAAAAAAAATCTTTTGGGGTCTGTCTCTGGGGTAGGAAATTATTTACTTCTTTACCAGCTTCCTCCCAGACCGGATGGATGCAGCGGCTCCTGAGCCTGAGCCAAGAGAGAGCTCTGGGAGAGAGTTCCCCACCCCCTCCCTGGAAGTGCCTCAGAGGTGATTAGCACTACTGTGCTTTGAGGGCGTAGAATAGTGAAGACAGCAAGAAGCCCAGTCTATGTGTCCGGGTGGGGAGTGGATGTCTGCAGCAGGTGACGTGAGAAGCCCCTGCGCTCAAACTGGAAGTGTCTGCCAGAAACCGTGGTCCCTAGTTCAAAGGTTCCGCTTCTCTGGGACTTCCTGGAGCTGAGTTCCACTCCCTCCAGCTAAGCTAGGCAGTGTGTGTTGCCTTGGGCCGTATCCACCCACTTGTCAGTCTCTTAACTATTCTCAGGAGGTAGCTGAGGCCACACCCCCTGGTGCCGAGATCTGTGCCTGAGTCACCCCCAGGGTGGTCCGGGGAAAATCTAATCTGAGTTTTAAAATATTTTGGCTTTCTCTTCTGAACTGCTAAATAATTAGCAGAGAAGAGCTAACAGCCTGTGCCAGATTCCTTTACCTCAGTGGCTTCTCTGATCCCAGAGCCCCTCCCAGCGCAATGGGCGCAGTGTGCCCCTACCCCACCGTCTGTGCTGGTCTTTCTTATTCCTCCCCTGAGAACTGACCTTTCCTGTTGAAACTCCAGATTCTCTTCAGCTGGTAAGTCGTGCTTCCAGTCCTTGTGGTATCTATCAGTCCTGAGCTAATTTTGAGACTTAATTTATCTAATTGGTTGTGAGGGAGTGAGGACGTTCACTGAGTAGTGTGTTTCCTCTCCGCCATCTTGGCTCCGCCCCCTTACATCAATTTTTGCTGAGTTAAATGAGCAGAACCAGAAGATCACTGTACACTTCAACAACAAAACTGTATGAGGATGTATTCTGATGGAAGTGGAAATCTTCAACATAAAAAAGATCCAACTCACTTCCAGTTGATCAATGATGGACAGAAATAACTACACCCAGAGAAGGAACACTGGGAAGTGAATGTAAATTGTTAGCACTAATATCTGTCTGCCCAGGTTGCATGTACCTTCGGAAGCTAATAATTAATGTGCAACAAGAAAATGGTATTTACACACATATATTGTATCTATGTTATATTGTAACACATGTAAAATGTATGGGATTACCTGTCATCGGGGGGAGGGAGTGGAGGGAGGGAGGGGATAATTTGGAAAAATGAATAAAAAAAATAAAATATATATTGAATACATTCTGAAACATTTTTCAACAAGGACAATTTCTATATATTCTTTGTTAGAATGTCTTTCTTCATAAAACGCAAATACTTCCTCAGTACCTGCTTATTCAACCAATTAGCTTCCTACTATTTTCATTATCTTTTCACCAGCTTCTGTCTTGCTAGCACCAGAAACCATGTCTTAAAGACTTAACTTTTATATGTTAGGAATCTTGTCCTAAGGTCCTGCTGAGTTGAGTAGTGAAGAAATTTGGGGGTCCACTATTTTAGATGATATATATGTTATTCTCCAACCAACTTGTAATTGTTGCCTTGACACTAGCTAGTATCAACAATCATTAAAATTATATCATCAAATCTCAAATAGGCCTATAAGGCATCAAGACAAGTTTTACTCTTTCCCAATCAGTTCATGGCCTTACTCTCCACAATAGCTAGTCTAAACATTTTAATCTTTTTTAAGCCTTCCCTTTATACTGTCTTCCATTTCAACTGCTCTTCTGAGAAACTTCCCTCAAAGATCCCTGGGAAAATTAAGGCAATTCTTCCAGAGCTCTCCTTTCTCTATCCTCCTCATCTTATGTTGTTTATATATCTTCCCATAATCTCTCCTTTAAACTGTCTTGTAAAAAGAAATTTTCCTATAGCAGAGATCGGTCCATACCACCCACATTCAATAAACTTCAAGAATTGCCTATTACTTCTTTGTTTATTTACTTAGTTATGTATTCATTTTTAGTGAAGCAACTGGAATTGAGTGACTAATTCCACAGCAAGGAAGTGTCTAAGACTGCATTTGGCTCAGATCCTGTGTTCTATCCACTACATCACTGAGCTACCCCATTGCCTATTATTTCTAAGGTAATACATAAAATTCTCTGGCATTTAAAGATCTTCATAGTCTACTCTTTCCACCTTTTAGTTTTCTCACGTTTAATTTCCTCTACAAAATTTGTAAAGACAGAAGGGAATAGGCATTTGGCATTACGTTAAGCAAAACCCTGCAAAGTTATTATTCTCATTTAATAGATGTGAAAACTGAGGCAAACAGAGGTTAAGTGACTTAGCAATAGCTACACACTTAGCAAATGTCTGAGATCAGATTTAAACTTGAGGCTTACTGAGTATGGACCCAGCACTTTATCCATTGTGTCACTTAGCAATGACCCAACAAAATTGGTCCGCTTGAAGTTTTTCAGACTAGAGTTCCTCTGTACTCTGCACTTTTACAATTGTAGTGTTCAATATCTAGAATTCTCTGCCTCTTTTAACTATTTCATTTCCTTAGTTTTATTCAAATTGAAACTCCAATATAACTTTCCACATGAGACCTTTTTCAGTCACTCATTGTGTTTCTATCAGTGGGTAGTACCTTCCCCCCTAAAATTACTATTTAACTCCTCTGTATATGTTTTGTATGTACTTAGTTATTTGCATATTGTTGCCCCAAATATAAAATGAGTTCCTTGATGGAAAGTATAGTTAGTGTTTAGCATTGTACCTTGCATAGTAAGTCTTAATAAATGTTTTTAGATCTATGGGTTATATAAGGAAGAAATTCTTTCATCACCAATAACTACTGAACTGATTAGTGAATATCTCCTTTTGGATCCACTTTTTGTATGGGACAACCATAATTTTTCCCTGCAAGTCATATTTTTACTATTTATACTTTTCTCTTCTGCCCTCTCTACTACCTTTTGAGTTCTGGGGCCATAAGAAGCCATAATCACATCACAATATTCCTAGAAATTGTTCCTCTAAAATCCTACTCAACAACTCATTAACTTTCCAACCCAAATTCCCTCTTGAATGATCAATGGATCTGCTCTTCATATAGAGCACTTAACTTGAAAGTAAGCTTAAAGACTTGATAAACATACTTCATCACCATGAGTTTTGTTCTATACATTTTTTATTGTGCATTCAAAAGAAGTCTTAAGCTTCAACAGATTATCAAAGGGGACTATTACACATGTATTAAAGTTAAGAACCATTGTTTTATTTAACTAGTTCTGTTATAGGAAAAGGGATCTCCTTGATTTTGTTTTTCAGATCCTCATAGTTGGGCACACTGCCTCCTCATTAATTCACAAAGCAAAAGAACCAAAACTTTCTATGTCTCATGATCATAATATAGATACTACTTTGAATACTTGTTTATAGAACTAAATTTCCAAACCAGAACCAATCCAGAAAAAGGCAGCTAATGTGTTTATCTTTCTATATTATAAATATGCTTCTATCAGATGTCTAAAAGATATGGGATTTCTTAATAACAGAATGTTGTCTTCAGGTTCTCTACTAAGTGAATAATGTTGATGAAAGATATATATTTTTTCTGTTGTTCTTTGCCTCAAGAAATAATTGACTGTAGTCATATAACAGGAAGTATGTGTCTCCAGGAGTCTGTGTTTCAGGAAATTTGTGAGACTCTATTATGTGGATAAGTGAAAGTACCAGAAACAATAATTGGATGCCATACCAATGTGAGTTGAAATGATTATTCTCATTCTTGTTCTTTCTTCTTGCCTTCAATTCCAAAAAAGGATCAAATGAAATGATATATGTGAAGATTTTTTCAAATGATAAAGAATTATGTAAATACCTGCTATATGTTTATGTCTCATGTATATCTAGATAGATGCTAAATAGAAATACATGTATATTTATATTTGTATCTATTTACTACAATTCTTGTTACCCTTTTAATTATAAATTTCCACATATACATATAGATATATACACATATATTCACATTCATATGCACAAATAATATATAGGTACAGATGTACAGATACACATGAGTGTGTATTTATACTATTCATTGTATATAGGAAGATAGATATATTTAATTACATATATATGAGTGCACATGTATATATGTATATTATGAAACCTATTGTGTATACAACATATACATATAAATCTATACATTATGTATGGGGATGTGTGTGTGTGTGTGTGTGTGTGTGTGTGTGTGTGTGTGTGTGTGTAATTTTATCTGTTCATTTTTTTTTCTGTTGACTTCTGAGTCATTAGAATATAAGTTTCTCAAGGACAGGGATTTTATTTGTCTTTCTTTATATCCTTAGCTTTTAGTACAGTGATGACACATGATAGGCCCTTAACAAATGGTTATCTTCACTTTACTTGTATAGGTGGAAAAATATATTCTTGGCATTTTATCTTCATTTATCTTCTCCTTTGAAATAATTTAAATATATTCTATTTAATCTGAAGTCAAGATTTGCCCTGTTTTATTTTTTACTAAAGTAGCATATTAAAATATGCTTCTCTGGATACAAATAATTTTATGATTTTTAACAAATAGTTACATCAGTCAAAAGCCCTAAAGACCACACCAGCATCATGGCATTAAATATTTAAACTAAAAATAGCTATTTGATTATATGTCAGTAAAATTCATTTTAAAGAGCCTTTAAAATAATCCTTAAAGGAGGTAAAAGCTTGATTTATAAGTTATGTTTCTAATAATAATATTTTATTGTCAGAATGTTTCCTTTTTATTCTTATTTGTTTTATTTTTGTTATACCCTTAGCATACTTATGATTGATGAAATTTTTTTATAGCCCAGAGACATACATTTCAAAAGTTGTAGATTGACCAAGGAAGATGCTCATGGGGCCTAAAAAGTACCAGAATCAAACAAATCTATAATTGAAAGGAAGCTCTGAGGGCCCTAATCTAACTCCTACCTGACCCTTACCCTCTACATCATATCTGCCAAAGAATCATTTACCTTTTTTTTGAAGACCTTTAATGAAGAAGATAGCACATTTAATTTTTGGAGAGTTGATCGTTTGAAGTCTTTCCTTGTTTTGAGGTTAAATGTTCCTCTTTGAAATAATGCCCAATTTTTCCTGCTTCTACTATTTGGGGCAAAACAACAAAACCAATTCCTTTTTCTTATGGCAATTCATCAAATCCTTAAAGTCATCAATCATTTTTTGTCCCCCAATCACAATGTTTTCTCTTCTATAGACTAAACATTTTATTTCCTTGTATTTTAAGAAATGCTCTTGAGGCTCTTCCCTGTCCAGGTAGACCTTCTTGAATCTTTTCCATTGTCAGTGTTCTTCCTAAAAGGGGGTGGCCAGAAGGGTACACTGTTCTGTAGATATAGTCTGACCACATTTTTAAATGTGTTCAAACATCCTATTAGATCATCTACAGAACTGCATACATATGAAAACTTTCAACTTCTTGTGTCTTCAAAATAAAAGTAAAATATTCTATTATCCATAGATATGAAAGCTTCCATCCCTCTCCTATGGAAGACTAGAGAAACAGAAAAAATACTAAATCTTGCTGTGGGTAAAAGGCAAGGTAATTAATTAAAATTTCAACTCCTCCATTCTTCCTTAACCTCTACATTGGAATGATAGCAAAGGTAAAAATTTAATATTCAACTTCTCCAAATGGCTTTCTATTGCCCTCTGATTATCTTCTCATTTGCCTAGAACTAGCTGCCAAATATTTCTTTCTTTAGCTTCATATATTCAAGAAGATTGAGTGACAGGTTTCTCCCAAGCAGATGAAAACCAGAATAAACAAGCTTCTTTTTTTTCTAATCTTCTAGAGAATGTTATTCCAGAAACTTTTTAAGTAAAGCATTTTGGTTTATAAATCCCGTTTGTGTAAAGAAAGCTTTTAATGTCAAACTGATTTCCTTATGCACTATTTCAAGTCCATTTCCGAATCTTGTGTTCCCAGTGGGAGTGAAAAACAACTGATTGCTCTCTTATGGATAATAATATTCCATCAGGTCCTAAAAGTGCATTATTAAATCATCCTTTAGTCTTCAATAGGCTTTAGATTTTCTTCACCATTCCCCTACATGTACCATTTATTTTAACCAAGCTAATATTTTCTCCATACTTATCTTCCTCATCCTACTTCCTTATGACCAATAACTGTCATTTCCTCTAAGAGATATGACTTCCCAAATCCTCTCTACCAATTTATAAATTCTATCTTCTTCAAAACAATCTTGAAAACTTACTTAGCAGACTTTCTTAATTAATCCCATCTGAGTACCCCACCCTCTAGCTACTTGATAGACCCTCAGTACTTTTATGTCAGTCAAACTCATTCAATTGGTTTTTGAAATGTACATATATTGAATGTCTTATACCTCTGTCCTAATGAATTCTGGAAATGAATAGATATTGGAATAATATAACTTAGGGAGCCATACTGAGAGAATAATTGTTTAAAACATTATTTTTTTTGGGGGGGGAGATAAGGTAATAATATGAGTGCCCTCAAAGGTGATCAGCCTTGAATTTTGGCCATAAAATGATCACATTTCATGGTCCCTTTTTTATTCATTTGTTTATTTTTTTGCTGAGGCAATTGAGAGCCCAGGGTTACATAGCTGGATGTGTTAAATGTATGAGAGCAGATTTGAACGCAGGTCCTCCTAATTTCAGGGCTGATGCTCTATCCACTGCACCACCTAGCTGCCCCACTGGTCCTTTATTTTTAATAAGTTATTTGATTTAGAGTGTGAAAGAGAGGGAAAGAATTTATGTAATGCCTACCATGTTCCAGGCATATTGCTAAGCAATTTTCAAATATTAGCTCATTTGATCCTCACCATAATCATGTTATATGGGTATTATTGTCTTCATGTTACAGTTGAGAAAAATATAGAAATTCTAAACTTAATGACTTATTCAGGGTAAGTATTTGAGGCAGGATTTGAATTCAGATCTTTTTGATCCCAGGTCTAGATATAAAAAAGGAATTGTAGAAGATAGTCGAAGAAATTGGGCTCTCAAAGAAGACTAGACTTTACAGTTTTGAAAGGGAAGTTTGGGAGGAAATGTCATATTCTCTAAAGACTACTACTAAGAATGACAAGGATCTCATTTTCAGAAGTATGGAGAAGATAGAAAAATAGTTGTGCGATATTTGTATTTCTACCATGGCCAAGTAATTGACATGCATGTTTTAAGTTCAAGCTGGATGAAGACATCATATAAGTTGTCAAGGAAGGCCTTTCTACTTTCCATTATATCGTGGAGAAGGAATGAAAACAAAGCATCAAAGAAGGAAGGAAGGGAAGGGAGGAAGGAAGGAAGACAGGGAGGAAGGAAACAGATTTGCAAAAACAAGGCATAATTTTGACATGTATTAAAATGTTAGAAGGAAGAAGAATTTGATTTAGAAATCACATAATATATGGCACTAAATAATAGATATAATTTTCTACCTGCTTTACATAGAATGGGTTGATTTCCCTTAAGGGGGCAGAAAAGCACTACTTGTAATTTAGTTGGTCAAGTATTAGAATTTGAATTAATTAGTTGATTTTATTTCCCCTTGAAACATAAGAGGACAAGTATAAGGTACAATGATATTCTGGAGATTTTATTGGAACGCCTGTTGACTCATGGGGACCTGATAGCTCAATACCAAACACTCTTCACTGATTATTGCCAATTGTTGAGGTGAACATACAGGCAAAGAGAAATTGAGAATTTTAACTGGGAATTGGAAACTTTTTAATTTTATCATATGTAAAGTATTTTTTTTCTCACTTGGATTTGGTGGGTACATATACTTCATTTCAATCCAATGGAGAGCCTGAATCTTTGGACTGGTTTGCTAGTTCTGACCCAGAATAATGCTGTTCCTGAGGAGTAGTGAGCTGGACTCTTTTAGGAAGAAACAGCTGTTTTCCTTCCATGGAATGACATATAGTTGCTATCATGGGAGAGAGAATCCAGTATGGGTCAGCAAAAGAATAATGCTGATGCTGGCTGGTACCTTCTACTGTGTTCTGTGGCAGGTATTTGTTGACCTCAGAAAAAGAATAACTCAGTTTACCCTCTTTCTTTGTCATATACCCAAGATATAGCATCCAAAATTCCCTGAGGTCTATGAAACACAATGACTATTATTTATTTCTTATGATTCAAATGTGCATAAATGATACTTCTAGAAGAAATATAATATAAGGAAATATGATAATATATTGAACAAAAAACTGAAGACCATAGGAACAAAATTGGTGTTTTGATCACTGCTGCCAATAGAAGGTAAGAATTTTATATGAGAGAAATAGAAACATTTAGAAAATGACTAGCTTGCAAAAAAAGATGCTGTCTGTGATTGAGATTTGAATTTCTGGATCACAAAATATGGAAATTATAATCTCCTGTCCACTGATGGAATATACTTAATTGATGGACAAGAATACATTTGCCGCAAATCTTGCAACTCTAATCGTTTTGTGCAAATAGCATGGGGGTTTTACTTTGAGAACCCTAGAAAATCAATGAAAAAAATTAATGTAATGTAATTAATAGTTTCAACAAAATAGCAAGATTGAAAATAAATCCTGAAAATCATCAGGATCTTTTCCTGTAACTAACAAAATCCAGGAGAAGAAGATAAGAAAAAAAATCCATTTAAGATAACAAAAAGAATGAACTATCTGGTAATTAACTTCCCAAGAAACATGCAGGACATAAATAAATGCCTCTACACTGCATTTTTTTCAGAAATAAGACTTGAATAATTGAAGAAATATTCAATATTTATCCACAAGGCAAACTAATAAATAAAGATACTACCAAAATTACAGTATTGATTTAATGCTATACCAATCAAATTACCAAAAGGATAATTCATAGAACTAGGGAGGGAAATAACAGAAAGAATTTGGTTGAGTAAAAGGTCAAAGTATATAAGAAGGCAGTTTTTTTTAAAGACCTAAAATTTTAATCACCACCTGAAAAGTGTTTAAAATCAGTAAAAAAAAATTAAAAATTAAAATTAAAACAATGCCTATAATGACTGAAGCAACAAATGTTATTTCCAAAAATATCATTGGAAAAACAATTGTAATATAAGAATAGTTACTAATTGTTAAAAAGTATTGTGTATTATTTCAACAAATTTTAATTAAGATTTGGAATTCTTAAATAATAAAAAGTACTAAAGTGTTCATATACTTTTCATACCCTTTTACCCAAATATTTAATTATAAGTATTACATCTCAGGGAAATTATGAATCTGGAAAAACTAATCTGTATAAAATAATGTCCATAGCAGAATTACTTGTGATAAAAAGCTGAACAGAAAATATAAGCCTAATCATAGGGGAATGTCTGAATGATTTATGGCACATGTAATTAAACTGAATGTTAATGTGCTCTTAAGGAATGATAAAAAATTTTTAAAAATACATGAGAATATTTGAATGATGAGATTCAGAGTAAAGAAAACAAGCAAAAGAAAATCAGATAGCAATTGCAAAGTTTTAAATTAAGTCAATATTAGAAGTAAAAAAAATCATTAGTTACAATTAACAGTCAATGTTATCAACATATTGTCAGAAATAAAAGGCATCCATTCTTTTAGTTTCAAAAGATAACTATTGTGAAGGGAGAGGGATTTACTTTGTGAAAGCGCTTACTTTGGTATTTCTTGGAAAGGTTCTTCTAGATCAAATCTAAATGCATACATGTGCACAAATATATAAATAAACATATATATATATATATATATATATATATATATATATATATATACACACACATACACACATATCAAAAGAAAGTCAAGGAAGGATGGTCAAAACTGCAAAAACAAATGAAGAAAATAATGCTTGTTCATAATACACATGATATCTTACAGATATCATTCAAATGATTTTAAATTAAGAAAGAACATACTAGAAGTAAATTATCTATATATGACCATTAAGGAAGACAACATAGAGAGTATAGAAATTTTAGTAGCAATTCATGGAAAAAATAAGACAAAATGAAGCCATCAGTAACTTAGAACCTGATATTTCAATGAACAAATATACAAAATTTGGTTCATGTGTGAATTGAATTTGAAATCTCTGGGCCACGAACTTCCAATTGGAACAAGATCTTTCTCACCATAAGAGGCCCCTCTTCTTGGGTGATAACTACTTTTATACACTTGGGAAAACACTAAAAATAGAAGGGGGTATTTTAATTCACTGACTGGTCAGTTCCTGAAGTGGAGAAATCTTATGGTAATTAAGGGGAATATTTATAACTCAAAACTACTTTGTCAATAGGTCTTTCACAGGTCATCAATTCTTGGTCATCTTAGCAGGGACTTCTAAAGGCCATAAATTCCTTTAAACAACTTCTCAGGGCCTTCTACAAGTTATAAGATCCTTTGACCAAAAGTATCCTAGGATTCAAGGAAGTTATGGATTTGAAATAAAGATCATTGGATAATAAATAATAGTGATTCATTGGGATGAGGGAATATTACACTAGAAAATGAACCTTATTACAGTGTGAGGGAGTAGTACAACAATTATATTCTCACTACATTTTAACTGACAATATGAATATAGCTAATAAAAATAAGTAATATACTCATCAATACATGGTAGATTTCAATCATTCATAACTCTTATCCTAAAAGCATTTATATATATATATATATATATATATATATATATATATATATATATATATATATAACTAATTTAAATTTAATCCTATCTGTTAAATTCACTAATATAATCACTGATTCACATCAAATTATGATCAATTGAATTATTGCCAATTAATTTGAGTAGAGGACAGCAAAGTTATCATCATAAATCCTGATAGTAAAAACAATTTTGACTTCATCAGTATTTCTGATATTTAATGTGAAGGGCCATTATTCTGTAAGGTTATAATATTCCACATTTACAGGATAAATAAAACGAAGATGGAGAGAAGAATCATAGACTAATCATTAAAATAATTCTTCAGATTCACCCCAGCTGGTATCAAGGGCACATAAAGGAAGCAAAATTCCTAAAATCCAAAAGACAATGTTTATGAG
The DNA here is from genome assembly GCF_048593235.1 of Sminthopsis crassicaudata. Taxonomy (NCBI): domain Eukaryota; kingdom Metazoa; phylum Chordata; class Mammalia; order Dasyuromorphia; family Dasyuridae; genus Sminthopsis; species Sminthopsis crassicaudata. Next base: position 619,164,383 of record NC_133618.1, on the reverse strand, counting down.
CAGACCTTTGAAGATACTCAAGATGGGAATCTTAGAGACCTATGGCTAAGATCCTTAAAGAAAAATATAGCCTAAATTATCAGACTTGGTAAAAACTCTAACAAACCATTACAAAGAAACAACAATAAAAGCAGAAACTATAAGACATACGAAATTCCTTATAAGACATCACCTGATAGCTAAAAGTATATATTAGCTCACTAGATTTCACAGATTGACAGATGATAAATCCACATGTTATAAATATAAAGCTTCAATTTTTATTGACAACTCAAATGATAAACTTAGGAATTAATACATTAGTACAGATCAAACATGTGCCTACAATTGTCCAGATATGACAATGATCCATTAAAAATTTCAAGGACAATATTTTGAATAGATGTCACCACACCAAATACTTATAATCCTCAAATTACATGGAATAGATAACTTTCAAAATACTGAACCTGAAGGAATAAATCAAAATTGTATAAAAATAACACAAAGAACATCTGATCTCTGTCAAACTATTTACTACTAGAGTGGTGCCAGAGTTGCTTTCATAAAGCCTACAGAAAATGAGCTTAAATTCTAATATTTTAATTTAACTAGAGAAAGTTATTTCATAAATCTGTACAGTAACATATAGAAAGTAACAACAACAGTAATAATGAAAATGACAATAATAGCTAACATTTGCATAGTGTTTTAAGATTTTCAAAGAACTTTATAATCTCATTTAATCCTTATATATACTGTCTACATGACCCTAGATGAATAACTTAACCTTATATCCTCTAAGCAGCTTGTAAAATCTACAAGTTGTAAAGAAAGTCCCTAGAGTATGAATTTAGACCGATACGGTTTATACTGTGCTTTCCCTCAAAATCCACTTGAAGTTGGCAATGCAAATGCTATGATCTACTTTCAGAAGAAATTGAGGTGCACAGTATCAGAATTAGGAATATCGAACCCTGGCCTAATTCCAAGACCAATGTTTCATTTCCACCTTATCTTATATGAGTATAAATATTGAACAGAAATGCTTATTAAATCTGATACAAGGGGAAGTCTTAAAGTGATAACAAGTCAATTGAAAGCTCAATGGAAATGTGGAGTAACACACCTGCTTATCAATACAAATGCATAATGGACCACTGTTGTGTTCCTGCCACATTAAAGTTTCAGCACAGGAAAACATTTGTTCACTAACTTTCATCTTTTGAAAGGAAATCTAATTAATTTTTTATTGCTGCATTCATTCCACAGATGTAATATTTGTTTAACTTTGTGCAATAGGCAGCCCTAACAATAGGACTGTCATTCTGCACAGTAAATAGGGCATACATAATTTTGCACCTCATGAATACTCTGAAAAGGAACAAACAAAAGAAATGAATAAATACTACTCTAAAAGTCTCAGATTGATCAATTGTTTTTTTCTACCTGAATCTATAGTCATGTGGGCAGCTTTATTCTCCTTTGGGCCCAGTTCTTTGTTTTAACTTTTGTTTCCTTCTCACAGATTATGAGGGGATAAAAAGAGCACTGAATTTCTAATTAGAAAAGAGTATCAGACTTGGATTTAGAAAACCTCGGTTTGAATCTAATTTCTGCTTCATATTACTGATGTAATCTTGAGCATTCTCTCCTCAAAAATGAATCATTTTAGACTAGACTTTACACTAGATTGGTTGCACAGTGTTATAGCTTGGGCCTGAAATCAGGAAACCCACATCAGAAAGTTGCTTACTATATATTCCTTCACAAGTCACTTAAACTCTAAAGATAAAATGAGTATAATGGCAATGCCCACCTCCCAGGGAAGTTGTGATGATCAAGTGGGACAATATTTGTAAAGTAAGCACAGTTCCCAACACATAGCAGATGTCTCTATTCAATATTTGCACTCATATAAGAGGCAGTGTACAGTGCTTTAGCCTTGAATCAGGCCTGGATTACATAAACCCAGTTCTGTTACTCTGCCCTTTTATGTGGATTTTGAGAGAAAACACATTATAAGTTATGTACTCCTGTTGGAATACTCTAGAGAATTTCTCTACAACCTTGAGAGTTCCTTAGAACACAAGAGGATAAATTACTTGCCCAGGATTACATAGCCAGTAGATGTGAGGTTTAAATTTATAACTGTTTCCCTCAATGACGTCTATGATCCTTTGTGACACTAAAATGAGTCTATGATTCAATGTCATATATTGTAGTCCAAGCTCTGCCTTGTATTGGCTAGGTAATGCTATGTGAATCAATTAACCTCTTGGTTTTGAAAATTAAAAGGAATTATATTTGCTCTGACTGTCTCACAAAGCTGTTATGGGAAAAGAAACAGAGAGAAACACACACAAAGACAGAGACACAAAGAGAGAGAGAGAGAGAGAGAGAGAGAGAGAGAGAGAGAGAGAGAGAGAGAGAGAGAGAGAGAGAGAGAGAGAGAGAGAGAGAGAAGGAGGGAGGGAAACAGAGAGAGAGAGACAAAGAGAGAGAGAGAAAGAGAAACAGAGAGAGAGAGAGAAACAGAGAGAGAGAGAGAGAAACAGAGAGAGAGAGAGAGAGAGAGAGAGAGAGAGAGAGAGAGAGAGAGAGAGAGAAGGAGGGAGGGAAACAGAGAGAGAGAGAAAGAGAAACAGAGAGAGAGAGAGAAACAGAGAGAGAGAGAGAGAAACAGAGAGAGAGAGAGAGAGAGAGAGAGAGAGAGAGAGAGAGAGAGAGAGAAAGAGAGAAGGAGAAGGCTGATGTAATGGAAAGAACACTGCATCGGAGTGAGAGAATGGTTTCAAATACTGTCTGTATCTCTTTCTAACTATGTGCCAAGTCATTGGGTAAGTCATTTACTCTGCATGCATCTCTGTACAAAAGGGATTGAAACAAGATGTCCTTTACCATCCACCACTACCCCCAGTCTAATCTATGATGCAGTGTTTCAAAACAAAAAAATACTCTTTGAAAAGTACTTTGTAATTTGCCATAAAGTACCATGTAAGTTAACTATGTCATATATAAGATATATAATTTATTATATATGATATGTGATATATAGGTATACATATATCCATATAATATTATATATATTGAACTCTTTTTAATGCATGTAGGTATAGACATAGACTTATAAAGAAGTGTGGCAACATTAAAAAACAGGTCCATTGCTTGGAGCATTAAGACACAATTATGTAAAAAGCCAAGCAATTGTGGATACTCTGATTTCCCTTGTGTTTGAACTGCTTGTCCTCTCTATGTTGGGACAGGAAATCAAAGGGTTTTCACGAGGTTTCCAGTTAAGTCCTCAATGGAAAATTGTTATAAATATCTACAGCAACATGGTTTGTGAAATTTCCAAGTTAATCCTTCTGGTCAAATTGACTTGAAACAAAAAGTAATAAAGAATCAGAGAAGGTAAAGAATTATCTCATTGTTGCATAAATCCTGAGTAGGTGGATGGCTAGGTACTGTCTTGCAGCTGCATCAGGAGAAAGGAGAATTTTCTGGATGAGCACTGAGGAAAAATGTTCAAATATCCTGTATTAAATTAAAGATTCATCTTTTATCCCCATTAGAATACACTCAACTTTTCAAGGTAAGTAATTATTTAAAACTTTTATCTTTTATATTTTGTAATATTGTATTCCAAAGTGCTTCTCTTTCTTAATGTAAAGAATGTCAGGTTCTGTGTAAAGCTTTTCCTTTAGTATTTGAACTCTTTTTAGATTCAAGCTGTATTTTTCTTTGGAATTCTTCTTTGCCTCTTCTTCTTGGCAGAGAACCTTGTCAAATATGTCATTGAAAAGATTGAAATCATTTGCTGAGCTCTCCCTTTTCTGCCTTACTCTCATGACACATCATGCCCCACAAGCCTTCCTTCACTATATACTCTTTGACCACTGTTTAGCATGAAAAGATAGCCACTTCCTTTTCTAGGGAAATCCTTTTATATACACAAATGATTCCAATATTCTTCAGAATACTTCCTTATCATCATAATTATATTTTCTTTATTTTATTTTATTTTATTTTATTATTTAGTAGTTTTTATTTACCAGATACATACATGGGTAATTTCACAACATTGACAATTGCCAATCCTTTTGTTCTAATTTTTCCCCTCCTTCCCCTCCCCCAGATGGCAGGTTGACCAATACATGTTAAATATGTTAAAGTATAAATTAAATACAATATATGTATACACATCTAAACAGTTGTTTTGCTCTACAGAAAGAATCGGATTTTGAAATAGTGTACAATTTCCCTGTGAAGGAAATAAAAAATGCAGGCGGACAAAAATAGAGGGATTGGGAATTCTACATCATTATATTTTCAATAACCTCCAAACTCTATTTTTCTAGTGTCTTTTCCAGCAATCTATAAACATGACCATATATCTGCAGTCATAAAAAAACAACTTTTAGTGAATCCACTATGTCTGATATCTATCTTTCTATTACTGTCCTTCCTTTCTACAATTGATGCAGAAATTTCCTTTCTTCTTCCTCTTTTACCTCTGTAGTCTGGCTTCTGATTTCATCATTTAGTTCTCTTCATAGTTACCTATAAGATGTTAATTGCCAATTTTTTTTGCCTTCAGTATTCATCTTTAAACTTTCTGCAGCCTTTGGTCTATCTTCTCTCCACTCTAGGTACCATGACATTGGTCTATCATTATTCTAATCCAATCTGATTACCTTTTCAATCTTTTTGGTTTGATTTGCATCCACATTCTTTCCAAAAGATGTAATAATTCCCCAAAGCTCAGTTCTGGGCCTTCCTTTTCTTTTCCCTTTATATTATTTCATTTAGTGTTCTCAATAGGTCCCATGGAGTAAATTATCATCTCTAGGAAAATGTACTTATCCATCCAATAACCTCTTCTTTGATTTCCAGTCTTCTAGTTCCAAAATTAGCATCTTAAACTGTTTATATAATAAGAGTCTTAAATTAATCAACTGAAATCGATTTATTTTACTTAAAATATTTCTTTCTTCCTAAATTATTTATTACTTTTGAAGGAAATCAACAATCTCTCAGCCATTTAGGTTCATAATTTAAATTTCAACCCTGATTTCTTTCAATAAAATCGAATCAATTTCAATTGAAAGTCTTAATCCCCATAACCAATATGTTGGCAGGGTTATTGATTCTAACTTTCATATTTCTCTCAAATGCATTCCATCCTGCCATCATCTTTGTGATGACCATCAATATTTTATGACTGAATTATCACTATATTTTCTTATTGTTATAACTATCTTAAATCTCTCCCCATTCCAGTCTGTTCTTCAATCAGTTATCAAAGTGATTTTCTTAAAGTGCAGATTTGATCACGTCATTTCGCCATTTAATAAGCTCCAGTGCCTTTTTATTAGCTTAAGGATCCAATATAAATGTTCTATTTGATATTTAAAACTCTTTATAACCTGATTTCTTCCTACCTTTCCAATCTTCTTGTATATTATTCCCCACCACCAACTTAATGATTCAGTAACACTGAACTCATTATCTTTCAGTCTCTCAACCTTAGTCATTTTTGTTGATTGTTCTTTTTGCTGGGATTGATTGTCATCCTCTGGCTAAAAATCCCAGCTAAAATCTCACCTTTTTGTAAGTATTTACTGAGATTTCTGGTGTCAAGATGGCAGAATGAAGAAGGATGCCATTTGAAGCCCTTCCAAATTCCCTCCAAACAATTAGAAACCTAACTCAAAATTGGTAGGAGCAGAGAAGCAGCTTGCCAGCACAGCAGGAAAGGTTTGTGTCACTAAGGTGAGAAGGGAGCAAGGTCCAAGAGTAGCAAAATAGCTAGTCTCACAACAAAGTCCAGCAGCAATGTTTTACCCTCAGAAACACCAGTTCCAGTACAAGGCACCAGAGTGTCTTGATACAACTCCTGTCCATGTGAAACTCCTGGATAACAGAATGACTCAGCCCCTGGGGGCTACCAGCAAAGAGACAGGATTTCCATAGCCATGTAATAGCTTAGCCCCATCAGGTCAGCAACAAAGTTCTTCTGCCAGGACAAGCTAACAAGAAGGCCCTGTTTCCAGAGCAATCCAGCACAAAGTCCCAACCCTGGAGTATCCAAGCAGCTAAACCCCAAATTCGGAGCAAGTCCATAGGGAAGTTCTATTCCCTAATACAAGAGAAAAGGGAAAAAACTTTCCATAGAAAACAAGCAGCTGAGCCCTGAAGCCCAGAGAAAGCCAACAGCAAGAATCAGAGTCCAGCACAAATTGAGACAGGACAGGGAACAAGAGTCCAACACAAAAATACTAAGTCAAACAAATCTGAAAAAAAGGAAGAAAAATAGGTAGTCAAACCATATATATAACTACATCATATATTGCCAATCATCAAAAACAGTTGGTACTGACTAAGAAGGTACAATGGTGGAACAATAGAATAAGTTAAGTAGGTAAGAAGGGAATGAGATACTAATATATTCAAAAGATAAACTCAAGCACTCCAACTTCTAGGATAAAAACTCACTATTAAAAAAAAAAACACTGGGAAAAATGGAAAATAGTGTGGCAGAAACTAAGTATAGACCAACATCTCATACTGTAAACCAAGATAAGGTCAAAATAGATACATAATGAGATTATAAGCAAATTAGGAGAAAAATAAATGGTTTACCTGCCAGATCTGTGGAAAAGAAAATTTATGAACTAACAAGATATAAAAAACATTAAGAATGCAAAATGGATAATTTTTATTAAATTAAAAGGTGTTTTGTTGCTGCTATTGTTGTTGTGTTTTACACAAAGAAACCCAATGTAAGCAAAATTAAGAGGAAAGCAAAAAATTGGAAAACAATAAAGGTCTAATTTGGAAAATATATAGGGAGCATAGTCAAATTTATAAGAATATAAGTCATTCCCCAAGTGATACATGGTCAAAGTATATGTACATGACAGTTTTTTTGATGAAGAAATTAAAGCTATTCATAGACATATGAAAAATGCTCGGAATAACTATTGACTAGAGAAATGAAAATTAAAACAATTCTGATGTACCATCTTACACTTACCAGATTGATAAAGATAACAGAAAAAACAAAATGATAAATGTTGGAGGGGATGCTTCAGATGAAACAAGAAAAGCAGTGTAGAAATGATCATTTTTGACAAAGCAAAAGCAATAGATCTAATTAAAAGATAAAAAAAGGAAACTATATCTTACTGAAAGTTATCCTGGAAAATGAAGTCATATCAAAACTAAACATATATGCTTAGAATTAGATAAATCTAATAAAAAATAAACATTAAGGAGGTAAATAAAATTCTGGGAAAGTTTAGATGTGATAGATATTCAGTTTTATTTTTTCTTTCTGTGAAAGCTATTTTCTTTTCAAAACATATGCATAGATAATTTTCAACTTTCACCTTTGCAAAACTGTGTTCCAAATGTTTTTTTCCTCCTTTTCCTTCATCCCCACCTCTAGATGGCAAGCAATTCAATGCATATTAAACATATGCAATTCATCTATACATATTTCCACAATTTTCATGCTGCACAAGAAAAATCAGATTAAGAAGGAAAAAAATGAAAAAGAAAACTACAAGAAAGCTAACAACAAAAACAATGATAAAATGAAAATACTGTTATGATCCATGCTCAGTTCTTCTCTGGATGCAAATGGTTCTCTTCATCACAAGACCATTGGAATTGCCTGAATTATCTTACTACTGAAGAGTCATGTCTATTAGAAACAATCATTATATAACTTTCTTTTGCTGGGTACCATGTTCTCCTAGTTACTCAGTTCATACAAGTCTGTCCAGGCTTCTCTGAAATCATCTTGCTTATTGTTTCTTATAGGAAAATGATATTACATAACATTTATATACCAAAACTTATTTAGCCATTTTACATCTGATGGGTTTCCACTCAGTTTCCAGTTTCTTGACACTGCAAAAAAAATCCTGCTATAAACATTATCACAACGTGGATCTTTTCCCTTTTTTTGATTCATTTGGGATACAGACCTAGTAGAGACACTGCTGGATCCAAAAGGTATGCATAGTTTGATACTGCTTTAGGCAGAGTTCCATATTGCTCTCCAGAATGATTGGATCCATTCATAACTCTATCAACATGTATTAATGTCTCAGTTTTCCCCCATCCCCTCCAACAGTCGTCATTATCTTTTCCTGTCATTTTTACCAATCTGAGAGATGTATGGTGGTTTCCTCAAAGTTGTTTTAATTTGCATTTCTCTGATCTTAGACTTAGAGATTTAGATCTTTTCTCATAGAATTAGAAATGGATTTAATTTCTTTATCTGAAAATTGTTCATATCCTTTGATATTTATTAATTGGAGAATTGTTTAAATTCTTATAAATGAGTCAATTCTCTACAAAATTTAGAAATGAGTCCTTTATTAGAATTCTTTGATATAAAATTTTCCCCAGTTTACTGCTTCTCTTCTCATCTTCTCTGCATTGGTTTTGTTTGTACAAAAAACTTTTTAACTTAATATAATCAAAATTATCCATTTTGCATTTTATAATGCACTCTAGTTCTTTGACCACAAGTTTCTTTCTTCTTTACAGATCTAAGAAGTAAACTATCTTTTGTTCTTTTAATTTCTTTTTTTCTAAATCATGAATCCATTTTGACCTTATCTTGGCAGAAGATGTTAGATGTGGGTGAATGTCTAGTTTCTGTCATACAAATTTCCAATTTTTATAGCAAATTTTGTCGAATATTAAGTCCTTATCCTAGAACTTAGGATCTTTGGGTTTGTCAGAACCTAGATTACTATAGTTATTTATTATTGTATCTTGTGACCCTAACCTATATTACTTATAGACTATTGTATTTCTTAGCCATTAATAAATGGTTTTGATGACTGCTATTTTATAATATAGTTTTAGGTCTTGTATGCTAAGCATCTTTATTTGCATTTTTTTTTCATTAATTACCTTGGAATTCTTGGCCTTTTTTTCTTTCATATGAACTTTGTTGTTATTTTTCTAGCTCTGTGAAATGGTTTCTTGGGAGTTTCATTGGCATGGAACTGAATAAGTAGATTAAGATAGGTAGAATTGTCCTTTTTTATTAAATTTTCATGGCTTACCCATGAGCACTTGATATTCTTCCAACTGAGTAGATCTGATTTTATTGGTATGGAAAGCATTTTGTAATTGTGTTCATATATTTCTGACTTTGTTTTGGTAGGAAGACTCCCAAATATTTTACTTTGTATCTCTTGCTGCTGGACTTTGTTAGTAAAATGTAGAAATGCTCAGGATTTATGTGGATTTATTGTGAATCCTGCTACTATGCTAAAATTATGAATTGTTTATATTAGTTTTTAAGTTAATTCTCTAGGAAACCATCATATCATCTTCAAAGATTGATAATTTGGTTTCCTCATTACTTACTCTAATTTCTTAATTTTTCTTTCTTCTCTTATTGCTAAAGCTAATATTTCTAATATAATATTGGGCGGTAATGGTGACAGTAGACAACTTTGTTTTAACCCTCATCTTATTGAGAATGGTTCTAATTTATGTTCATTACATATGATGCTTAATGATGACTTTAAATAGATGTTACTGATCGTTTTAAGGAAAACTTCTTTTATTCCTATACTCTCCAGTGTTTTTAATGGGAATGGATGTTGCATGTTGTCCAATGTCAAATATCTATTGACATAACCATAGGATTTCTGTTAGTTTGGTGAGTGATATAGTAATTATGATATTAGTTTTCATAATATTGAAACAGCCCTGGTCTTTTTTGTTTCTCCGTGAGATGTAATTTACCCCATTTTAGCTCCCATTTCTTCTTCTTCCAGTACAATCCCTTTTCCATCTTTAGTTTCTTATCTTAAGTCATTATAATAAAGTTAAATAATACCTACACCCTTTAAGTATACCCCTAACAGAGATATGGTTCTCAAGAGTTAAACATATCTTTTTTCCCATATAGGGATATACATTTAAAAGAAACATAGTTTTTTTTTCCTTTCCTTTTAACATTTTTATGCTTTTCTTGAAGTTCCATATTTGAAAATAAACTTTCTGTTCAGCTCTAGTCTTTTCATAAAAAAACAAATGAATGTCCATCTATTCCTCCTAAAAGACAATGCCTAATGTTACTAGGTAGTTGATTCTTCACTGCAGTCCAAGTTCCTTTACTCTTCTGAATATCAGTTTCCAGGCCTTTTGATCCTTTAAAGTGTTTAACGTGGAAGCTGCTAGTTTCTTGGTAATTCTGATTGTGGTTCTGCAATATTTGAATTGTTTCTTTCTGGCTGCTTGCAATATTTTTTCCTTAATCTGATAATTCTGAAATTTAGCTGGAGTTTTCTTTTTGGTGTCCCTTTCAGAAGGTAGATTGGTAGATTCTTTCAATGGCTTTTTTACCCTCTGCTTCTAGTACATCAGAACAGTTTTCTTTAATGTTTTCTTCAAAGATTTTGTCTCCGGTCTTTTTATTTTCATCATGATATCATGATGTCAGGTATTTCAATATATCTTATATTGGCTTCATTTCTTAGATTGTCTCTCCTGGATGTATTTTCCAATGAGGTATTTTTACATTTTCTTCTATTTATTTTCATTTTTTGCTTTTCTTTAACTGATTCTTGATGGTTTGTTGAATCATTCACTTCCATTTTTTTTCACTAATTTTTAGTGAATTATTTTCTTCAGTTATTTTTTTTTTATCTCTGTTAGAAGTTAGTCAATTGTACTTTTAAATGTGTTGTTTGGTTCATTGGATTTTTTTTCCACTTCACAAATTTTATTTTCAAGGAGTTGTTTTCTTTTTTTCATATTGTCAAATACATTTTGTAAATGCCTTTTCCATTTCACTAAATCTATTTTGAAGGAGTTTTCTTAGATATTTTCAGTATTTTCTTTTCTAAACTTTTCTGAAATGTTCTCATTTCCTTTCCTCAATTTATTCTTACTCTCTTTTAAAGTCCTATTGATCTCTCTTTTCCAAGAGAGCCTTGGGAGTTGGAAACCATTTCATATCTCCCTTCGGAGAATCATCTGGAGACTTTTGTCCTCAGGGTTTGAGGTCTGTTTTTTTCTGTCTCCATAAAAACTATCTCTTGCCAGAGCTTTTTTTTGTTCTTTTATTCCTTTGTTGAAGTTGAGGTCTACTCTTAGGGCAAAGGGGAGATTATCCCAAACTTCATCTACAGGTAGCAATGGCTTCATACTGCTGGTGTGGGCTGGTGATGCTGGCTTTCTTCCCAGGTTGGGGGATTCTGGGGTTCAGGGACTCATTATTTATCTGCTGTAAGTTGGATGTCTCACAAGTAGTCTGCTGATCTACTGGCTTCTGAACCAGGACAGAGTAGCAATTGTTGCTGTATTTTGATAGAGCCTCTTGGTAGATTCCTCCAGCTTTTGAATGCTTCTCTGATCTGGATCCCTGAGCTGTGCTCTTGTACAACCACCTTCCCTCCTCCTTCTCCTCCTACCCAATTCAATTGGATCGTTTATGATGTTGTTCCAAAATATCTTCTGCTGGAAAACTGTTACTCTCCAGATATTTGTGGTTTCTGTCACTCCAAAACCAGTTCAGAGGCTTGATCTCGTGTTGATCTGAAAGAAGCCAGGAAAACTATAGCAAAGGTATGTCTGCTCTCCACCATTTTAGCTCTGCCCCCTTTTATATTTTAGAAGATTTAGAAAGGAAAGGAATATTAAAAGGTTTTGTAGACAAAAATATTACAAAAACATGAAAGTTTTTTGTTACTATTAATGTTGAAGTTTAATATCTGAGGGGATTAACAAGATTTCAAGATGCCATATCATCCAAAAGATTGGCTGATCAATTCTGCTCTAGATTCTAGAACTAAATGGTAGTTTCAAATTCGGATTTTCTTGTGACCAAAAATAAATCATCTAAACACAGAGAAATTATAATCATAACCTTTTTATTAATTATAGCTATAAATTAGTGTTGGTGCAGGAAGTCCTAGATACCCTCAGTGGACCTCAACTATTAGTTTACATGGCACAATTTAGTTGTCAAGAGCCTAATTTATAAAAAAAAAAATGGACTAGATTCTCCTTTTTGTTTTGCTTTATCTATTTTGTACCAAACTAGATTAGAATTCTGGGTAAAATCTCATTTAAAAGTTCAAGTTTAACACATATCTAACATGTTTCCAGGAATTAAAAAGATCCTAAAACTGCAAATATAGGACCATATTCATTCCCTCTACATGACACAGAGGCATACAAAACATATACACATACACACAAACACACACTATGTTTATGAAGCATTTACTTATAGTTCTGAGTAACTATTTTAATTTAATCTTAAATCTTCATTGTCTGAATAATTTCCTCAAATTCTATATAACAAGGTGGAAATTGGGGGGGTCATCTCATCAGTTTCCATATTATTTTCTTAGAATTTGTGTAATAGTTATTGAAAATTCTTGCTGCCAATCAGCATTGACCAAAGAAGCTAATAGTTCCTGAACTTTTGAATGAATAAGGCTGTTAATACTGAGAACATCAATCTCGGTATATCATTTTGTTCACCTGAGATCATGAAAGGAACACAAAACGAAGGAGCAAACTAAAACTTTGCTGCCCATTCTTAGGGTCACTTTGGCTAATACCTCAGTTTAAGTTCTGTGATAGAGTCATTTTTATGCAGATTATGGATGACATTTACCATCCCTCTCCTTCATAGGAAGTCCAAAGTATTTCCATGTGCATTATGGCTACTGAAATCTAATAGGCGGACTGCTCTTTTTGGTTCAGTGGTCAGACGATTTTGACATATGCTTTGACCCAGGTAGGAAAGAGGCACAAAGAACTATATCTGTTCTTTAAGCAAAAACCTTAAGAATCAAGCAAAGGCTTCATTGGGAGTATCTCAATTATATCAATAGAAATGAATAATACAATTACATTTGTAATTTACCACAAAATATAAGGTATAGCTACCCTTTTCTGCCTTTTTCTTCATTTAGGCATAGATCAGTAACTAGCAATCTCAATTAATTGATTGACTTGTGAATAATATTTGATGTATATTCTTTACATGTGTGGAAACGATAATTTCCTCAAAAGCAATTCTGAGAAAAAATATCTGCTACAGGATTTATCATCATGTTGATGACTAAAATCATGTGAGAAGCAATCAGGAGATCTAGACTCTGCCAACCCTCCAGGATAATTGTGGTGAATTGCTCAGGTCTATTTGACAATCTAACAACAGGACTTTACCTCCTCTGGCAATATAATCAAGAGAATTGATTCTTTGACTATTTTTATTACTCTTTTTGTATGCTTTTAAGTCCTTTCTGTCTTATATAATTTTTTATGAATTTTTATTAAAAATTGCTCCAAATCAGGAATTTTTAAAGTCATTTTGATGATGAGGATGAAGATAACAATGAGATAATATAAAATCTGACCTTAAAGGTATACAGTGCTTAATATGTTTTATTTTATTGTCATGATGTCTATATTTAAAGGATGATTCCAGGTCTTTATCATGGGATTTAGCTGAATAAGAAGAGAGAAAATTATATCCTCCACATCTAAGTTAGATAAATATCTCTTGGAGGAAATAAGATATTTCTCAAAAATCAAAAATAATGATAATGATGATGATGGCAGTGATAATTAGCATTTGTATCACACTTTAAAATTTGCAGAGTATGTTCAAGTTATTATCTCATTTAAACCTCATACTAATTCTAGGAGTTAGCTATAGATGAAGAAATTGATGAACAGCCAAGTTATATGATTTGCCCAGCATCTAAGATCCTATTGTCTCTGGGGACACTTAGTTCTCTTTGCATAAATAAACCATTAGAACTAGAATCTATGTTTTGTATCAGTATTTACCATATGACATCTCTATTGCAAGAAGAAAACTATATTTTTATAATGTGTTTTCAATGTCAACTGTCATTTGATTTTGAATTATATGCCTATTTTTGAAATAAAAATCCTTAATATTTGAAGAAAATTATAAGGAATCATTTCAATATTTGTATTTATATTCTTCAAGGCTAATGAGCTGTATGTCACATAGTAAGAAATCAGTAATGATGTTTTGAATAATCCTATTCCTTCTCTTTGGAAAAGAGTGGCTAGTTTTGTCATTTCAACTGTGTAGTGAAATCTCAGTATGAAAATTCCCTCTACTGACATATAGTATTTACTCATTTTAATTCACCATCTTAAAGAAGTGATTATTGGGAAATTAAGTGACTTTTTAAGGGTCACATCCCTAGAGGACTTCAAAGACAGGACTGTAATCTAGGTCTTTTTGTGTCCCATACTAAACCATTATGCCCTATACCAAATTGCCTCTTTGATCATTTGCATACAGTTATCTTTATAGCCAATAATTGATTGATGGAACATAACTTTTACCCTTGCTCATCAAGGTGTTATTTCTGAGAATGAGTTTCAGGGTAGGAAGGTTAATCTCTTCACATATCAATTTAGTTAATTCAAAATGATGCACTAGGCTAATAAGATTTATATTCATTTGAAAATATATACATAAAAAGTTATAGAGTGATATGAATTATTGCTAATTTTCTCCATTCCCTGTTTTTACATAAATATTATCATAATTCAAACTGATTTTTTTTCCTTCTTAGAAACTGGCAACTTTCATATTGCCAGAGAAGGAAAAGAAAGATGTCCTCTGGCAGTAAGCGATGAAACCCACAGGCATTTAGTGATTAGCCACCAAAACTGTGAAGCAAGTGCAGCTGCTATTTGCTCTTGGGGGAGTGATTTAGTCTTTTTCTCTGCTTGTGAAATCCAGGCAGCCACTCTATAGAATACTTTTGGGCACTCTAAGGCTCAATTTTCCAATCCTAGAGTTCTTGACAAATAGTTTCCCAGCACAGAATAATGACCATTTAAAAAAAATTTCTGAGTCCTCCACAGAAAGACCATTCACCAGGACACTAGCTCTAATTGCCAGGAATGCCTTGTGCCATGGATTATGAACATACTGGCATCCTGATACATTAAGGCTTGCATATAATTCCATAAAGCTTGTATTGATGAGACTGTGCTCTACAAGCTGCAGTATGAAATCATTTACTTTTGTCGTTCTTTTTATTTTCAATTTTGTTTTTGTTATCTAGATATGGCATAGAAATATCTTATTTAAGCAGAAGTTATGTACTGGTTCCTGGAGCCCCAGTGAGTTCCATAAATTGCCATTCTCTACATAAGCTGGTATCTAATTATTGTTTGAATCTTCTTTTTTTATATATTCATAGCATTTTGGATATTAGCCTTAAAATGATCTTGTCCAACTCCTTCATGTTTCTGATGAAGAAACTAAAATCTAGCAAGGTAAACTCATAAGTCCAATACTATACTCATTAATATGGCATAAGGCAAATAAAATCTAGATGTCCTGTGTTTTCGCATAAAATTTTTGTGACTCTTCTCATAATTTGAACAAAGTAAAAGTTATAAGAGGGTTTGTTTTTAGATGGAGGTGAGAAAAGGCAAATTAAGAAAAGTTTTCTTTTCTCATCTAAATCACTAAATCACACATAATTTATTTTCTTCTCCAAAATGCATTTAATCTCTAAGCCCAAAAGTAAAAAATAAATAAAAAAATAAAATGCTACAATCTTAAAAGGATGGACAGCCACTGGAATCATTATGTTGCTATACTTTGCTTCTGCCAGCTCTTACCAGTGATTAATTGTATTTGCATATGCAAATTAAAATACTGTGCACTTATTAGTTTAAATATGTTTTTCATTAGGTAAATGAAATGCTTATTGGATATGATACAAGGCTAAAAGCAGAATATTGTCAAAACAAGGCACAAAATGAGAATTTTTTTTCAGATTTCTTTCCAAAGAATGTGACAGCTCTATTTTTATCTGCTCCATAAATTAGCATCAACTTCATAATTTTTAAGGGAAAAAAGATTGGGAAGGCTAAATTTCATTTCTTACTTGATTGAGATAATTTGTTATGTAATATTTGAAGTCTTTGAAACTAAACTTGGAATATCTTAACAAGTGATGAATCCGTTGAATATTTTTTAAGGTGCTATGGGTAGTCAACAGCATAATCATGGTTTTCTGCCTCCAAAGCTGTGGTTCAGTGTACTATCCAGCAATGTTTTCTTATGATTATTAAATTGGTACTAACTCATAGAAACACAAATTTAGAAGAGAAAGGTACATTAGAGGTTATCTAGTTCAACCTTTCTTTTTTATAGATGAGGAGATCAAAGCCCAGGGAGGTTAAAGTGACTTTTTCACAGTCAAACAGGTATTATGTATTAAAACCCATATTTTGAACCCACGTCATCCTTATGACAAGTCTAAAATGTTTGCCTACTATATCATGTAAAACAGGGCTTCTTAAAAATTTTCCACTTGCAACTCCTTTTCTCCTGAGAAATTTTTACATGACCCCAGGTATACAGGTATGTAAAACTGACACATAATCAAACACGTACTAGTAATATGACCCCATATTCAGTTACAAGACTCCATATGGAGTTGTGACCCACAGTTTAAGAAGCTGGGATGCAAAAAACAGAATAATAAGAGACTTGAAATGAGGACATGACATGCTATCTTTAAAGGTAGAAGGATGGCCTGTGGCCCAGTAAAATGATATAAAAATATTCAATAAATGACTTTTGAACACATAACAAATTAAATATTGGTATCATGTGAATTTTAGATCATGTCCAACTCACTTCCAGTTGATCAATGATGAACAGAAATAACTACACCCAGAGAAGGAACACTGGGAAGTGAATGTAAATTGTTAGCACTACTGTCTATCTAACCAGGTTACTTATACCTTCGGAATCTAATACTTAACGTGCAACAAGAAAATGGTATTTACACACATATGTTGTATCTAGGTTATATTGTAACATATGTAAAATGTATGGGATTGCCTGTCATCGAGGGGAGGGAGTGGAGGGAGGGAGGGATAATTTGGAAAAATGAATACAAGGGATAATATTATAAAAAAAATTACTCATGCATATATACTGTGAAAAAAAATTATAAATTAAAAAAAATTTTAGATCATAAGCAGAGCATTCCTTCCTGCCCTAAGGAAAATTGGATTCCTCTGTCTTTGAGTAAAATGATCAACTTTGATTTTGCCTAAAAGTTTTGAAAGAGGGACTTGTATGATGTGGCTTTGTATTGAATCAATCAGCCTGATAATGGTAATTTGATGCAAATGGACTTTACTTATTCAACGTTCTGCCTGTTGAAAAGAATTCTGTAGAGAAGATGCTTTAACTATGTCTTCTTTCCTCTTTCCCCCCTAAGGATTTGTGACCTGGTGATGTGCTTATACTTCTACTTTCCCTTTCACTGTACCTACACCTATTACATTACAAAGAGGAATTTTCCTTCTAGGTTCTATGCTATTTATTTTGGTAGATGATTGTTTTTTGCATATGAAATTACTTTCCATTTCCATTAAAATCCATGATACATTATGACTTGTGTGATATTTTCTAAGTATAGCCAGGTCACCTACAGCTAAGGGAAATGGAAGAAATGATTGGGTGGCTAAAATACCTAGAATTAAGAACAAACAAAAACCATAATTCAAGGAATGAACCATGTTCTTTTGATTAGATTTTAAACCTGATATGGAGGCTCAGGCCCTGTGTATGATCTATATTAAGATATATTTTTATCTTCCCAGGGAAAAACCTCAATTGAGGAATCTTCCAAAGGAGGAAAGTCCATGAGAAACCCAAAACATATAATCCATTTTTAAGCCCAATCTTGGCTGCATATTATTTGCATATTATTGACATACAGATGAGAAAATAGACTAATGTATTACAAGATTCAAAATTTGAAGATCTTTTAGAATTTATTTTGTTCAATCATTTTATTTTAAAAGTAAAGAATCTGAAACCCAAAGAAGTGGAGTAATTTGCTTAAGATATACATGTTTGGCTGACTCTAAAATCAATGCTATTCACATAATTAGAAGTTGCTTCTATTAGATTGATAGATTTTATATATCTTAGATTCATGGTATAACAAAGTTTTGATAGGATATATTACAAATGTTCATATGATCCTGATAAGGAAAAGATAGAGAAATATATTAAAGATATGAAATGATAAGTGTACTGCCAAATTAAGGTAAGTCTTTGGTGGTATTTATCACTGGGGTATATTCTCTCTGGATCCTGACCCTTTTAACATTTTATAAATTATTTGGATGAAGCATTGATAGCTATTTGGATAGATCAGGATACAACATGTTTCAATGGTCTTGAGAAAAGTTCAAACTATTGAGATGACATATTGATGTTTTCAAATAATTTTCTATTTAGATCAACTAATATGACTGATATGGATAGATATTTACTGAGTTAAATGTCATCACATTAGTAATCTTGGGTGACTTTTATCCATGTGTGATGAGTACAGCAATTTTGGTTGCCAATGGAAGGAAAATCAATGGTAATTAGATTCAATAGCTCCTTATCTGGTCATTTTCAATTTTGTTCCTGATTTGATTAAATCATATAAATAAAGGAGGGGATAACTGACTGGTAATGTAAATATAAAGAAATTTAAAACAATATAGAAGACCAAAAATGAAAGTAGTAACATTAAAACGTGAAATGATTTTCATATCACCAAAATATCTAGATCTTATATAGATATAGAGATAGGCATAGCAAAAGTTAAGGATTCTAGGTCTCTCAAAACATGAAAAAAGAAAACAAATGGACATTAATGCACCATAAAGTACAAAAAAATTTCTCCAGAACTTCTGAACAATATAAAGGGAAAATTGATATAATTCAAATATTATTCCCCCCCAAAAAATTTAAAAGCCCATGCTGCAAACTCTAAGATCCTTAATGATTAAATTTAACAATTTCAATGACTAACAAAAAAATTTGCATATAATTAGGAAAAATACATTCATCTGTAAGTGAAATACATTTGAATAAGAAAAAAATTATTATGCATGTAGAGAATGCAGAAGAGAATGAAATATTTCAAATAGTAAAGGAGCTCAAGATGTAATGGAATGCAATATGCTTTTCAAACTTAAGCCTAACTTTATCAATATTTAATAGCCATATAATAAAAGAAAGAAACATTTAATTCAGTTCTAGAAATAAAAACAAGCTCAAAGAAATTGTTTACTTTTCAAATATCAAAGACAGCAGAAATAAATGAAAGATAAAGAAACTAAAGACAGGAAAATAACAACATACAAAAATTTTAAGAGGTTTCTTTCTAAAAGAACATAGATGGGAAAGCAGAAATCAAACAAAAGTAGTGATGAAGAAACATGCCCAAATGTTATGAATTAAACCTTGTGACAATCAAAGTACAAGTGTATGACTGTTTTTGTTGTTATTGTTGATATTGTGGAGCTAAATTACAATTTTGAAGGCTCATAAAAGAGAGGATAGAGAAAGAATGAAGAGGAGAATGTGTGATGTAAAGTAATTAAGTTAAAGGTTAAAAATGAAGGCAAAATTATATTTTCTAAAAAAGAAGAGCTTCTGCAGAACAATTTGGAAGGAAGAAATATAAGTTAGGGTAAGAAGCTTTTAGAAATGTGAAAATACTGTTTTAATGGTCCCAATAATATAGTTCCTTGAAAGTATAATATGTGTATTGATCACAATCCAGTAAACTGTCTTGGCAGGTAAACTAAAATCACCATGTAGGTGGTTGAAAGACTTTCAATTCTCTGGTGAAAGAGATGTCAGCATTGGGTACATTTACCCCAAGCATGCTAAGACTTCTCAGTGGAATGGAAGGATAAAGCCAATTTATTATATTTACTATAACAAACAAGTCAAGACATCACTCATTCCTGATGTCAATGTTCTTCTTAGCAAAGGGCAAGCACCAATTAAAAAAATATGAGAACAGAGATTTTATAAAAAGAAATGGGGACCTTACAGCAGATACAGTCTTTAGGATTAAACTACAGAATTAGCTTAAAAACATCAATCATCTTGACTCTGGGGTAGAGGAATCAGAGGTCCTGGAGACAATGGATACTCATAAGAATGGAAGAGCATAGACCAAGACCCCAAGCAGGTTATATTTAAGTCTCTCTCTCTCTCTCTCTCTTTCTCTCTCTCTCTCTCTCTCTCAAGTAAAAAAAAAAAACTTAAGGTGAGGGGGAAGAAAGAGGAACAATGAATTTAGTTAAAAGAGTATAGAACAGAACAAAAGAAAACCTACAAGGAAGCAAAGAAAAGATGAACAATTTTAAATTCAGTGTTCTTTGTTATTATATATGCTTGATTGAAATGGATATTTATTGTTAAACATTTTGAATCCTTTCATATGTGTTGTTTTTACGTGGTAATGTGTAGGTATCACAGTGGAACGAGCACAAAGCTTGAAGTAAAAAAGAACTAAATTGAAATTGGCTAGCCATGTGTCTCTGGGCGAATTACTTAACCTGTTTATCTCAGTTTTCTGTTCTGCAAAAGGAGCGGGAGAAGGAAATAAAAAACCACTCCAAAATCTTTCAAGAAAACCCCAAATGGTTGGGGCAGCTGGGTGGCACAGTGGATAGAGTACCAGCCCTGAATTCAGGAGGACCTGAGTTCAAATGTGACCTTCAGACATTTAACACTTCCTAGCTGTGTGACCATGGGCAAGTCACTTAACCCTAAATGCCTAAGCAAAAACAAAACAAAACAAAACAAAACAAAACAAAACAAAACAAAACAAAACAAAAAACAAATAGGGTCATGAAGATTCAAACAAGTTATTGTTATGGCCCGTTCTTCTTCTACAAAAGGATGAATGACATTAGAATATCTTGACTTCTAAGTTAATTGGATCTAAGTAAGGCAGATTTGTGCAGTCTCTCTCCTTCAGAGTTTTTGGAGTCCAGTAGAAAGACATAGTCAGGATGATGTTAATAGTAATACTTGTTCAGTAATTAAAGGCTAGGTTAAGAAGTGAGCAAAAGATGACCTAAACTCAATGTCAATAGTCTTGGGATAGAAAGTATCATCTGTATCTAGAAAGAAAACTATAGGGACTGATGTGGATCAAAGCATAGTATTTTGAACTTTATTATTGTTGTCGTTTGTTTGCTTTTTTTTTTTCTTTCTCATGCTTTTCCCCCTTTTCATCTGATTTTTCTTATACAGCATGATGAATATGGAAACATGTTTATAAAAATTGCTTGCTGTCTTGGGCAGGGGGAGGAAGGAGAGAGGAAGAAAAAAATTGGAACATAGGTTTTGCAAAAGTGAATATTGAAAACTATATTTACATGTATTTGGAAGAATATTAAAAAAAAAAAACAATAGATGTGCTAACTGAAGCAACTAAGCAAGCATATAAAAATGGTCCAGATTACTGAGATTAAGAGAAGTGCTAATCAAAACACAACGTTGAAATTCCATTTCACCTAATACATCTTGGCAAAAATGACAAAAGATGGAACCAGTCTGCTGGAGAGTTTTTTGGAAGATACATGTATTATTGCATTATTAGTACAACTGTGGAATAATGTAGGTGTTTGGGAAAGAAATATGAAATTGTGGCAAATAAATTGATTAGCTGTCTATAACTATTGAAAAAAGTTTATTTTTTTTCTACTTGCTTAGACCCCCACATAGGCCACTGATAAGAAGAAAATTCCCATATGTGATGAAATATTAACAAGATTTGTTCTGATAGTAAAAAATTGGAAATAGCACAAATGTCCATCAATTGTGGCATGGATAAGCAAACTGTGGTACAAGGATACAATGGAAAATTATCTTCCTATAAGAAATGATTAATGTGATGAATACACAGCATGAAAGATTCACATGAATGGATGCAGACTAAAGTGAGAGGCCACAAAACAATATGTATACTAACAAGAATTATATAAACAGAAATAATAATTACCAAAAAATCAAAAAGTAATTGTTAGAAAATTTAAAAAGGATAAGTATGTCTCACAGGAAAAGCCCTATCTTGTCCTATAGCGGTGAGAGATCTACACATATGGTACATTGTCCAGAGTTACAGGGGTTTATTTAATGTATTGATAAGTTATGCTGATTATATTTTTAAAATTATTTGCTATATGGGATGGTTCCCTGACAAGGAAAAAGGGGTGAATACTAAGGATAAATTATGATAATGTAAAAAAAAATAATCAACAAATAAAAACTTATTTTTAAAAGAAACAAATAACACTATGTTCAATTTTTATTTAGAATTTCTTTGTGAAAATTTTACTAGGATTTTTTTAGAGTTAAAATTTTAAGCTTGACGTAATGAATGACATTTTTGTCTTGGACCAATCTTTTCCCAAAATAACTAATTTATTTTTTAACTTTTGTTTTTCATTATTATACATTCAAAGTGAAGCCAGTATTCATGTAAAGATGAAGAAAATTTGCCAAGACAAGATACTACCTTGTTCAAAGGGATTCCTGAATTGTTACAACCAAAGAAAAATGGAAGCATGTTCAAAGAAGGAAAGTTCAAATCTGGTAGAAAATATTAGGGAATCTTGGTCAAACATGTTCCTTTATTTCAGTCGATTGAATCTCACTATAAACCTAGTGCTATCTTAGGAGGAAATTAAAGAAGAATTTTTTTTTTTTAATTCTCCCCTCAAGATCATTTTCACATTTTACCTGGAGAAGAAAAACTCAAGCAGAGACCTAGAGAACAATATACAAAAGATACCAGCCACATTAAAAAGGATTAATTAAAAACCTGATTCGTACCAAGCAGTCTATTAATGTTGGAGATTCCAAGAAAGGATAAATATTTTCTCTGGCTTCAAAAAACTAACAATATAATCAGAGAAACAATTTGGAAACTACCATGGGCAAAAACAATATATACAAAATAAATGGGAGATCATCTCAAGTAGAAGGCACTTAGTGTAAAAGAAATCAGGAAATATTTTTTTGAAAAATGGGATGTCAAGTGAGACGTGAAGAAAGTCAGATAATGGACAGGAGGAGATAGAATACCCCATGTTTGGAGGCCAGGAAGTGAAAATGCAATTCATTATATCATATTGTCATCTCACTTTGTAGTTTCCAGAATGTTTCTTATTTGATGTTCACAAAAATTTTAGGAAAGAAAGCGTAAAGGCATCATTATACCTATTTTATGGGTGAAGAAACAAAGATTTAAAGAGAATATGGCTATCTAAGATAAATAAGCTCATAAGCCACAGGGATGTGATTATAGTTCTTCTGGGCTCCAGATATAGCATTCTTTCCACAACATTGATCTTCATTTACAATTTATTGACCCATTGTGTAGAACAGAGGTGTCAAACATGCTATCCACAATATTTGAGAGTTTAGCTGAAACCAGATTAAAATGTAATTAGAAAATATTTAACAAGGAAAATAAAAAATACAATAGGTCATGAATAATAAAGTATCAATGTGAATTTATAAGTCAATATGGGATCTGGAAGAATCTTCATAGCCCTGTTTCCATTTGAGTTTGACCTCCCTTGGGGACAATATGTTATATGGGCTGGGGCAGGGGAACTAAGTGTAGGGGGGAAGCTCAGTAAGGGAGAGATCAGTAGGGACTGAAATTTTCAGGGACAGTTTTACACCTGGAGTAAGTGACTGAACTCTCCTGGGGTAATAGAAAAAGCAATAAAATAATCAAAAGAACATGATTCAAGTACCAATTCACATATTCACTAAGTATGTGATCATGATTTTCTTGATCACTCTTAATGTCTACTTCTTCATCAATAAAATAGGACTGCCAATAATGTATATATTACTTTTCTCCAAATGTTGTAAGAAAAGCACTTTGTGAATGCTAGATACTTTAGTAATATGAAGTACAGTTTCAGTATGGAAAATAAGGCAGTTGACTACATTATCCCTAATGTCTCTTCTAGCTTTAAAATTCTGTTTCTCTGCCCCAGATAAGTTGATTATGGAGACTAGAGCCAAGGATAGACGTAATTTTTTTTTTTTTTTTTTTTTTTTTTTTTTTTTTTTGCTGAGAATTGTGAACAATACATAAACATGACATGCAGATCATTTATAAATTTACAAACATATATATGCAAATATATGAGTATGTATATATATATGCATATATATATATATATATACATATATATATATATACTCAAACTGATATAAAGGAAGTGTCACACAGACATAATTTTGATATGTTCCCATTGTTAATAAATGTCTTCCTAAGAAAATTGGACTAGCCTACTGACCACCCTGGGTGGTATGACTTATTATATTTCCCCTAGGTAAGATGTAGTTAGATATATAAATGTGCCATCATGGGAAAAGAAAGAATAAATTTAGTCATTCTATAATGAGATTGCACCTGTGCACATGTCAAATTTGAAGCAGCAAGTTAGGTTAACTATGTTAGCTTTTTCTTGAAAGTAAAGAACAAGTTTTATTTTATTTTATTTTTGTCTGAGAATACCGTGCAAAGAAATAACTGAAACATTATTTTAAGCATATGACAGAATATGGTCTCTGAGTGATTTGGAGGAAAATGTTAGATTCAAGTATTTGCTTTAGAGGGAAAAAAACAGAGACATATCTTTAGTAAGAAAGCCAAGGGGCAGTTAGATGGCACAGTGAATAGAGTACAAGCCCTGGAGTCAGGAGGACCTGAGTTCAAATGTGATCTCAGACACTTAACACTTCCTAGCTGTATGACCCTGGGCAAGTCACTTAACTCCAATTGCCTCAGCAAACAAAGGGGGGGAAAAGAAAGCTGAAATCTTTACAGGGAGGCATAATTGACAGAAATGGATCTTGGGAACTCCCTTTTGCCATGGTAAACAAGAAGGTGCTATTTATCATATAGTAATGTCTCTTGCCTTCTTTCAGAGCTTCTGACTTAAAATGCACTGTATGTGACCATGTTTGGTTTCTTTTTGTTTTTGTTACCATTTAAAGTCACAGCAGAGATTTTAAGATTTCGAATTTACACTGATCTTACAACCATTAGATTGAAAATATAAAGAGAAGCATTAGAGTTTTAATGTGCTAAGGGTAATATTCCCAAATAAAAAACTCAAAGTGAAATAAGGAACATAATATTGTGTAAGAAATATCTTAGCAGGATAGACAAACATGAGAAATGGGATTTATAACTAACTAGATTTTAGAAACAACAAGGTTACATTTATCCTCCATAATAATATATTCTTTCTTCAGAAGTATTAAGGCTGAGCAGAAAATATTTATTTAATTTTGATTCTTTAGACATAGCCTTCAAACCACCCTAAAACTAGACACGCAAATATAACCCAAATTACTGGAAGGTATTGACCATTGACTCTCCTAGTCTCACTATATGCTTTATTTCCCTAAGTGCTTACACAAGGAAATTGAATGGAATTCCTTTTTTTTCCTCCAAGCCATTTTATGATTATTTAGAAGCTTCATGACATAAGTAAATAAAGCTGAAGACTTAGAATAAGGAAGTGTAGATCTAAAACTTGCCTCAGTTATTTGCTTCCTATGTGACCCTAATCCAAGATATTTAATCTCTTTGAAGCTCATTTTCCTCATATTTTATGTATATATATACTTTAAAACTTTAAAACTCTATTGTTATCAAGCATCATCATCATCATAATCATTAAATGAACAATTATTTATTCTATTCCTCATTTGGAATAGATATCTGCTTGTGTTTGATGCTTGACTGGTATATTTATTAACTCATAAGTACTCTATCTATGGAGATAAAATTGAAGGAAAATTATGTGCCAGACCCTTTAGAACCTTTCTTTGAGAAAAAGAATATCTATTATTTTATCATAGGAAGGTGGGAAAATATTTCAGAGGTGAAGATTGTCTTCAAAATAGAATCAGTGCGGGCGCCTTTCATTCAATCAAGGATAAAAGTTGAGCTTTGATTAAGAGGAGCTGAATCTTCAAAGGCTAAAAGATTCTGCCCTAGCAAGTGTCATTCAGAGATGGTTGGCATGTGACCTACGATGACAATCAAATGAATTGTTGACAAAATCATAGAATGAGTGAGTGTGTATATATTGCTTGTGTTGATACTACCTAATACCAAGAAACATAACTATCATGTCTGTGACTCTGAAGGTATCAAAGAATATTTTTTGGCAATTATATCTTAACTCTCTCCCTGTGTGTGTGTGTGGTGCCTCTGCACATTGTGAGCTTAAGGAAGATAAATAGTAATAAATAATAATAAATAATATATACTAATATAATAAATAATAATATATATTTTATATATATAATAATATAACAATAAATAATAATGAATGGATGCTACTCTGTACTACTAATAATTTGGACTGGATTAAATCCCACTCCTTGTTTCTCTTGCTTGCTATTTTCTCTGATCATGGAGCTGATAATTTATTCATTAGACACAAAGGCAGCCCTCAGCATGATGAAAGATTCTTATTATATCCATCATTCTACCACTTTTCTTCTTGGAAAAGTCCCATATCTAGCAGTATGTCATGCAGCCTAGACTAAACTCTAGGAAAATCTACAAGACATATCCCTGAAGTTTCATGAGAGATGGGAGTCTAAGGTTAGTCCTTTAACTGAACTGTTATATGTACTTATTGATAAATGTAATCCAAATCAAAAGCATGTATTAAACCCCCATTCTAGGCATTTTTGCTGTATACTAGGAATTATTGTTGTTCATTATTTCAGTCATATCTGACCCTTCATGATCTCATTTAGGATTTTCATGGTAGAAATATTGAAGTGGTTTGCTATTTCTTTCTCTGGCTTGTTTTACAGATGTGAAAACTGAGTAAAACAGGGGTAAGTGACTATCATGGGGTGTAGAGGGCCACAGATAGTGGGGAACCTTGGCAAGGTATAAGGCCCTTTAATCCAGTGGAACCCTGCTGATAAGTGTCTGGTCTGGCTCTCCATTCCCTCCTAAGGATGACTGCCTGTCACAGGGTCAGACAACCTGTGCTGCACCTGAAGCAGAGTTCTGCTAACATGGCAAGGAAACACCTGCACACAATAGCAAGTTAGTTATGTGGTCCCAGATGCACAGTAAACTATAGATGTAAGTGTATTATGGAAGCGTAAGGTATATAAGGCTGAGGATTCTTTTGAATAAACAGACTCCTGTTTGACCATTCTGCTGAGTTCTCCCTCATCACTCCTCACCCATGATCAGGTGAGGTTCCAAAATCCTCCCGTGAGCAGGTCCGGACAGCGACATACCAGTAATAAGTATCAGAGGCTAGATTTGAACTTAATGAACATAGTTTTCCTGATTTCAGGACTTGTCCTTCATTCATTGTGTTATTTAGTTTCTGTGGTAATAAGAAAACAAACACAAGAACAGAAATGGGGAAAACATTCATGTTGCCTAGAACTATATTCTATTGATCTTTGTTTATTTATATTAGTTAGGAAACAATCAAAAAGCTTCCTACACAGCCAAATCATAGCATTCACATTTCAAGACTTACAACCCAGTCTTCAAAAAATGGTCCATTTTGCTCTGTGCTATAATACTATTATTTTCCAACCTGAAAATTCTCTTCTGGAACAAGGGAAGCTTTCTTCAATTCAATTTACAGTGAGGTAGTTGGAGTGTATTATGATCTTGAGATTTAAGAACATAATTATAAGCTGCAGTAGACAGTCAAGAATATAAATAAGATGGAAAGAGAGAGGTGAGGTCTATGAGCCATACATTAATATGCTAAGTTAATACACTGTTATATAAAGAAAAGCAGAAGAAAAAATTTTACTACATTAAACAATGATGTCTTGCTTCTTTTTGTGGATTTGCAGAGCTCAAAAGATCATAATAAGCCCATAAGGCAATATCAAAAAATAATAGCAACAAAGTAGCTCTTGTTTGAGCAATATAAAACACCTTCCTTTTTTATTACCAGCAAGGAATATTAATGAACTTTCAGAATGAATTGCTCCTTCAGGAACAGTAGATTACATCATTTTCCTGTAGGATTCACATTTACATTAAATGGAAAGAATATTGAAAACACAAAGCACAAACCCTCACTATGTGCTGAACTAGAATAAAATTTATTTGACAGAGATTAAAGGAATTTAATATTTTAGTAACACAGAGAATCACTGAAGTATAAGCCTAGTAAAGATCTTAAAGGAAATCTTGCTATAGGGAATTTCAGTTTAATTTTCTAAACATGTATGAGGCACCTGTTATGTACCAGACACTGTGCTATCCTATACTAGGATACAAAAAGAGGCAAAAGATAATCCCTGTTCTCAAAGAGCTTAAAATCTAATGGGGAAACAATATGCAAACAAAACTATATAAAGCAAAGTATACACATGATAAATACAAAATAAAAAAGGGAAAGCACCGAAAATCAGAGGCATTAGAGGTTTCCTATAGAAGATGGCATTTTACTTGGCACTTAGTCGAGAGATCAGTGGTTGTAGAGTAGAAGGGAGAGCATTTCAGTTATGAGGTACAGTTAGAAAAAAAAAAACACCTAGGAGAGAGAGGAAGTATTTATGTTCCTAGAACAACCAAGAGGCCAGTGTCATTTAATCAAAGAGTCCATGTTGGGGGGTACAGTGAAACAAGGAAGATGGGAGACCAGGTTATAAATGGCTTTGAATGCCCAAAATGTAGAGTTTCTTTATTGGGTACTTCAGGTAATAAGAAGTCACTGGAATTTATTGAGTAGGGGGCCACTATTAGTAGGCGTGGATTTTAAGAAAATTATTTTGGTGGCTGAAAAGAGAGAACAGATTGAAATGGAGAGAGACTTGAAGTAGTCAGAGATACCCACAGGTTATTGCAATAGTCAAAGTGATGAGATCCTGCACTAGAGTGGTGGTAGTGTGAGCAGAGAGAAGCACAAGGTACTGCAAAGGTAGAATCTGCAGTCAGGGGCAACAGGTAGACACAGGGTGTGAGAGAGAACAACTCTGAGGTTAGAAGCCTGAAGGTTTTGGTGCTTTCTACAGTAATAAAGAAAGAACCGAGAAGAAACTCCTTCTACCAATGGACATTTTAAATTTCTCTGCAGCTTCAGAAATCTTGAATGGTTTATCCAGTGTCAAAGGTAGAGTTTGCACTCAGCTCTTCTGGCCTTCAAGCTCTTTACTCACTATGCTATGTCAGCTCTCTAAACCTTTGCTAATTCTTCCTTAAGACTTCAATTGGGGGCAGGTAGATGGACATGAATAGAACACTGTCCTTGGAATCAGGAGGACCTGAGTTCAAATATGACATCAGGCACTAATTAGCTTTCTGATGCTGAGAAAATGATGTAACCCAGATTGCCCCCCCAAAAAAAAAATTCTATTCACTTATTTTAAATGGGCATCCTGGATTTTATCGTTCACATTACAAATGAGAAAGGGATGTCTTAGGAATGGAAATGACTTGCTAAATAACAGAAAACAATACCATGGCAAAAGGGTCTCAATTGCTGTACTTCAGTGCTCTTTTCCTTTTACTGTGCTACTTCCCAGTTGATTTTTTTTTCTATAATAAGGTGATTAGGATGGAGTATATGGAAAGAAAGGTCAAGCTGTAAAACACACAGAAAATAGTTAAGACTATGCTCCTGGCTGCGAATATCATATTAACTTTCTTAGGCAGACACAAAATAACCAAACTGGAATGGTCAGAAACTAGTCCCAAAGGGGAAAGGTAGAATAAGAGAGACAGTAAATGAGCATAACATTGTATAATTCATGTTCAACAAGGTTTGCATATGAACTAACAGAATATTATAAAAATCTCAACATTACAAAGTATGATGCATTATATGTTCTACATTCTAATTTCTTCTCACAGAAATACACAGATAACAAAATTATAATAATATGTAAGTACACTGAATATAAGCACCTAAAACAAAAGCAAAAATATAAATCCAATTATGTAAAGGAATGCGAAGAAGCACCCTTAAGTGGGAATTCAGTGAGATTGACTTTTTAAATTTGCCTCTGATATAGCAGACATTCAGCAAAGCTCACTATCTTTGTACCTCATTTTCCTCATTCATAAAATATTTTATTGATAATATTAACTTCAATTAGAATGTTTGTAATTTATTTAATATTTCCCAGTTATAGTTAAATAAATTTTAAATTTCTTTTTAAAACTTCTGACTTTCAGATGCTTTTTCTTATCCCCACCCCCAGCCCCCATTAATTATCTTACTCATTTAATGGCTTTTAACAAGATTCTAGCCACAAGCACAGGGTAAGGAATAAGGCTTTGGTCTGGTTGTGCTGTTTTTGCTGTGCATTTCCAATCATTAGGGGTGAGGATTTTCAAAACCAAATTCTGTAACAGCATCCCAACATAAGATGATGCAGACCCATGAAGCATGCAAGTCATTTTAGATCTTTGCTAAATTCCAGATTAAAGGGAGTGTGTCTTCTCCTGATTTGGCCTAGAGGCCCATTAGGTTCCTGTTCTTCAATCACAATTATGCTTCCATTCTAAATTCAAATGTATCCTATCCCTCCTCCCTTGCTTTAACTAATGCCTCTTGTAAGCTAGATATAAGAGGAGGGCAAAGGTGCTGATGGTGTCATCACCCCTCCTGCTCCTCCTTCTCCTGCCCATGAAAGCAGAGTTGAGGGAGGATACCCCAGGGGCACATGCCCAGGCATAGGCAGAAATGAAGGTGGGCTGAGAAATGGAGAAACACCATGCCCCTCAAACTTCCCAGTGCAGTCCTTGCCTCTAGACCTGCACCACACACTGTACTCTCTGTGGCTGTAGACACCATCCCCCTGTTTTTTTCTTCTCTTTGTACTTCCTTGTTTGACATCCCATGCTAAAAGTTTTCTTTTTCTTATACAGGGGATTTTTTTATTTATTTTTTTTTTTTTTTGCTGAGGCAGTTGGAGTTAAGTGACTTACCCAGGGTCACACAGCTAGGAAGTGTTATTAACTTTTTTTTTAAACTTACCTTGTTTCAGGGTCACAGGGACCCCTTGTTATTGTCAGTCAATCTGCTATGCACCCTGCTTTCTAGGGTCCCATGCTGAATGCCAATGTCCAGACCTGTTCACTGGAATATTTCAATACCAGCCCAAAACCTAATCATGGGTGAGGATTGAAGAGGCAGAACTCATGTAGATGATCAAACTGGAGTCCATTTATTCAAAATTCTCTCAGCCTTCTATACCCTAATTCACTCACACAACTATAGCACACTGTGCATGTGGTAACTATACATTGCACATGTGGGGCCACATAAACAACTTGCTATTGTGGGCAGATGCTTCCTTGCCATTTTAGTATAACTCTGCTTTAATTACAGCAAGGTTGTCATGCTCCCTGACTTCTTAAGAAGGCTATGATACCCCTAAGGGTGATGGGTAGCCAAATCATACACCAGCAGGATTCCTTGTACTAGACTAAAGGGTCTTATATCTCACCCAAATTTGCCCACTATCTGTGACTCTCTACAGATAAGAAAAGGAAAGGAGCAGATAATCTTTGATAGGAAGATCTGCCATGAAGTAGTTTAGCAAAAGCTAAAGAAGGGGCCTCTGTGAAGATTGGAGAAGTCATTTATGATCTGCATTCTCAAATCACACAGTGTATAGAGAATATGCCTTTAGGAAAAGGAAAAGAGTTAATGAAGATAAGCAGGAGACGATAAATAAATGGGATAGAAAAAGAAAGAAATATATTTGTTAGATGAAGATGGTGAATGCAAGTGGAAGAGGGTAAGAAAGAGAAGCATCAAATTAGAATGAGAAAGTTTAAGCATTTGTGATGAAAAAGCAAAGTCTGAAATAAATTTAAGTTTGGGAACTACTTGAATCAGAAAAGCAGTTGACTGCTACTTTAAAACTCTGGCTGCAAACAGCCTACTTTTATATTATCAGTTATTTAAGGTTCTTCAGGTTTACAAAAGAAATAGAAAAGGTTTGTGTGAGTTGAGGGAAAAAAAAACAATCAAGAGGTAATGGGTTCTTTCTAAAATAGTAAAATTGAGAATTGGCTTGTAACTAAAAGCTTGTAAAATGTTTAAAATTAATTAAGACTGGTAATTATTGTGTATGGAAAGTTTGGCATAAGGTGAAAAACTGTATCTGTATAGAGTTTGCATGTAAAAAGCCTAGATATCTGAGAAAATGCATTTCCTTTCCCCTAACCAAATGTGGGGGGAGGTGTCAAAGAGAATATCAGTCAAATAAGATAAAAGGACAGAACCCAGACCAAAAAGCAGGGCCTCTTTTCAAGAATCCCTATAAATTCCAGTTAAATTACAAATTTGTTAGTTTTCTAAAAACCCTTTTGCAAAGTTTTCCTTTCCTTTCCCCATTCTTCTTCTATCTCTCTTTTAAGATCCTTTTTAATTTCTTCTAGGAGAGTCTTGTGTGGTGGGGACCAGGTTATATCCCCCTTTGGGGCTTCATCTGGAAGCAATCTGCTTTTAGTGTCCTCAAGGTTTGAAATTTGTTCTCTTTCACTATAGAAGCTATCTACAATTAGAGCCACTTTGCCTTTTTACTCATTTAAAAAAATGGGGATCTGCTTTTAAGGCAAAGAGGTTCCAAGCTTCCTCTACAGACCAGGAAGCAACTGCAGTTGCACCGGGATCTGACTGAGTCACTCCAGGAGCTGGGTGGGCTTGGCCAGGGCCCTTAAGACTCTGGTGCTTTGGGGTTCATTCTTTACCTTTTGTGTTTGCACTGGATGTTTTATAACTTCCCTGCTGATCTACTGGCTTACAACAGGGCAGAGTAGCCAACACTGGTAGAGTCCTCCCCATAGATTCTCCACAGCACAGAGACTTCCCCCTCCCCTGGACTGCTCAGCCTGTTCTGGCCATTGCCATGCTCTGCCTCCCTGCCTGCAGTGGTCTCCTCCCATGCCTGTGCAAGATTAAAACCTACCTTTTCTGGAGATCCTTGAAATTATCTTCTGATGATAATTTGCTGCACTCCCAATATTCATGAATTCTGACAGTCCAGCACAATTTCAAAGGCTGAATTTCGTAATTAGTGTGAGGGTTGTAGGAGAGTGCAGAAAAAAGCATGTGTTCTCTCTGCCATCTTGGCTCCGTTGCCCCCCATCTAAAACTTTCTTGTACCGAAAGTACCATGAAGTACCTAAAGAAAGATTTTAATCTTGTATCCCTGAAACTTAGTTTTGCTTGTGCTCTATAGATACATGTGTTAGGTTATGCACAATGGTTTATAAGATTTTTTGGTTTGTTTGTTTTGTTTTGTTTTATTTTGTTTTTTAACCTGGCTCTGAAACCTCTGATTGGTAAAATTTACTATTGAGATGATTTCGGGACTACAATTGATATTATTTTGAGTTTTGAATTTAGGAATGATTATTTGATGAATTATTAAGTCAATAATCCACCATTTGAGCTACTTAACTCAGAAGAATGTGATGTTGGTTGATCCTGTGGAGGGTAACACTCTCAAAGCTGCTTTGCCTGGAAACTGGCATTCAAAGAAAAATGTAAGATCAAATTGGAAGAATTAAATCAAGGGTTTTCTGGTGAATTCAAGGCTAGTAATCAAGTTAGTTCTAGATCTAGGTCATTCCTACCCTAGTGGGTAGCTATTATTGAATAAATTACATAGGGGAGGCAAGCAATAACTACACAGGCAGTGAAGGGTATTGCTAACTATCAGGATGCCACAAGCAGGATACACAGATCATAAAGTTGTTTTAGCCAATAGATGCTTTTATTGAACAGCTTGCAAATGAAATTGCCTAAGGTTTACAGAACCTCCAAGAACACCTATATTCCCTAGTTTATATCATTCTTGATAATTGAATAGCTTTAAATCACTTTTTGGCCATTGAAAGGGGAGTATTTATGGTTATAAATATATCATATTACAAATAAAATAATATTGAAAATTATATATATATACATATATATATATATACATATATATATATATGTATATATATATATATATATGTATATATATATATATGTATATATATATATATATATACTTATATTCACAATATTGCACATTGGAAGCATTAGATTCAAGAACAATTGTTTCCCTCAGTATCAGGATGGGACTCAAAATGGAAACCCTTCTCATAACCTATCATTTTAAAATGTTTGTTTATTCTATGCTTTGGACAGAGGTGTTATAATTTCTAAACTTCTTGAAGGAATTACTGGCAATGTGTCTGAAAAACTGGGAAAAAGTTACAGTCAAAAAGATATTTTTTTTCAAATATGGTTGAGAAGATATAAATAGCATCTCCTGTAAAATTTGTATCAAATAACTTTTTTTCATGTATTAAAGCAAGTCATAATAACAATATGAGACAGGGAAGGGTATTTTTGTGAACAATTCTTT